>NW_022145602.1:26026832-26386832 GCF_000002235.5 Strongylocentrotus purpuratus
ATAGCATAGAAGAGAAGAGGATGCAATTAGAGAGAAAGAGAGAGAGGGAGTGTGTGTGTGTGTGTGTGTGAGAGAGAGAGAGAGAGAGAGAGATAATGGGCAGGAGTGATGTTTTCGAAAATGGAATATCCATTAAATATGCAATTAAGCACATTGTATACATTTAGTATGAGAACCATCTTCAGACCTTTAAAATGTTAGTAGATAAATTAAAGATAAATTTGAGTACTGGTAATGCGATTGCATTGTGAAAGAAAAGGTGTGGAATCTATCAGAAAAGTTGATCATATAGCATGTAAGTAATGGTGTGTAATGCAAGGTTCTAGAGTCATCAAAATCATCATAAATTTGGCAGAGTCTTGGTAAAGTAACAATCACTTACACAGATAGATGTATATGGGACAACACACATGGTGTCGGGGCTAGTACCACCCCGATGTCCTTATCTTTCTATGCGCATTACTCAGCCAGTATACATTTTCTTCCAAAATTGTTTGGTACATGACATTTATTTGTAATCTTGAACATTCAGTGTAAGTTTCGTTAGATTCTGTGAGAATTCATTTTCTTTTTTTTTACCAGAACTCAAGTTTATCTTTAATTAAGTTACTAATAGTAAGTACTACCCTAATTTTTTTTCTCTCTCTTTCTTTCTGAGTTTAAAATTAAACAAATGAGTGGTTAAGATATATATATCATACCAATCTAGGATGTACATTGCATTGGGCGATGGGCATGTGTGAAACATACAACTGCACAGGGGCGTACGCAGGATTTTTTCAAGGGGGGGGGGGGGGGGGTTTTGCTCCCGAAAATTTGAAAATCGCGCCGGCCGAAAAGTCGCTCAGTGGGGGGGGGGGGGGGGGGGGGGCAAGCGGACACTTTTTTTTTTTTTTTGGTCTCGAAATTTCAAAATTTGACATTTTTCTTCGTTGGGGGGGGGGGGGGTGGTAAGGTCACCTTTTTTAGGTTAACCGTGGGTATAATTTTTTTTTTTTTTGTTTTGTTTTGGTTTTGGTTTTTTTTATTTTTTAGGGGGGTTTACACACATAAAAATACCAAGGGGGGGGGGTTTGAACCCCCAAACCCCCCCCCCCCCCCCTGCGTACGCCCCTGCAACTGCATAGGATTTGTTATGTAAGAACATAGTTCTGTTAAATATAGATGAGCAGTGTTCGGCCAGATATATTTAGCTTTGTTTAGCCTGAAATTCTCAGGAAATGAAGACAAAAAACAAACAACATCACAATATCTGGCACACAGTGGCGTATCCAGACCGGGCCTCATGAGGGGGCAACACATTAGTTTACTGGGATCCATACAGTTCAGGGGGGGGGGCGTCCAAAAAGAACATTATTTTTTAGGAAGAAACAGCTTTATTTGGGTGTTTTATGTATTGACTTACAAATATTCCCTATCCTAAACTATCGTTATAAAAGAATTAGTTATTTGTCCAGGAATCATACATCAAAAAGGGCAAATTGCCCCCTTCCCCCTTCCAATACGCTTGCATAATAATGCATGATTCAGGGGCACTGAATAAAAGTTCACATAACTGTCAGCAGTGTTAGAGTTCAAATACAGTTGCAAACGCCATGCATTTGTTCCCAAACTTCAGTTATTAATCACCGCTGCACAAAGATATAGACAACTTAATTCAGATGGTAAAATAGTGGCGAACCGCAAGTTTTGGTTTAGAATCGGTCAAAGGGGTCATTAATTTTGGTTATTATTGGATACAACTGTTCGGCTAGCAAACGTTCGTTCTGGAATGCCTGCATTGACTGGCAATTTTTAGTTATAAATGAAACTACATTTTGTGAGATATTTGTGTATTATATTTGCCTATCAATTCATAAAAGGTTTTTATAATGTTTGGATAAAGTGAAACAGTTAGCTGACGATCATTATAGTGAACTAAAGAAAGAAAGAGAGAGAGAGAAAGAGAGAGAGAGGAGAGAAGGAAAGAGGAGTGGGGAAGGGAGGGGAGGAGGGGGGGGGAGGACTTTAAAAAAAAGATGATGACATGATGACACGCCCACTGCCAATAGTACCACCCCCAATTGCTGATCTTGGATCTTGGATTTCATTCCATTGGTCCATTCACCAAAACTCATACTTGAGCGTGGACCCTTTTTTCGGAAAAGAGAGAGAGAGAGAGAGAGAGAGAGAGAGAAAGAGGGAAAACAAGGAAGAAAAACCGTGCAATGAATACAAAAGAAAAAACATTTCCACCGCCCACGAATAGCATGACATCCCGTCAAAACTTGTTTTTATTCGGAAGCCATCTCCTCATAATTTCGTTGACAAGCGTAACATAACGGTCCACTGGTGAAAAGAGAAGAAAATGGCACCCCTTTTGTCCTAATTCGCCCAGGTATGGGGCCCTCAATAACTCGTTAACCCTGTTTAACCAACCAAATACCATTGTACCCTGGGCTATTTCGACATCAAGAATACCCAGTGAATGACATAATTATAATAATCTAAACCAACGCGAAGATATTTTACAATGGGTATTTCCAATGACTTTGGTTTTTCCCTTCATCCTAAATAGTCTATTTGGAGAGTGGGGGGGGGGGGGGGTGTTCTCAGAGCGACAAAACAAACCCTTCAGACGAGAGTTTGTCAACAAGTTGTAGTACAGTATAGTCTAATACAACAGACGTAATTGCGATGAACAAGATGTGCACTGTTTGTGTGGTTCTATTTGGTTTTCCAAAAATAGGGAAGTATGCTCCTTTCCACGTCACTCATTTTATTCTATTCTGAAAAGAAAAATAATACACACAACGTGCAATGTCACATTATGAAAAGGAATCGATACCAAAATGCAGCAACACCTTGACGCCTTGTGACCCGCGTATCACCATGGAAGCCCAGTGGTATTACGCAGTTATTTGAGCCAATTGCATAAAGTATTATTTTGATAATAGGTAGGAAAAAACATTATGGATAGCCATACCTAACAACATAATACATATCATATATGCAGTTGGCATTATGACTATTGAAATACAGCTATTTTTAAACGGTGAATGCAATGATTTGCACTTATGCTTTAAATTTGGTTACATATACGAAAATGGCATATTTTTGCATGTTTCTCGCCTAACCCCTGATAACCAGCCATTTCATTAACCTGATGGAACATGACATCTCTAGGGATTGAATCTAACTTTGCGTATACACTAGTTTTAGCTATGTGAGGCAAGCCTCTGGCAAATTTTGTAGTTGTCAAAAGAAGCCATTGTTCACAAAGTCTCTAAACACAACAGTTCTAACTAGTGATGACAAAAGAAGACTATTTTGACGCCCTTGTATCAGGAGAAAATAGAACATTTTCGAAATATAATCAAGTTTAATGCACAAATCTTTAAGTGTCTCGTTACAAAATATTGCACTCACCTGTTATGAATGACTGTATATAGTCAGAATGTGAATTGCAATATAGTTGTTACTAGGTGGGACAAACATTATGGCTAGGCTGGTCCTACTTAAGAACACGTAACGTATGCAATGCGCATTCTGACTGTTTAAATACCATAATTCACAAAGGCATATCCATAATTTTGGTTATACAGAAAATGGCCTATTCTTTCGGCTTTGATGCCAGATTAGATCTAAAGCAGACCTGAATAACAGAACAATCAATTTAGGCCTACTCAACCAGAACAATGTTAAACAAGAGTGTGGTCACGGTGTTTTCTCATGTGGAGACCAGTCACAACCAGGCCTGGTCACAACACTAGATCACGAAACAGTTAGGAAGGCCCCCCCCCCCCCCCCCCCCCAAAAAAAAAAAAAAAGACGAGACGGTCATTGCGGGCCCTCCGACGTTTCTGATGTGCGTTTGTTTTGTTATGGGGTTTCGTTTTTATATATGGTTATCAATGTATTGTTAATTTAAAAGGTCAGCGTACTATAAGGCTATTTGCTTTTGTCGACCCCTCATTCTCAATGTTTGTTTTGTGTAAAATTGCTGATTTTTTTTTTCTTGATTATAAATATATTATTATGTAGGCCTATAGTTTTTATTGAGAATAAAGTAAGACTGAACTGAACTTAGGCGTTATTTGAAGGGAGCACCGGTAAATTCTTGATTATTCAATTTCTCGAAAGCAGAAGTGTTTTGGGGGCTAAATGTTCTAGTGCTTATAATACATTCACAGGGGCACCCAAATATATCAAGATTGTAAAAAATCCAGCCAATTTTCAGAATCCCCCCAAACTTTGTATTGCACGTAGCCATTAAATTTCGAATAGAAAGGGAGTGTGGGTGAGAGCCTGGCTGTCCGTTCTAATTCATTTAAATATACATCTTGTAGAGAAAAACTGTTTAAAATTGAGTCCAGAAAAAAAAAATGTGTTTACAAAATGATGTCTTAGTATGATAGTATGTTGTCCTTTAATTCAATGTCAGGCCCAAGTCTAAAACTGAGATACAACACATCTTGTCCATACTATACATTTAATTTTGTATAAACTGGAAATGTCTTGTTGTCTGCACATGATTTCTTGTTTATGGTTTGTGTGTATTATCATAATCATGTTAAGTAGATAATTGAATGAATAAATCAAATCAAATCAAATCAAATGAATAGAAGACGGGCACAAATACTGTAATAGGCAAATGCTAGGCCAATCATTTTTATAATATAACGAGGCATGCAAAAGTGGGACCAATTTCAAACTAATTATTATTGCATTTGATCACATTTTGATCTGCTTTATCGTTATAGATCTATGCCTATCCAAACAAAAATTAGGACTAGGCCTATTTTCGTGATGATGACTCATCGACATTTATAAATGCATTGAAGCTGCCGAATCAGCAATATTTCAATAACGTACACGTTCTTATAAAACGTGAACTTTGCCTACACAGCAAACCGAACCATAATTACACCAAAAACAAGATCATATTTAGCTGGTGCGTTGCTGGATTCTCATTACGCTCATGTGAATAAGAACGCCTAATCGCGAACACCAGCGAAACGTAGTATTTTCTGTCACACGATCGCTGAGCTCTGCATTCATAGCATTGTTATATTTTTGCACGTGGGCTCGTAGTAGCGATCTCCCGCCAAATGCGAATCGCAACACGTGGGTACAGAGTACAAACATCGTAGTATTGTGTGGGCGTGACTCACATTCATTGCACTCAACGATTACCAAACGAATGCCAATCGCCTGAGCTTGGGTAGTCTGCTGTATATGTTGGGTAACAAAATAACGGAATATTTCCTTCAATTTCAATCGGATTAACTTCATATTCCTTCAACATTGTTCACTTGGATAATGGGAGGTAAGTTTACTCGCTGTCATGTTTTCGTTATTTCTAATTACCACAGCAATTAGCTAAAATGTAAGTGTCAAGATAACCACGTGCAGTTTGGCCAGCTTGCAGTGTTTGTTTCGCCTCGCCCAGCGGCGCGCCAAAACTCAGCGTCCGCGTGCCTCGTGGTACTGATTATGCTGGTAGTATATAGTGCTATATATTTTGAAGAATGTGGTCTGTTTTTTATTGGTTCGTTATACTCCTCAATTTTCCAAAATGAAGTTTTAACTGGAGGTGAATGTGATATGATATTATTTACCAAGAAATTACTTAAGTGTTCGGCTAATTATAATATAAATGTCACTGGATTTTGTTTTCTTTTATAGATACAAACGTTGCTTGACTATGTTGATTGTTAGTTAAATAAGACCAGTTAAACCGTTTGTAAACTGGATTAATTTTGATAAATTCTCAGCTTAAGTTTAGAATAGCCCACCAACAGGGTTTATCAGTGAATTTGAGTGATAACACGTGTCCAACTTCATGACATTTAAACAGTATTTTTGCAATGATTTAATTGTTTTAGAAGTTCAGTATCATTATAATGTCTAAATCTGATGTAATTATTAAATCAGAATGAATAAAGGCAGACCTGCTTTAATAATGTAAGAAATAATAATGGGAAGAAATCAAGATCGTTCAGGGCCTAAAGTGAATCGGATTCGGTAGCTCAAATGATGTATTTATATCAACACTTCGGAATGAGTTTTAAACTCTCGACCGTGTATAAATTGTCATTCTATTTCAACGTGAGTGATGGGAGCTTCCTTTGAAAATGTTAACAACTGTTGAAATGAAAATGTTTAACTGTAATGCAGCTTATTGAAGTTTTATTTTATTATGATCATGTTTGTGTAAATTAAAGATTGCTGAGGCCCTCTCCCAAGTGCATAATTGAATATTACGCCATTTAATTTCAGCTTGTTGGACGATGTTGAATCGACTGTCACCATGCCTTCCATTTTAGTTTATTATAATCCCGAATATAATAATTGCTGGCAGAATGTACAATGTAATTCATTATAAGTGTTGCCCGGTGCATTGCCCTGTCCTATACAACACCTACATGTTGTGTTTCATTTCGACATGATGAATTTGTTCACGTATGGAAGAGTAAATATATTAAAGAAGAGAATGATTTAAATGGCCCACTTCATCTTCGCAGACGCTGCTCAGCAGAGGGCCCATCAATAAGCCCAGTCAATGGACCCGGGTTCCGTTTCTCGAAACCGTAATAATAAGTCTTCTTGGACAAACCATCGAAACGTGTGATTAACACGCGTGTCTATGGGATGTCTACGAACTTAGACTTTTGACGGTTTCGAGAAACAGGCCCCCGTTTACTATAATGCACTTACATTAAAATAGATTGATGTTTGTTCTATTAACCTGTTATTAATGAATGATCTACAATACTTGACTACATACCAGTATGCATACATTACTTGTTATTTCGGGCTAGCCTTTGGCAAGCATTCGGGTTATCAAGAACAAAGTTTGTTTAAAAAGTATGCGCAGACATTGAATGTGGAAGTAACCCTGTCTATTCTGTGGAATAATGGATTGTGATTTGTGAATGAGAACAAAATTTCCCGCCGATAGTAGATCGACGCCCTGTTTATCACCCTTTCTTGTCTGATCCATCCCTTGCTCCGGCATGTTTTACCAAGGAGTTACCAGGTCCGCCTTGAATCTCCTGGATTTTACCAGGGACGTGTCTGGTCCTCTACCTTGCCATGATGCTGGCGCATTCCCAGGGCAGTACATCGCCTGACCTGGGACGGCTGATGCATGGTTTGATGCTGGGACTCAGACTCGGAGCTTGGGAACCCCGAGACACTTTTGGAATAGACAGATTTACTAAGACATTCAATTTTATGCGTACATTTTAGTTTTTAACGTAGCTATAGGTTGTTCTTGACAACTTGACATATTGCCCGAGGCTTGCCTGACATAACAACAAGCAATGTGTGTAGACGTGGATTCCAAGTGTTATACTTATATTTCATTCATTATTAATAGGTTGATTGAATAACTCACCACTAGGTCCCTAGGAATGAATTAGCCATGAGTTTGATACGTCAGTAAACGTCTGTTGTTCACTAAGATCTGAAACACATTCGATTCACCAGGAAGCTTCCCCTTGTAAGGTTGACATGAAATCGTTAATCAAATCTTGGACCTAGTAGGTCTGCGATAAAATACATTCTCATAATTTACGACGCAAATCATTCTAGGCCTCAATTCCATTCAATAAACAAAAGAGTGCAATAGTGAATAGATACGTCTTGC
The DNA here is from genome assembly GCF_000002235.5 of Strongylocentrotus purpuratus. NCBI lineage: Eukaryota > Metazoa > Echinodermata > Echinoidea > Camarodonta > Strongylocentrotidae > Strongylocentrotus > Strongylocentrotus purpuratus. The sequence goes on from NW_022145602.1 coordinate 26,034,466, forward strand.
ACATCAAGCTGTAGGCCAAACTCTTCAATCGGCCTGACCCTTGACATCCAGGGACCTGAAAGTGCGATTGAAAACTGAGCCGCTGGCCATCATTGTCAGAAGTGGTGTAGCGCCATCTTGTGGTGATTATTCGTCGAACTTGTTGCTTTCACGTTATCGATTATGGTAGATATGGGGACTTTCAGATTTGCACGTCGACATAGTGGACTGCTACGTGTGACGTCCTTCGCTAGCAATGCTTTAAAATGACATCACAGTGCCTTAAAAGGACGTGACACGTACCAGTCCACTATGTCGGCGTGCAAAATAATCTAAAAGTCCCTAATGAAAGACAGTTTGGGTGTATCTGCTAAATCACAAGCATCGTTACCCGGGGAAATATGGTTGAATATCTGAAGGCAGAGTGTGAACTACAAGGTAAAATAATGGATAACTTCAAGAAATGGAATCTCTGGCGAGAACCATGGACCTAACAGAAGTCGAACAGATGTATAATTCCTGAAAAATGATATCAGAATGAAGCAAGGCGAGTGGCCCTGTTCCTTGCCTGCTATATAATTTTATGAAGCATCACTATAACCGAAGAATATGGTTGAATCTCTGAAGGATGGGTGTGAAATACAAGGTATGGGCAACGTCTGAACAAAGATGAAGAAATGGAATCTTTGGTGAAAACCATGGACCTAACACACATCGAAGAGTTGTACAATTCTTGAAAGATGGTATCAGAATGAAGCAAGGCGAAGGGCCCTGTTCCTTGCCTGCCATGAAACATTTGCGAAGAATTTGTAGATTTGAGCCCTCGTCTTATAAAGAGTTGCGATTGATCCTAGTCAATCGCAAGTCCTCCAATCAATCGCAAGATAACAGTATCCTATCTCTTAATCGCCACCGTTTATAAGACAGGGCCACTGGGCTCATTATTTATTTGTACAAATCTTACTAGCTTAGTAAGATTCTATGAATATGGGTCGTGGAGGATCATTATTATGATCAACTACTATAATAATAATTATACATGAAATATCTTCGCACATTTGTGATTCTTAATGATGATTCGGAATTGATTTGAATTGAATGGATATCTAAAGAAGCCGACACATTGATTTAAATAATCATCCTAAACAATATGCATTACATTAGAACCTTGAAAAGCATTCACATTAGAAACAGGTAATGTTGTTTGTCAGGCGTCTTTTCTTTTCACCGACTTTTAACCATGATACCATATGTAAATTGAACAAAGCAACAAGGTAATTCCATTAGTCCCAAGGAACAAGGTTCCATTCATGAATAAGCCACTTCGGAGACAGAAGTTATACAAAAGTTATGACCCTCAAACATCCACAGATCTATCTTTTACACATGGAGCCCGACATGGAGACGTCCCACTTCGTTCATTCTAGATAAGAATATCACTGCCATAGGTGTAGGTGCTTCATGAATTACTTTTGTTTCCGCTCACGGAAGGAATACTTCCACATGTGTATCATAAACTGTACCGCCAGTGCATTGATGAATAATGATTAATTGATTACCTAACTATCATGAACACGTATTCAGCAGCCGCCTCGAATTTCGATGGGTTTTACAGTTTGGTACATCTGCCCAAGGAGCTAATCCATGCACAGAATATCTCAACAGTGGCCGCACGCTGGGAGCGCACTCGCGGAGAAATTGTCGCACAGTTCGGCACAATTTGACGTTCACCATCGGAGAGCGGATTCTCGCTAGGCTGACGTGACCCTGTACGTTCGTGCTGTTACTGTTGTATTGTGGTACTTTTCTTCATAAATAGCAATGAGTGATTCAATGCGTAATTCATGTAATTTTTGTTAAGAACTCTTTTAAGAACATGCAATATGCTTACTGAAAATGCAAAAATAATGCGCCCCACAATCAAATGTCATGTGAAATTCTTTACTGTGCAGGTTTGCCAGATTTCCTCTTATGACTACAGATCATCAACTCTCTGCTCTCGTGTTGTACTGGTATATTTTTTACTTTATGGCTGCTGGTTCGGAAAGGGTCGCGAAGGCTCAATGTAGAAGGGGGAAATCCCTTGTAGAAATCCATTTGACTTGCCTTGTATTTACAAAAACCTTCAATATGTTGTAATTTTTAATTCCATTTTGCGACTCCCCCATTCTTAATTTTCCTTCAGAAAAGAAAAAGGGCCTTTCCAATGTAGCATTTTTTCCATGTTTTTGTTTCCCTTTTTTCAACTTTGACGATGTAAAGTCTTATGATGTAGTTCCACTTCTTCATTCATTTCAGACCAAGTCTGGCTATCAAAGACTAACCGTTTCACTCCCAAGGCTCTCCCCTCCCCTAGACCAGGTCGTGAGTAACCTTCGGTTCTATTTTTTATCGCTCATCCGTTTGATTGACAGTCCCAGTTCCGAGCCAGATGTCATTGCTGTTTTCCCTCTACGCCCCCGTAATGTGTAGTTTTACTACGCTGCTCCAGCTGTTTTTCAGTTGTAAACGCAGCTCTCTCTCTCTCTCTCTCTCTCTCTCATGCATATTAATTTCTATTGTTGCCTGTGCGAACCGTACCAGTGCTAACGCCGTATGTTCCCGAGGTACGCTCCCGGAGAATAAGCCCCGCCCCCAGTCAGCGTCGAACGACCAATCAGAATGCGATGTTCCGCTGTGTTCGTAAAGGCACGCACAGCCCGGCTGATGATAAACATAACATAGTAAACCGATTCTTCTCTCTCTCTGATATGTGTTTAGGTTTTCGCTCTGAAGGATTCACTACGATCGGGACTGTTGAGCACAGCGGCAGGCAGGGAGCGAAGCTAGCACTGCGGATATCTGAAACGTCTTCTTCCCTACATCGCATCAACATAGTACCTGTTTGCAAACCGTTCTCTCTCCAAGCTTCAAGTAATATGTCTGCTGTGGAGGTAGAGCGACTAGTACTCGCCCCACGAAGGAAAATTCTGACCGGTTTAAGCATGCCCAAATCGAAGGCTTGCCGCAAGCTTGTTTTCGAGCCATCTTCAAACCAGAACGATCGCGAAGAGGATGCTGCCAGTGAGGAGACATCGGATAACTACCTTCAGGAACATCGTCAAAGGCAGATTCAGAGATGGGGATTCGACTTTGGAGCGGGTCAACCTCTTCCGAACGGCCGATTGAATTGGGAAGCCGAGTCCGAGGAAAGGGTACCAGCATTCTACAGGGAATCGTGCCTCAGGAGCCCTTCTCGAAGAAATCACCGCGTACGGAGGATTATCATGTCGGCAAGAACAAGTGAATCTGCGGAACATCATCGCTCAGCTGATAACGGGACCTTAGCGGCTGGGCAGGTGCATGGCAGTCGGGTGTCTGCTAGTGCTAGGTCTGAAACCGAAACAGCATCTGTTGCTGTTTCTACATGTAAACCGTCCGTCCATCGCGAGGAATTAACCTCTGAGGATATTAACCAAGGATGCAATAGTGTTGAGACCAGTAATAATGGAATATCATCTCGACCGTCAACATCAAAGGCCAGCATAACGCAATCACATATACATGGTATGTATAATAATGATGTTCAAATTGCCCTTACCTTCTTTCCCCGTGCTATATTCCCCCTACTCTCTCTCTCTCTCTTTCTGTCATCCACTACTTTTTTCTTCTACATTGCATCCATTTCATTTTCATGTGGTCTTCTCTTCGATGACTGCATTGATTTTGCACAAGGCAGCTATCTTCTTCCATGCTACACACTTCGTCTCTGTTTTACTTTCATTTGCGTGAGGGGTTGCGTTTGCAGATTTATTTGCCCAAAAGTGCCAAGATGCTCAGTTTTAGGGCAACGCCTTTTATTTCTTCTCCTCATAGGGATGCATGCACGCGCACACATACACTAGCACCGAAGGTTAAAGATCTTGCTCTCTTGTAGTAAACAAGTCGAGTCACGTCTGAACGAGCAGCGGCAAGAAAGAAAAAACATTGACAGGAGAGGAAGAAAAATAGTCAAAAACGTGTTCAGACTCGCTGCCGATTCTCTATCCATGCGTCATTTTTATAATATCATACCCTTGATTGCGGTATTGTGTAAACACTATACTTGTTTTGACTTGTCATGAAGATACTGTGAAATATCCTGGTATACATATCAATGGTTATTGGTTACCTGCTCAGGATTCGGAACGTTCTGTTGTAATAATTGTATCGATGACGAAATACCTCTCCTATAACATTTTGATGAGCCAATATCTGAATTAATTTTCAATCAAGTATACATGTACATACTACCCTTCCTCTTCGTCTTTGGCCAACAGTGCAATGGCTTGTGGTCTAGAAATAGTCCGAATATGAAAGGTCATTTTATTTTACCCACATTCATTGAGATAGACTTATTGAATACCGACATTCTGGCAGTGATTTATACAATTTCATTACCAAATTTTAAATATATTTTACACGATTCCCGGTGCGTTGTTGAAATTAGTATTTTGATGTAGCTGTACCCAAAATGCTATTCGAAGCGACATAACATACTCGAAAGAGTAAGTAAACTTCTATTCCTTCGGTTGACAGTTAGCTTCTTGGTTTACAAATCCCCTTGATAAATGGGATGGCTTTTCTGTAAGTCTTTTCGTTAGTCTTGTCCGTACTTCCTCCTTCTTCTATAGTTCTCCGATTAGTACCGGGATTCTCACCTTGCAGGAAGCTCTTTCTTAAGCTTAAAGGCGGATTTCCCACGTCTCTGACATGGCTTGACTTAGAACAGGGAAATGACACGTCCCTGTCCACTTTATCTTGTATCCTATGACGCATTCATGGTTTCAAAGAACATCTTTGCTAATGAACAACATCCCTGGGCTGAAGTTGGCACACACACATACGTACCTATTTTGCTTGCCGTTATTGTTGGTGCATTCATCGTTAATGAGTGTTTAATTATCACGGGGATTTCCATGAAGTGTATAGTTGCATTTCCTCTTCTGTTATTTATTGTAGGGTCGTTGTTCTTCGAATAATATGAGACTTCCTTATTGTAAAGATTACTCAAACCTGAGAAATCCGATTTCGTGTGAATTTGAAAATCGGGAAGCGAGAACTCGTCAGCACAAAATACTAGTCAGATTATGTAATTTCCTTGTTATTTTTTACACCTGCGTGACTCTTATAGAATTTAGCGCATGCGCAACAAGACGAATGGGGTTTAGGCCTACTGTATTCGAGTATATATCGGATGTTTATTTTAGAACACATAAGTAAGTACTTGAAATAGTTATCACGAGTTGAAGTCGCTGCTTCTACTGTTATGCTGTATTACCTGTGTTCTATAATTACAGAGGGTTGGGCGAGTGACGACTTTATCGATCAGTTGTCGCTACACCTCTTACCAGTTTTTCATCCCTCTGTTATTGTTGAGCGGTCTAGTTGCCGTGTTAGGACCGTGTAACGCTAAACAATAGACCCTCATCTCTAGCGCACAGGTAGAGACAGAGGTACAGCGAGCCGAAAAGCGTCGGGGTCCCCGTGCGCGACCTGTCAATCACGGAGTCGCACGCCTCGACCGAAAAACAATACGTGTCCAGTTGGCTTTTATGGCTTAGCACAGCGTTCACATAAGCGTAGTCTTTGAAATCCAGGAGTTTACATTATACAAAACCACAAGCTGAAATGCATAGTCTTGGTATTCCAGGTGTTTACATGAATTAAATATTCCCCAAATTTCCAAGAACATGAAGAGAGATAATTTGAAAGATATTCTCCATCGTCGCACATGTATTGCTAAATGCGTGTAGGCTCTTGTGCAATTTATTTACACAACAAATGTAAGCCTTTAATGTTTCAGATACAATAAACGTAAGCCTGATTTAGCCTTTAGGTTAGCCATTGCAAGGTCAGTGTAACTTGAGCCGTTAATGTTCACAACGCGTCGTACCTGTTTTGTCATAGTAGTTTACACTGACCTGGGAAACCGCTTGAAAATGAACTGGTAACCGACGAAAGCCCTGGAGGTTTTAAGTGTGTTGTTGTCTTCTCTATGGTACGAAAATGTGCATGAAAGTAGGTCACCGATTACATTGGTAGTTCTGAAACTGATACTGTTTGCATTATAGCGGTGGGTTTTTTCCGCACATAGTATTTGATGATTTAAAGACCGTCAATACTACTGGGCCAGAAGGGATTAGACCACCCAGTCAGGTCACTGACAGGTGGCTATCTCATCAACTCGGCTCTCAACTATTAAACATAAGAAAAAGAGGATCATGGGGGACCAACAGGCACCGATTGGGGGAAGTTTTCTATAAAGAGGGAGCAAGTAGCTACAAGTAGGACAGTGGGGCTTTAATGCCGTACTGCCCGTTATCATGTTATGATGAAAAATGAAATATAATTGTATTAGTCACCCTTCGGAGGAGTTCTTGCGTTATTGTAGGTTTCAATATCCTTTTTTTATTTTGCTTTCAGGAGTAAAATTATCATGTTATCCGAAACTAAAATTGAAAAGCATGAAATAAAACAAAAGAGGAGACCAATAGAACTAGAACTACATGTATTTCTAGTCAATATTGGATCGACAGCCATTCTTGGAACTCTAAAAAATGAGAACATCAAAGGTTTATTATTATTTGAACGAATTTGTTTTTTAAAAAATATTAAAAAATACTCCTGGTTCGGAGTCGGACTTTGGAGCCGGGCGTTCAAGTTTTATTTGTGCCCATTTTTTGCTACATTATTTAGAATCCGTTTTACACAATTAAGGCAGACTGTTGACAGTCGAACTGGGGACAACGTTCATGTAATATCAAGCTTCGTGAGATGACACGTGGTGTAACGCGTCGCCTTTCATAATCCACGCCCATCCACACACTTCCAGAGCATTTTGTTTTTGTATTTTACTCACTTATTTTATCATGACCTTTGATCTCGAGATTGGAGCTCCTGTTTTGGGACGACGCCATAAATACGTTTAGGTCGAGTAACTTCGAGTAAGCAAACATATTTTGAGCGAAATACTACACTCTCGGTCTCAGTTCATGTGATTGACGTGAACTTGTGTTTGCACACGGTTGCCTAGTTACGACTAAACTGTTGCTAATATTGCCTAGTTTGGCAAAGTACATTTACCCTAATAATAAGCGGAATTATTGTGGAAAGAAATGTTCGACTTACCACGGAAACCAGACCTTATAATGTACGGGAATAAGGCATCATAAAGGTATAAATATATCCTATATAAATAATTAAATACTGATCGCAGGAGTGCATTTGTCGTGAAAGGTTACTGAACTTACTGTATTATGCCTCTAATTTTAAACCATAAATTTACACTCTAGAAGTATAGAATACATCACCAGATCACCTTGTACACTTTTCCAAAGGAATACAATATCAAGGCCACTAGTTTAGCAGGAATACAAATCACAATCCAGATTGAGAATCGGCTTGCTTTTCAAATGTTCACTGTGTCACAATGCACCGGCCAAGGAAGCAATGGTCACAAGCGAAAAAGAAAAAAGGTGTTTATTTTGTATTCTATTGATCGTGAATCGACACAAAGTGGTGGACATTGGGACGACCACGGCGAAGGACTCCGATGAAGGACCTCGCGTGGGCTACAGTTGTCCAAATAATCACAAGAACCGGCTTTGTTGTTTGCTTTATTTTCCTCTTGTATGAGATGACATTGGTGACCAGTCGTGCAGATACAAGAAAGGGCATCCGACCATGGACCTCGAGCGCTGCAGAGGCGTTCATACCTCGAAGGCCTTTGTCATGCAAAGAATATTCGCACGAACGGCGACAAGTGCCTCTATGGTCGACCAGTGGACGAGCGCTGGGAAAGAATCCGCTGATGACCTGTTGTGCTAGTCCGTGTTGGAAAAATCACTTCATTTATCTCCAGGGCAACAAAAGCCCGTACCAGATAGCCAAGACAAAGGGGACGCTGAAATCTGTGGGAAAGTTTTGAGAACTGGGCCTGGGGTGCATGGTCGTGTGTGTCTGTCTAACGCGTGGTGTTGATGGCCCCTGCCCAGCTCGTGCAGTTGTCTAAATACAATGCCTTTTGTCTTTTCCATCTTTGTCCTGTGATTTATTTCATAACGAGATTTGGGTGCACTAGCACCAGAGACTAGAAAGAGGTTTCGTTTGCCTGAGTTTTGTCCTCTGCTCTCTGATTCGCAAACTCATCCTTTTATGTAGGTCTATATTACGTGTACATCATTATTCTATGGTAATGAATAAATGATGATGGAAGCCCCTATGCTTTCACCCTTGTTTGTAAATACTTCGATATCTTGTTTCTTGAATGATATAGACATACATTTCCGACCTTTAGCATTTCAGTATAAACTTTTAAGGAAGAAAAAAAAAAGACCGACCTTCAGTGTGAATCGCAACAAACAGAAACCAATAGCATTGCTTTTGACCTCCAATTAACAATCAATATCTGCAACGTCACTGGGATTGTTTAGTAAATGGTGGGATTTCCAACCGGTATCACACTTGGTTTGTTTTCATAAGCTCCACGAGAATAGAAATCGATTGTTTTGTCGTGCATGGTTAATTAAGTCGTTGTTTTGATCCCTGGGTGAGCGTGGGGTTAGAAGAATCCAATCTGGCCGCTGTCCAAGTATCGAAAGGACGCACTTTCTGCGAGAAAGTTTACGCTTTGTATTCACGAAGCAGTTAGCTATCTTATCGCCCTGAATACGATGAGGACTTTTTCTAAGGGGAGGGGTATTTCTGATTTCAAAATACCCATTACGTGTAGGCCTACAAGGATTCTGCTCATTGCACCTATCTCTTCCTTTTTCATGTTCTCGGTTACTTCCTGTGTTGATGCTCACTATTTAAAAGAGTTACTGGGCTTCAAAGTCTAACTGTTCCAACAGACGGAAATGATTGCCACCGTTTGTCCCTTTCAATCATTGAGCTTTCTATTGTTCTCTGTAAAGCCATTGTTTAAATGACTTCCTCCTAGGTTAGAGCCCTTTCAAGTTTCAACCATTGTAAATCTGTGACGCATCCATGGCTCGTCGATATGATTTTTGTTTTACCCTTCCAATTCTTCGGTAGAGCACTATAGAGCAATACAAAAAGACCTGAGATATGATAAACGAAGCCAGATTTTGACAGGGGCACATGCGAATGCCCTTCCACACCGCATTACATTGCTGAGTAGGCCCACATTAATGAAGGAACCTCAATCAGGGGTTGCTTGTCTTAAAGGCCGTCTGTACTAGTTTGGCTAGGAGGGATTAGACCACCCAGGGTGGTCACTGACAGGTGGCTATCTCATCAACTCAGCTCTCAATTAACATAAGAAAAAGAGGATCATGACCAATCGTCACTGATTTGGCATTGTTTTCTTTATAGAGGGAGCAAGTAGCTACACGTTATACAGTGGGATTTAAATCTCTACAATAAGTATGGTTTTAGGCGGAACGTTCCCTGTATGTTTTGCTCAAAGAATTGTCGAGCGAAGTATGTACATGTGTGAACACTTGAACAGCAGTCATGATGAATTGACACGTTCTCCACACGTGTAGACGGAAAATTTGCATTTGGGATTGACCGCAGATGGGAGCATCCAAACTTTGGCTATTCGCATCCCATTGACTAGTCCCAAGCACGTGATGATCGGTTAATAGAATCAGATCTCGCCAAAGTTCGGCTTCTTTCTTTCAGCGCCGGGGGTTGGTCAATAAATGTACCCTCTTTCATGTCTCATTCAGACTGCATATAGGTCATTAGGTGTGAGATTTATCGATAAACTGTCAAATGCGACTCGTCGCTGTCGGGATGTTTTCTGTCAAAGCTCTCACCTTCTCACCTCATGCACCTCATGATATCATGCAGTGTGTCGCAGAACTCACTCTATTCGTCCCATATGTTGCAGTCTGTACGTCCTGTCTGTCAAACCCGTCATGACAGTCATGACAAGCGTTTTCCTTTAGAAATCCCGTAAACAACATAACAAATACGTGTGACCCGTCAAAGTGTCCAATAAGGAAATCCATGTACATGTTTATAATAGGAAAATGTTTAGTAGGATTGCAAGAAAGTAAATTTGTATTGGTTTGGTTTGTTTGGTGGACGCCTTGTTTATCTAATTAATTCTATAATTAATTCTATAATTTCTGCAAATGTTTATGCTCACGTTTGTCAGTTACGTATGGTTGCATATACTTGTAGTACAGCGCATGAAGGTAGTTATGACACGTGGTAGTTGTGTACTTTCATGCTTGGTTTCCTTTCACCTTTTCACACTAATATATTTCGTCGTCTCTCCTCCCAAATACAGACTTCTTCAACCAAAGGAAAAGACGGAGAAGTTTATCCGAGGACTCGAGTGCAAAGCGGGCAAAGCCACTCCCAGACCATCTGGATAGACCACGATCCGCCCCAGCAGCAGTAGCAACGTCATCATAGCAACGCCAAGCTGTCCACTTCAAATGGTACGTATCCCAGTTTTATTTGAATAATATAGCTTTAAAAAATATATGGCAACCAGTTTCGTCGATTGACGTTTACCCCCAGCTGTTCTGTGAGTCAGATTCCTGGAACAAACGGTTCCCGGTGCTTTTGCTGGGAAAGGTATTTGGTTATTAACAATACATATTTTAATTAAGAGCATATTTTTAGAGTTAATTAACTATGATATCACCAGAAAAAGACATTTGTAATGCAGATGTGTGAGAGAAAGTAGACAGGCACTTGCTGCACGCAGCTAATTGGCTGGCTGGTTTCCGTTCACCAAATTACAATTTTTTATATATTTTTGTAGGGGTATATTTTTAGAGTTTTCTCAGTAACTAGCACCAATAGAAGAGCATACAGAGGAGAACGTACTTATTGTGGAGGTTTCTGCACAATGGATTAGGGTATATTTTAGCTTCCGATAAGAAATATTTGCTAATATCAAAGAAATAAAGTCCCTTTCCTCAGCAACAATGTATTGCGCAATTTATCCGAGTGTAATAAAGGGCTAGGAATACATTTCGCAACACCAAGATGACATTCTTTTTCGTAACTGTGGGGGTTGTTTGTTTGCCTACTAAGAGGAGATTCATCGCCCTTTTTATAGTGAATTCATGAAGTAACCCAAATTAATATTCCAATACACTCTTTCGATGATTTTTTACGAAAATTATTATCGCACGTTGTGTCTCAAGGTTCGCGAATAACCAACTCGACCAAGTTTTTTGATTAATGTTATTCTAAGAGTAAAATAATGACTTCAATAAAGCAGAAAGTCAAGATAACTGGTGATATTTATACCATGGACCTACAGTAAATCCATGTTATTACTTTATAACACGGTCATATGTATGTAGGCCTGTTGGATGGGCGGGTTAATCTAGATAATTAGAATGATCATTTAACCATGACCTAGTGGGCCCATGATTTAATGCACTCTTGTTCCCAAATCTCCATCATTGCCTTTTATTCATCGCGCTAAGAATAGGAAAATCCAGATTCTTTTTGAAAGCTTATGCTGGTGAATCTGTTTACATTTTGTAGGGCGCTATGCGGTCAAAGAGCTTTGAAACTACCGAACAACGGTGAATTCCTATTGTTATTCTGAATCTGATAAATACAGTCTTCCAACAATAGCTTTCAAACTGAGTGGTAGTAGTGCTTGATTATTTTTTTCCTTTCAATCGGGACCAAAAGACGGACTAGTGTCTACTTGTCAAACAGAGCCCTTGTGATAATCTCCATTGGCCTTTTTTCTAACGGCGGGTCTTTTTATGATGCTGTTTGCTGCTAAGAAAAAAAAGGGGGCAATGCTTGACCGTAAAAGGATGCAAAGCGGATTAGAAAGCAATATTAAACACTTTTCGTGGCCAGATTTAAGCCGATAACTCCACGGAAAAGCTGGAAAATTCCATTCGTTATTGACTTCCAGATTAACCATGCTTTGCGCCTTCGGACGAAAGTAGCGTGCTGTTCCCAGGGACTCGTAAACAAAAGTTGATACACCATCCAATGTTTGTTTACGTTAGCGTACATCATATCATGTAACGGTTACAAGTGCCTCAATGAACTGAATTCTGGATGGGCTCCTCTTAAGAACTTACAATCGAGTTACATTTTAATGGCTGAATAAAGACACGAAATATGATTCATTGCGATTCAATACACCGATGGGGCGAGAAGAAAACCGTGCAACGTTACGTAGCTGATATAGTTTTAACGAACGCTACCGGTCGGCCCTCTGCAATTGCACGTATCGGGTAAATGGAAATTTGTGGGAATCAAAAACCTGTGGCTCAGTTGCTGTGCTTTAGTTCAGCTCAAGTTGCTCAAGTTGAACAAACTTTGAGAAGTTGAGAACCATACAGAAACTACAAATCATGCACCCCCATTGATTTCATCTCAAAGAAAACCTTTAACCGTTGTGGCAAAATCTAAAACCTGTAAATGGAAAGAAAATTGGAGGACCAACATCCACACTTTGCAAAGACGAATATGCCTAATTGCATAAAAGGGTAATCCACCCTTTCAGATATCAGCATAACACTGATTGTTCGCATATCTATTTCCAATCGGGTGGGTGTTTCACAAAACTTGTCATCAGTGACAAATGACAGTTTTTGTTATAAGCTACAGAAATCCTTGCTTCTGATTGGTTATCAGCAGATTTGTCACTGATTTTTGTTATTTGTCATTGAAAAAAGGCTTTGTGAAACTGGTCCCAGATCCAATAGCGTATCGTTTAATCAGTTTCCCCTTGAACCGGTCAACAGTATCGTTAAGGAAGAGGATAGACAATTTAAACTTTATCTAGTATTCAGGTATATAACAGACAGTAAGGTCAAAATTGATACCTGTGTAAGAGGCAGTGGTGAAGGGTTAGTTAACTCGTAGTATGTATATGAAATACAATTTCACCGTATTTTTTCTCGGTGTAAATTGAATGCAGGGATTTGTGTATATTTTGGAATCTAAGAAGTCATTGATTGCCCATGTGAGATCGGAAGTAAACTGACTGCAGTCAACGTTTTTCAGTTGTACCGACTATAATTATATGATATGACAGACATTTTGCATCTTGATCACAAAAGACTGATAAACCGATGCAAGTTCGGTTTGAAACGCGGGTGAGTTTAGTGTTGATTTGTCTTCTATTTTCTATGCAAAACAATCTTTGATCACAGAAGCTCTTGTTGACGTTTTTCCATAATTTCTCTTTCTCTATTTTTATTTCGTACCTGCAGAGATTCATGATACGTGCGAGTTAAACAGGGTCAGCGACGTTCGGTTCACGATAAATTTCAGCTTGTTTACGCCATCGCTCTCACTAGTCTTCTCCATCAGCCTTTACTACCAGTTGTGCCACCAAGACCAGTATCGCGTGAAGTTGCTCATCCGATGCACCAGTACCCCCAGACGATTGAAAGCCTTCATCAGGAAACATGTCTCTGAAAGCTGTTGGGATGCAACTTCTAGACAACCTTGTGGACATTTACGACTTGGTAGGGTCTGGTGAAGAGACTACCAGTCGAAGACTAAAATGCCTGGCTTAAAGCCAGATAAAGAGACACTTCAAACTGCACAGCTGAATAACAATGCAAGATTTTGGCAGCCTGCCATTGTACAATACTTCATGTGTATTATGTGTGTGGGAGCCACTACCTGCCTAATTTAGTCTGCCAATCAGACGCTAATTGTGAGCTTTGGGTCTGTTTATGATAATATAAAGAAAAAGCCTCAAGTTCAGTGGAGCCTAAACCAACTTCACAATAGTTATGTTATTTTAGGGAGCAGTTTAAGTATAGCTAATTAGCTATGGCTACAGCCTGAACGTTTTATACACTGTTATGAGCATTGTACTTGGCAAGGGTTTGTGTGCGCAGACTAGCTTTCGAGCCCGCCAAAATGGTTGTCACGTGATCTGGACGCGTACGCCCATCTCGAGGCCTATGAGGTCGAAGGGTCAAAGCGAAAACCTGACAAACAACTTGTTCGGCTACCCTGGATATTATTCCCAGGGAAGTCTTGTGAAAATACTCCAATCAGAAAAATAACCCTCAGTACAGCAGTAAAGGCAGAAGATGAACTGGGAATTTAATAATTCTGGTTCCTTCTAGGCTCTAGCTCAACTTCTGACTCTAGATAGTTTACTTTATTTTCTTCTCCCCCCCCCCCCCCCCTGTGGAATAATCCAAACTCTGTACCGAAGATGCAGATCCTTACACTCTCACACTTACCCTTGCCTCCGTTGCGATTTCTTGTTTTCATCTCACTTTGAATCTTGAAATTATAATTATTAAACAACTCATCCTCAAAGCTGAGTCTTTCTTGGCTCTTCAATATCAAATTCGAGAAGAGTTCGAGTCTAAAGTGATCATAATGGTTGTCACAGTCATCTTTCTCGTTTACTTCTGGTTTAAGAAGTTCTCTATACAAAAGCAATCGCAATAATTTTCCTTTTGAGAAAAATAATCTTTGTGGCCTTTCGTGCAAAACCCATGTTTTCATTGCCTCAGCTGATCGTTGATCACAGATGGAATGACTTTCATACAAGAAAGACCTTTCCAATCGAGGGAATTAAGACCAACAAAAAAACGTACTGTTTATTCCTGTAAATGTTTGGGTTAAAGTTCTTACCTAACACAGTTGTTGCTATGTCAGAATTCACTTATAAACCTTTTTTAAAGGTTAATTGTATATATGCCAGATGTCATACAAAGTTGTGTATATTATATTTTATCTTATTTATTTACTTACATCGCAATTCACGTTTTCCTAACATTCCATTGTATTGACTCCAATAAGCCGGAAGTGGGAATACAGATAGAAGGAAGATACGTGGGAAACGGCAGGCCTAATTAAAAGCAATATAACCTGTTATCATTAAAGACAAATGATTCCTTTTCCTCCACTATCTGGTAATTTGTGGAAGCACCAGATGTTTTAGAGATTATTTCAAGTACAAGAATAATTCACGACATGTCTAAGCGACCAAATGTTAATGTCCCAAATAAGTAGGTGAAGATTCACCCAAATTGGATGATGCTTTACCAAGTTCACACGTTCTGTATTACCCATATGATACAAAACCCTCACAAATCCATTATTTGATAAACTTGCAGATGTTTTATGAGATTTTATTGTGATTATGATCTCGTCTGTCTAGTGGGTTTATTTCTAGAATCTGTATGGTAATACGCATTGATTGGACTGCAAAACAAACGTTCATGAGAAACGGAAGACCTGTTGGTACAGAGTATATTGCAATGTGATACCAAGATCATCTGTGCAATATGCATTGCGTCTTTAACTTGAATTCAGAGAACTACATAACTGCAGGGACATGTTGATTTCGCTTTTCTTTCTGTCAAAGCTTTTGTCTCATAAACATATTTATATTTGAGACTCAAAAAGAAGAGTTATATGAATTTCACATGGTGCAGATTGCAGGCATTCATTTTCTGAACATTCTGGTGAATTATTCAATGAATTTTAATTTTTTTTTTGCAATAGTGTGATTAGTGAGTTGTGATTTGTTAACAAAACAGGGGTTTGTTTTCTCGATAGAAGTCTTTCGCGTTTATCCCTTCGATAAAAAAGAAACAAATTGGATGGATACCTATATATCCTCATGTAGATTTCGAAAAGCAAGGTAAATATGTTTCCCTTTAACTGAAATATCGGAACCCAGAAAAGTAATGTCCCCTGTTTATTTCAAATTTCAAATTTCTATAGAATAAATATGCGCCACAAAACATACGTGTAGATATGTTTTAATATCAGGTTTATCAGTCAGAAATATGTATATGATAGAAAGGTTCAATAATATTTAGATTAATACAAGAAATGTAGTCATTTTGTCATTCATATATGGCTATCATGAATGTGTACATATGCTATGTATCTAAAGTTCGAAAAAGAAATATTAAAATAAAATGAAATAGAAATTATATATTGTTGTCTCGTTCTTATTACGGTCAGCGGTATTTTTTGTTATTTTTTTTTTTTTAGATACTATTGAAGATTAAGCTTTGTTTGATGGTCATAATGGTCGTGATGATAAACAATAGGTCCAAAGTAATAACATCGGTCATATAAATAATGAATCATTTCGATGGTGCATGATTGCGTGTTTTTGACAAGAGTGAGTGAATGTGAGCTGTACAAGAGATTTTGATCATTCCACAAAATTGAAACGCGCTTTCCAACGGCAATGACAGGCTGTAGAGTAACTCGGGGAAAGAGGAATAGTGGGCCTACAATAGAATCATATATATATATATATATATTTACATACAAACACATACAATAT
Organism: Strongylocentrotus purpuratus; assembly: GCF_000002235.5. Taxonomy (NCBI): domain Eukaryota; kingdom Metazoa; phylum Echinodermata; class Echinoidea; order Camarodonta; family Strongylocentrotidae; genus Strongylocentrotus; species Strongylocentrotus purpuratus. The sequence goes on from NW_022145602.1 coordinate 26,050,718, forward strand.
ATTAAATATTACCACACTTTTTTCGAAAAATCAACTCGGGGACAATTTTGATACCCTCTTGTACTCTTGTATGTCGCGTAGAAAATTAGGAATCATGTTCCAATTACGTAATAAGTGACTGTCGTGTTCGCACAAGGTTATTGAAATTGACTTAAATTGATTTTTCGAAAAGTAGTTGCTTCCGTGTAATACATGCAAACAGGCAAATCAAGAGGCGGTGTGTGTGCGTGTGTGTGTGTGTGTGTATTAGAAGGGGAGGGGGAGGGGCGTGGGACATGTGTGAAACGATTGAGGGCATTCGATGCACCTGTATGTCTGAAGGAGTATGATTCATAAAATCAATGAATTCACTGGCGTGAATATACGTGTCATGGTATTCATGCACATGCATTTAAAGACCGTCAATACTCCTGGGCCAGAAGGGATTAGACCACACAGCGAGGTCACTGACAGGTGGCCATCTCATTAACCTAGCTCTCAACTTACATAAGAAAAAGAGGATCACGGGGGACCAACAGGCACCGATTGGGGAAGTTTTCAATATAGAGGGAGCAAGTAGCTACAAGTAGGACAGTGGGGCTTTAAAACACATTTTATTTGATTTGCCCACGACCTTCTCAATCTCAATCACTCCTTTCCTGCCCTCTTTCTATTTCACTTAATTTTGTGGTGTGCACAACACCAACAACCCAACCAAAATGGCCTTCAAGGAAAGATGAAAAATAATTTGTGAGCATTGTTTAATGATTCTTTTCTTGTCAGTGTGGTAAGGTATATTGTACACATATTGCCCCCTGAGAGAAGCCCCCTTGAAATGCCCTCATATTGTAAACATGTCGGGTAGCAGATAAAGGTTGGTGTCGTCAAATGTTTGTGTCGTCAAATTTCCTTGCAAAGTGCATTGAACTCTTAGCTAGATTCTGCCAATTTCTTATCATTCTAATGATTTCAAAACATGACAGTATACACCTATATGTGTCTTCTCGTTTATGAATACATGTACAAGTACAAACATGCCCTAGGGTTGCCATGGGGGTGTTTCACAAAGACTAAGATCGACTTTAAGTTGGACTTAACTATGGCTTGCCGTTCATACTGCTGTTTACCCTCACCATTCACTGGCATTGTCTCTCAAGTGACGTACAAATCATGGTCACAAATCTACAGAATTTACAGATTTTGATAATTCATTATTGAAGGAAAAAATATTATCTAAAGATCATACCGGTGAGAGCAGCAGTGGCACGAACAGCCTGCCATAGTTAATTCCACCTTAAAGTCGCTCTTAGTCTTTGTGAAACACTCCCTTGAACTAAACTTTAAAACCGTCTTGAGTCACAGCTGGGGCGCTCGATTTTAATTCTCATCACAAATCGGGATTCCCCTTTGGACTGTCTCGACGATTCCACGTCTCAATTCTGACATGTCTGAACACGACTGGACAGGACAATCAAAATAAACCTTCAAATAGATAATAGACAGCTTCTCGTTTATGGAAACAAGTCAAAACATGTCCATGGCCATCAAGAAGTGTTGAGCTATTATTATCTACCTCTTCAAATGGAAAACATTATGCCTGCAAGGATCAGATCGTTTAGAATAAATTGAATAGCCGAAGACACATTTCTGGCGATATCAGTATTATATGCCTGACTGATAGCGATATCATAACAGATACCAACCGCCTGGTGTCTGACATGTCCTAACTTGCTGATACTTAAAAAACAACAACACCCCCCCCCCCCCTCCCAGCACACAATTTAAATTCAAATATGTTAACTCAAGTCCTGACATGATGGGATTATCAGCAAAGCAAACAGACAAAACAAAGCAAAACAAAAATAGAGGTATTCTAAATAGAATCAGAAACCTCAATAAAAGAAAGGCAAAAATAGCTGTATACAGAAAACAACACTGTCCATTATTATGATAACATTACACTCGACAGAAATTGCATGATAAAACTGCAAATAAAACTGCCATTTGTTTTCATTTACTCATTTATTATCTGGCTCGCTCCACTTGCTCACCAAAAGACCATCACACACAAAATAACGATTGACATTAGACTGTAAAATAACAATAAGAACAGGTTTTGAGTTCAAGATAATTAAAGGGTTAGAGAATGGACTTGTTTACGCCTATAAAAATGTCACGTTAGTCGTCAAGTCTTAAATAGTACATTTACCATTGAAAGAGCAACTTACAGTACCATTTCTTCATGTAGGACTAGTAGGAGTAGACCAGTGAGTTAGCACTATTACATGTAGCATCATGCATGTATGTCCGAGACTCTAAACTTTTATTTAGCTGGCCTCTCAAGTGGAAACAATAGGACTTTTAGATTTGCACAACCACAACGTGGATTGCTACGACCGACGTCCTTTTAATGCACTGCCTTGAACGAACGTCACACGTATCAGTCCACGCAAATCTAAAAGTCCCTGCTATTTCGACGTCAACGGCTTCTGCAGACTGCATTGTTACTGGTTATTGGCATCGGCGATTTGTTACGCCGTGTTTATTGATTATGCAAAATCTATATCGCTTTACACACGCGCTGCTGGTACCAGTAGATATCTTGTATACAAACACGGTGGGATTAAAAGCTTGGCGATGGCCACGACAGGGTTGACATGTACTTTTCAGTCCTCACCTTTAGACCGCTGACCGGGGTGCGCATGCGCAGAGGGCAGTAATGAAACGGTAAGGCCAAGGCCATGAATAGGCCTAGCCTAGCTATATCGGTACGGTGCAAGGCTATTAGAGATTTACGAGTTGAATGGGTATTGTCGCTGTCGCTCAACGCCCATTGCCCAAGTTCAGAAGTTGTAGGTCGGGTGTATATAACAAACAGATGAATTTGGTAGAAAGAATATAGATCGATGGACAATTGCCCAAACTGCATGAGATCTGTCAGCCAGATCGAGAGATCCTCTGTCTGCCAACAGAAGAAAAGTTCAGTGTAAATTTCAACATTGAATTTATGCAAACTGCCAGTCAGATCAGAGATATGGAAAGTGACATCTCCCTCTTAAAGGTAATACAAGTTTTGGTACGGGGTCATGAATTTGGTTCAAATGAACACATTGGAAGCATATACGGTCCTACAATATTCAGTGATCGTTGTCGCGGTTGAAATCGAGTCTAAAGTTATGAAATTGTAAATAATAAACTCTTTATGTTGTATAGCTCCCTCTCAAGGTCAAGATATTAATTAAGCTATAAAACAATGTGTATTGACTCAAATCGACCGATTAGCTATTCCCGTTCGGAAATTATATATCACAACTACAATTATCAAAATTTACCGGGAGCAACCGTAAATTTTTATATTCAAGTTTTCTCGAAAGCAGAAGTGTTTTAGGGGCTAACTTTATAGTGCTTATAATACATCCACAGGGGCATCATATATATAAAAATTGTTAAGAATCACTATGCGAAAATTATGAAATTTGCATAATATGCAAATTAGCTGTTGTCATAATGAAAACATGTACTTTACTTTCATTTTAGGGGGGGGCGGTAGTGAGCACGCAAAGCGTGCGAATCACTTAAAGAGCGCGCAAAGCGCGCTCCCTAGGGGGGTGGGTGCAGGGAGGAGGGAGTATCCCCTTTTGCTTTGAAAAGCTTTGAAAGAAGACGATTCGTTGTACCTTTCTCGACTCATAATCCTTGTCTGAATTCAGTCCCTCCCCTCTCTCGCGCGAAGCTTTGACGTTTCATTAAATTATTAGAGAAAGAAGACGATTCGTTGTACCTTTCTCGACTCTTAATCCTTATCTGTATTCAGTCCCTCCCCTCTCTCACGCGAAGCTTTGACGTTTCATTAAATTATTAGAGAAAGAAGACGATTCGTTGTACCTTTCTCGACTCATAATCCTTGTCTGAATTCAGTCCCTCCCCTCTCTCGCGCGAAGCTTTGACGTTTCATTAAATTATTAGAGAAAGAAGACGATTCGTTGTACCTTTCTCGACTCATAATCCTTGTCTGAATTCAGTCCCTCCCCTCTCTCGCGCGAAGCTTTGACGTTTCATTAAATTATTAGAGAAAGAAGACGATTCGTTGTACCTTTCTCGACTCATAATCCTTGTCTGAATTCAGTCCCTCCCCTCTCTCGCGCGAAGCTTTGACGTTTCATTAAATTATTAGAGAAAGAAGACGATTCGTTGTACCTTTCTCGACTCATAATCCTTGTCTGAATTCAGTCCCTCCCCTCTCTCGCGCGAAGCTTTGACGTTTCATTAAATTATTAGAGAAAGAAGACGATTCGTTGTACCTTTCTCGACTCATAATCCTTGTCTGAATTCAGTCCCTCCCCTCTCTCGCGCGAAGCTTTGACGTTTCATTAAATTATTAGAGAAAGAAGACGATTCGTTGTACCTTTCTCGACTCATAATCCTTGTCTGAATTCAGTCCCTCCCCTCTCTCGCGCGAAGCTTTGACGTTTCATTAAATTATTAGAGAAAGAAGACGATTCGTTGTACCTTTCTCGACTCATAATCCTTGTCTGAATTCAGTCCCTCCCCTCTCTCGCGCGAAGCTTTGACGTTTCATTAAATTATTAGAGAAAGAAGACGATTCGTTGTACCTTTCTCGACTCTTAATCCTTATCTGTATTCAGTCCCTCCCCTCTCTCACGCGAAGCTTTGACGTTTCATTAAATTATTAGAGAAAGAAGACGATTCGTTGTACCTTTCTCGACTCTTAATCCTTATCTGTATTCAGTCCCTCCCCTCTCTCGCGCGAAGCTTTGACGTTTCATTAAATTATTAGAGAAAGAAGACGATTCGTTGTACCTTTCTCGACTCTTAATCCTTGTCTGAATTCTGTTCCCCCCCCCCTCTCGCGCGAAGCTTTGAGTTTCATTAAATTATTAGAGAAAGAAGACGATTCGTTGTACCTTTCTCGACTCTTAATCCTTGTCTGAATTCTGTCCCCCCCCCCCCCCCCTCTCGCGCGAAGCTTTGAAGTTTCATTAAATTATTAGAGAAAGAAGACGATTCGTTGTACCCTTCTCGACTCTTAATCCTTATCTGTATTCAGTCCCTCCCCTCTCTCACGCGAAGCTTTGACGTTTCATTAAATTATTAGAGAAAGAAGACGATTCGTTGTACCTTTCTCGACTCATAATCCTTGTCTGAATTCAGTCCCTCCCCTCTCTCGCGCGAAGCTTTGAGTTTCATTAAATTATTAGAGAAAGAAGACGATTCGTTGTACCTTTCTCGACTCTTAATCCTTATCTGTATTCAGTCCCTCCCCTCTCTCACGCGAAGCTTTGACGTTTCATTAAATTATTAGAGAAAGAAGACGATTCGTTGTACCTTTCTCGACTCTTAATCCTTATCTGTATTCAGTCCCTCCCCTCTCTCACGCGAAGCTTTGACGTTTCATTAAATTATTAGAGAAAGAAGACGATTCGTTGTACCTTTCTCGACTCATAATCCTTGTCTGAATTCAGTCCCTCCCCTCTCTCGCGCGAAGCTTTGAGTTTCATTAAATTATTAGAGAAAGAAGACGATTCGTTGTACCTTTCTCGACTCATAATCCTTGTCTGAATTCAGTCCCTCCCCTCTCTCGCGCGAAGCTTTGAGTTTCATTAAATTATTAGAGAAAGAAGACGATTCGTTGTACCTTTCTCGACTCTTAATCCTTGTCTGAATTCTGTTCCCCCCCCCCCCCCCCCCCTCTCGCGCGAAGCTTTGAGTTTCATTAAATTATTAGAGAAAGAAGACGATTCGTTGTACCTTTCTCGACTCATAATCCTTGTCTGAATTCTGTCCCCCCCCCCCTCTCGCGCGAAGCTTTGAAGTTTCATTAAATTATTAGAGAAAGAAGACGATTCGTTGTACCTTTCTCGACTCTTAATCCTTATCTGTATTCAGTCCCTCCCCTCTCTCACGCGAAGCTTTGACGTTTCATTAAATTATTAGAGAAAGAAGACGATTCGTTGTACCTTTCTCGACTCATAATCCTTGTCTGAATTCAGTCCCTCCCCTCTCTCGCGCGAAGCTTTGAGTTTCATTAAATTATTAGAGAAAGAAGACGATTCGTTGTACCTTTCTCGACTCTTAATCCTTGTCTGAATTCTGTCCCCCCCCCCCCTCTCGTGCGAAGCTTTGAAGTTTCATTAAATTATTAGAGAAAGAAGACGATTCATTGTACCGTTCTCGACTCATAATCCTTGTCTGAATTCAGTCCCTCCCCTCTCTCGCGCGAAGCTTTGACGTTTCATTAAATTATTAGAGAAAGAAGACGATTCGTTGTACCTTTCTCGACTCTTAATTCTTATCTGTATTCAGTCCCTCCCCTCTCTCACGCGAAGCTTTGACGTTTTATTAAATTATTAGAGAAAGAAGACGATTCGTTGTACCTTTCTCGACTCATAATCCTTGTCTGAATTCAGTCCCTCCCCTCTCTCGCGCGAAGCTTTGACGTTTCATTAAATTATTAGAGAAAGAAGACGATTCGTTGTACCTTTCTCGACTCTTAATCCTTATCTGTATTCAGTCCCTCCCCTCTCTCACGCGAAGCTTTGACGTTTCATTAAATTATTAGAGAAAGAAGACGATTCGTTGTACCTTTCTCGACTCTTAATCCTTGTCTGAATTCTGCCCCCCCCCCCCTCTCGCGCGAAGCTTTGAAGTTTCATTAAATTATTAGAGAAAGAAGACGATTCATTGTACCGTTCTCGACTCCTTTTCCCTTTTTCTTCCTACGTCCTCTTTCTTTCTTTTTTCTTCTCTTTCTCTCTCTTTTTTTTTTTTGGCCGGCGTTTTTTTTTTTTGGGGGGGGGGGGGGGGGGGGGGGGGGGGGGGGCGACCGCCCCCCCGCCCCCCCTGGCTACGCGCCTGTATTATGCTAATTATCATCCTATATTGTACAGTCCCTGGTGCGCGCAGTGGTTCTCGCCGCGACCTGCATGTTTAGCCCGATCTGTGACCGCGATCCACAGACGAGATTTGTAATGAGAAGCTACATTGTAGGCCTTACTTATATCATCATTCCCCTTTCGTGTAGTAAATGATAAATTTCTTTTAAAATAAAGGCCTGTTACCTGAAAAAGAGAGTTAGTCCTTATCAATTAAATACCATTTAGGTTCCTGGAAAAGATAACGACAATAAAACGAAATCAAGCACCTAATGACAGTAATCTTAAGCCTACTTATAGCCTGTAACCCCTTAGGCTATAAATGAAGATTGTTCTCTTCCTTATATTAGTAGAAATAATACACCATGACATATAAACCAACCAGGCCTTTATTAGAAAATGGAAATGTACCACCATTCTATAAAAAAAAAATGGACCTCAAATTCAATCAAATGAGAAAAATAGGGCAACATGGCCACTGGAGAAGGTTCTACAGAGAAACTATATCGTATTACAGGTTATGTGCGGTCACAATTCTTCTCCATAAAGCTCTATTCCCCCACAACTCATGTACACTCCTTTTCCCCCAAATCGTCCACAATCGTTGACGTTTTGTTACTCCATCTAACTTGTGCAAGGACAAAATCGCGAGCTTGTGATTTCTCTGATTCTTTGCCAAGTCACGTCGTCTTTTCATCTCAATTTTTTTCTCACACCCACACACCATAATGGTCTACGCTCCACAGACCATATACCCAGAAGGTGTTCAGAGTTTTCTGAAGGTTTAAACTTTAAAGCCCCACTGTACTACTTGAAGCTAGGCTTGCTCCCTCTATATAGAAAACTTCCCCAATCCGTGCCTGTTGGTCCCCCATGATCCTCTTTTCTTATGTTAGTTGAGAGCTGAGTTAATGAGATAGCCACCTGCCAGTGACCTCGCTGTGTGGTCTAATCCCTTCTGGACCAGTAGTATTGATGGTCTTTAAATGGATCAGCTTTTCCTCCTCAAATTGGCAGCAATTAATATTATTTCTACTCTACCATAGTAAAAAATGTAAAAATATATTTCAAATGGACCAGTATGAATACCCCCTCCCCCCCCCCCTTAAACAAAAAAAAAGAAGAAATAAATAATAATAATCTGCAAGAAATTGTCCATTATTTTGTTTGAACACGAAAATAGTGATTTTAAATTTCAAGCTGCGTTGCAAATATAAAATTAATATGGGGCCTTCGGCAACAGAAATGAACTCCAATTTCCCAGTGGTCTTTGTAATTTCTGTCCACAATTGGCAGCATTCTGGATCTAAAGAAGAAAATGAAATGTCACAAAAAGGTGACACTTTGCTCTTTCTTTTGGCAACTTATGTTTTACTAAATTGCGTAAGTTTCATGGCACTACATTATCAGTTCATAAAATAGAGTTGAAGTGCACATGCTTAGACGAAACCTTATCCATAGTAACTTCCTACACTAACCGAATTCTCAACTTCAGCCCTTGACCTAGTCCAGAATCTGGCCAAGTTAATTTTTAATAATCTCACCACCCCGATCTCCCCCAACTTGTCGCCAGCCAAAGAGGACGTGACCCCCGACTTTCTAGGGCCGGATGGGCATACCCGCTATATTTTTTCGCCGGCGTCCTAATTTCATGATCACGCCATCATCGGCTGGTGGCAAGTAACTAGGGGGATCGGAGATGGCGTTGGTGTGGTGAAAATCAAAATTAAATAGGCCAGATTCTGGACTAACCAAACTGCTGCTTAACATATTTTTAAATACATAATTCACTGTTAACATTAGTAGTCTTTACCCATCAGCATGAAACGACTAGTGAGTAGGGGAGATACGCTTTACCTACCAAGAGGGCGGGGGGGGGGGGGGGGGAGGGGGTGGAGCGAAGCAAGTGGGCAGGAATAATAGTGAAAGAAACGTAGAAAGAAAATGAGTCGGATATTAAAAAATGTGATCGACGGAGACAGTAGAGGAGAGAAATCCTCATCCGATTTTGAAGGTATATGCGCGGGCTTGCGCAGATTAGAACATTTCATTTGAGACTGACAAGCTCTCTCACGCATGAAAAGAGTTATGTTGCCATGACAATGGTCGTCTGCTCTTTCAACAATCGAGGCGATGAGAGATATTATTTTCATTTAGAGAACTTGAGATAATATACTATTCATGATATATTTTGAGTAGTTGCCCATGGGGGAAGGCACACAAACGGGAGAGTTGTCCATGACTAAGTTGCAATCCACTGACAAAATTGCCAATTTGAGATTCGCTCAGGTGTAGTGATTTCATATTTAAGGAATTAATAATTTTCTTATGATAGGTCCAGTTTATTTCAAACTTTTGCTATTCTGTTTCTCTAATTCTCTATTTTCAAACGAATGAAGTTATTACAAGGGTTGGATTTTTTTATGAGAGTCAGAGGTAAAATCCACGATTCATGAAAGATATAGAAAATGCTAAAAATCAAGAAAAGGTATCATCAGTTACATGAGCTTGTAAAATATGTTTTTTAGCCATCCTTTTGAATAATTATCTCTATGCTTATTTTGCTTTCATTATGATAATGATGATTAATATCACAGCCTGTGATATATATTTCAACCAGAGCGGATAGATTGGTTTGGTTAACATATCGCAAAGTCATCAAGAAGACTATTGTTTAACTCGATTAATCTTTCCACCCCTCTCCCTCTCTCTCTCTCTGTCTGGCTTTCTGTCTCCCCCTCACTTCCCCCACTTCTCTCTCCCCCGCCCCCTCTCTCTCCGGAGATTATTTTTTAATAAAAATAGAAACTCGTGATCGTAATGTGTGAAAAATATATGCTGTAGATAACAACTCGTGTATGCCTCCCCCCCTCTCTCTCTCTCTCTCTCTCTCTCTCTCTCTCTCCCAAACACAGCACACACTCTTCCCCCTCTCTCTCCGGAGAGCGTTGTTTGTGAAAAATAGAAATCAACTCGTGAGAAACTAAACACAACCGCTATAATGGCGATGATGTTTGTCGCAGGACTTCAAAAGTCCCTTTTTACTCATTCCAGAAAAACAAGACTTTGCCCTTCGAATGTAAACAATAACACTTATGGCACACTTTTGTCGAACGTAATGTGAAAAGAAGGCTCGTGGTTTTATTAAAGGTTTTCTCTGGTACACACATTCACATTATTGCGAGTCCGCTTATTTTGATCTGAAACTTCATCTTCATCATTATTTCATTGTTTGAAATGGCCAGCCTAATCCGGATACGAGATTTGTGGCAACAGTTTCAGAAAAAAACGACTTCATGTAAAATGCGCTAAGTCGATGGTGAGAAAAAAAGTTTAAATACACCTGTAGGGATTGAGAGAGAGAGAGAGCGAGAGGGTAGGGGGGGGGGGGATAGATAAAAAGAAAGAGAGAGAAAGAGAGAGTGAAATAGATAGAGAGATAGATAGATAGAGAGAGAGAGAGAGAGAGTAAGAGTAAGAGAGAGGGGAGGGGGAGGGGGATGAAAGTTTTAAAAATCCTTTTCAGTCATACCATGGCCCCTCTAAAGTGTTGGGAGCCCCAACAATTAAACTGTACCATAATGAAAGAGGATGTCATTTAAGACACATTTCTTCAAGAATTTTCAAAAACTAATTTGTTTGAATACGAATATTGATGACAGAATTCAGAATTGTGTTTTTCTGTGTACAACAACAAAACCAAATGATGTATTCTTTTATCATTTTTTGTCTTCAAACACATTTTTTTGGGGAAATCTCAGCAGAGGTATGTCTTAAATGACATCCTCTTTCGCATTAAGTGCAATTTTACCATCCAATTGTTGGCGAATTTGGGGCTCCCAACACTTTAGAGGGGCTTTCCCATTCTTTGTAAAATAATTCATGATTCTTACACGATCTGACAATGGTTATCCAAAGGTTGCCTATATCCTAATATTAAACGGGGTCACATTTGTCTCATTATTCGATTTTTCCTTCCTTTTTCTGAAACATGCCTTTTAAATTCAAAGCCTCAGTCAACATGGTAAAGAAAAAAAAATGTAAAGAAAAGAAAATGTGATAAATCCAGATCTCATTCACGTTCTCCGTAAAGCCTCACAAAGGTATGGATAAAAGATAAGGGGAATTTCTAAAAAAAATTAAAAGGGGAGGGAGGAAAGGGGGACTCCGGCAGGAGCAGATCTATATTGGTCTTCGGGGATCAAGCCCATCCCTTTCACCTCCCCCCCACCAAATGAATAGATAGTTACATAATTATATACGTGAATGAATACATATGAATACATGAATAAATGAACAATTATATAAATAGATAACGATTAATTTAAAGGAAGTTGAATATTCTTCTAAACTCGCTCGCTACACTCCTGACCATATATTTTGACAGGTAAGCCTCATAATTGAATTCAATTTAAACAATGGTATTCTAATTTGCCGACTGATCTTCGGTCCATAAATGTTTTTAAAAAACAGCTCGATGAGCCTAGGGTCATATTCAATTCAATACCTTAAAACGGGGGAATCTGCACCCACAAGATTTCCGTGGACAAACAGTCAAAACGAAAGAAACATCGGATAAACAAACAGAATATGATCTTTTAGAAATATCTTTAGGGGATTTTCTTTCTGTATTGCGTAAGCAAGTAAATGTAAAATGTCTTTTCAGAAGAAATACTGTCCTTTGTAATATGTGTATAGAGCCTGAGCAGTATTGCTGCAATGAGACAGCCAGGTAAGTACAATTTCATGAGAATATTGAGTTGTGGTAACAGTTATTTAAAAAATGACTTTTGGGATTTCTCATCCTTTTTGTGTCAGGCTCGAATCATATGACCCCCCCCCCCCCCCACAACAAAAAAGTCGCATAATTTAATTTTAAAAGTTCGTCATAGCTTGCTGCCTGTCGTAGCAACAAGCAGAATTGACAAAAGACTTAACTCCGTTTCATTGACAATCAGCTATGCATGAAGTCTTTCGTCTATGTCTGGTCGTCATCGAAACGGAGTTAAGTCTTTTGTCAATTCCGTTTGTTGCTACACACAGGCAGGCAGCCAGTGAAAACGAATTCGTTTAATTAATCAAATTATGGAAATGCAAGCATCAATTTAAACAAACAGAATTTTGTTATTCCTGGCTCATTTTTCCTGATTGAAATGTGAATTTTTCTTCGGAATTCAGATACCCCCCGTCCCCCTGGTTCGCCGCCCCCGAAGGGCCATATTCAATTCAATACCTTATAACAGGGAAAATTACACCAGATTGCAGTACACAAACAGTCTAAACGAAAGAAGCATTGAATAAACAAACAGAATATGATCTTTTAGAAATATCTTTAGGGGATTTTCTTTTTGTATTGCGTAAGCAGGTTAGTGTGAAGTCTCTTTCCAGACAAAATACTGTCCTATGCAATGTGTGTATAGAGTCCCATCAAAATTGATGCAATGAACCAGCCAGGTCAACGATAAGTTATGAGAATATTGAGTGGTGGTAAAAATCATTAAAACTATTATTTGTGTGTTTTCTCTCTTTTTTATGTTAGCTTTGAATAATACATATGCTAAAAAGTAATGTAGCATTTCAAATGCAGAAAACTGCTAAAAGGGGTAGCATTTTCAATCCATTCATATTCGAAATATGATGAGGGATAGCTTTCAAGTTTGGACCAAACTCGCATTGCAAATATGATTTGATTTGATTTGATAGCTGTTCGTAGCGGACGAAATGTGACGGAGCAGGATATGGATGCATGGGTCGTGTCATCTTCTTCTCATGTTGTTTGTTATTCTCTTCATTCCTCTGGCATATTCCGCACCCCTCCTTTCCTCTTCCCTCTCAATTTTGTATTTTGTTGGCCAGTAAAGGGAATGTGGAGGGGGATTCCCCCATGCCCCTACCCTGGCGCAACGCCAGGGTTGACGTTATCATGGCAAATGGGATGTCTCATTGTGCAATGAGATTTGTTTGTTGTTATTCGAGGCTCACCTTGAACCATTGAAACGGAAAGTTCACCGTGTTGGAGCCTGACACTTTTTTTTCTTTCTACAGGAGTGTTATTGATCAATCATGTGAACGTATCGTCATCCTTGAACGAATGAAACAGAAAGTTCAACGTGCGCAAGGCACACGAGTGGCACGTAAACACAGCCGAAGCTAAACAGTTTTTTCCCCTGTGTTCTCTCACTTTGTTTACACGGTTGAATGTTATTGACTGAAGAGAGAGAGAGAGAGAGAGAGAGAGAGAGAGAAAGAGAGAGAGAGAGAGAGAGGGAGAGAGAGAGATATACACACGCGCGCGCACACACACACACCCACGCACACACACACACACACACACGGGGGGGGGGGGAGACAGAGACAGCTAGACAGAGAAAGGGAGAGAGAGAAAGAGAGAAAGATACAGAGACAGGGAGAGAGCAAGAGAGAGAGAGAGAGAGAGAGAGAGACTTACTTTTCCGTTCGAAATCAATATGTCCCCTACATAAGGCCTAAAAAAAAGATGTTGTATTGCCCTTTAGGTGCCAAAACATGGGTCTGTCGGTCAGAAATCTCTAACAAAAAAATTAAAAAAATTTATACTCCCTCTTTGGGCTGATATTTCTCAGTTTTGAATGATTTAATACATTATTTATCTAAAAAAACGGTTTAAAAACAAATTTATCGATGTAACTATTTTGCATTTTTTCTCTTGATTACCATCCATGCTCATACAAAAATGAGAATGCTTTAAATCTTGCGGCGGAGTGTACGCTCCTTCTTCTTGTTTTAATATGTATTTCAACATATCTGTACACATGAAATATTACTTACATCAAATGTCGATAACTAATATATGAATTCATTTGGTGGTACTGTGTTTCATAATTAATGTATGATTGCAACTATTTACTGATCTTAATTGGCGTGTCAAGGCAGAAATTTTGTTTATATAGGGTATTGATCAACACTTAGGCTTAAATTTACCTTTGATAGTTGAAAAGAGAAAAACACTTCACTTCGAATCATATCTTTGTACGCAACATGCAAACATAAATTAAAGTATATAGATAAGATAAGCAGTACACTCTAAGAAAAAGGGTGCAAAAAAGGGTGCAAAATAAGAGTTTGCACCCTTTACATAAAAATGAACCCTATTGGAGGAAAAGGGGTTCAAAAAAGGGTGCAATATAAGATTTTGCACCCTTCCCACAAAAATGAACCCTAACAACCCAAAAAGGTGCAAAATAAAAGTTTGCATATTGCATGCATATTCATGATTACTTTCCACGTGTTCACATAAAAATACATTTATCATATGATTTGTTAAGCAAATTATGACAATGCACATCAATTTTGTGATTTGTATTTCCCTTCGGCAATAATTAACCAATAGATTATTTTGTCTGATCATGTTACAATTACATTCACGTTTTAGCAATATATATATTGTTTATATGATTACTAACCAAGAAACATCATGCATGTTTAATATGTATATGTGTACGAGCAAATGTCACGAGTATTCCTTGATGATGGGTGCAGGATTGCACCTTATAAAGGGTGCAGGATTGAACCCCTTTAATAAGGTGCTGCTATTGCATCGGTTTGCACCCCTAAAGGAGCAGGATTGAACCATTAAGGGTACTAACATGTCTCCTAAAAGGTGCATTCTGGCACCCTCCTAAAGGGTGCAGGATTTAACCCCTAAAGGTGCTGCTATTGTTGCATCGGTTTGCACCCCTAAAGGTGCAGGATTGAACCATAAAGGGTACTAACATTTGCCCCAAAAGGTTCAATCTAGCACCCTTTTAAAGGGTGCAGGATTGCACCTTTAAAAAGGGTGCAGGATTTAACCCCTAAAGGTGCTGCTATTGTTGCACCGGTTTGAACCCCTAAAGGTGCATATTTGCACCATTTTTTCTTAGTGTGTATGAAGAAATAATGTAAAATGTGAGAAGCCTTAAAGGGATCGTTTTAAAATGTTAAATCTGAGATACACGGTCCTACAGTGTCTGTGTTATGGTGTAATATTGAAGCCCTAAAAAATTGTGCTTCAAAATGATCAAGAGGTGCCTCAAAAAAGTAAAAATCTTTGAGTGACCGGTTTTACCATACTCGTTTTCCCCAGTAGACTGTAGTGTTATGAAAACCGTTTGGCAAACGGTTTTCAAAATGTGTAATTCCAATCATAAATATCTTGATAAGCAGACAGGCAATCGGCTTGTTAAAGTAATGGGGTTCCTGACTGACCTAAAGGTTTATAATTATCATTGCAGCATGAGCTAATCCAGAATTTCGTTTGAGAATCTGAGACAAAGTTACCGGATCCCTTTAATAAAAAAGCACACCTTGTACTTATATACATGATTAGGCTCCCATATGAATTGATTGTGAATCCCATTTAAATGCTTTTAATGACCTCAAAATCGAAATCTGATTAACCATTAAGATACTGTGGTTGGAATGAAACAAATATTAAAGGGGAAGTCCACCTGGAAATTAAATTGGATTTATAATAGAAGCAGGACAAAAGGAGAGGAACAGTTCAGTGAGAGTTTGAGCAAAATACGATAACAAATACATTTTTTGTAAAAAGCTGCGATCAATCAAACACGAATTGGCAACTCTGTGACGTATTTTGCGAGGTCCCCTCCTATTTACTCTGTACACTAAACTAATATATGTCTATTTAAAGATAAAGGTGAGTTCTGGTCATGCGATTGCATTGTGTAAAAGATAAGGTGTGGAATGAATCAGAAAAAGTTCATCATGTAGCATGTAAGTATTGGTGTGTACTACAAAGTTTTGGAGTCATCAGAACTCACCTTTATCTTTAAACGCTGATATATAGGCATTTATCAAGATCATCAACTGTATGTGTCTTCATGTGGTTTCATTAAGTTTTTCCCAAGAAGGAAATCATCATACTCCTCAATCTAAGATGAACGTAACTGTATCTCTCCCTTTATTATAAAATATGTCGGATATATCGTATAGACTGTCATTTTTGTTTGACAGCAAAGCGACGTGTTGTCCATATTGCCAATTATAGTGGGTCACCATCAGACTTTCGGGGATTTTATTACAAAAATGTTATAATGTGAACTATCCACTACGCGAGTTTTCATTTGTAACATCTACAAGCTATATAGAGTTTGGCAATTGTGAACGCGCCCGCTATCGCGTTCATATTTGCGATGCGGACAGACCCTTCAATAATGATACTGTGCTTTACCTGCATTCAAAACGATAAGTGTGTATCAATTCCCATAATCTCTTTTCGTATCATTTTTTACGACTTTGTTTGTCTGGGTTTAGGGTTTAGAGAAGCAAGTCAGCTTTCCTCAATCCAATTGTTCATTTTTTTGTAAAGCGAGGAGAGTAGAATTTTGCATAATCGTTATAGTCACCCAATTAAGTTTGAGAGGTTGACTTCTCAAACTGCAATGAACATGTTGAAGGATAAACCTTTTATTTTAATGATACCTGACGTCGTTTATTAGTTGTATTAATATACTTATAGTCCTTTTGACAAATGAGGTTATTAAAAATAAGACAGTAAACACCACGAAAGGGATTATTCTTTTGAAAATGAATAATGACAATCTGAGTTTGTGTATATGGTTTTTACAGACGTGTATCAATTATACATTATTATTTACGTCTGGGGACCGAATTTTAAACGTCACCATCCGAAAGACGTGACTCAGTTTCGAACCTGTGTCCTCGGCTGAATCAGTTTGTAACTTCCACTTTTAGCTGTATTACAGGCGCACGCCAAAACGCCTAGTTAAAATCCAATAATAGAGACTTTTATAGTCATGGTGTAGTGGTAATAGTTGTAATGTAGTAGTAGTAGTAGTAGTAGTGGTAGTAGTAGTAGTAGTAGTAGTAGTAGTAGTAGAAGTAGTAGAAGAAGTAGTAGTAGTAGTAGTAGTAGTAGTAGAAGTACTACTTCTACTACTACTTCTACTACTACTACTACTACTACTACTACTACTACAACTTCTATTACTACTTCTACTACTACTTCTACTACTAATACTACTGCGACTACTTCTACTACTACTTCTGCAGAAGTAGTAGTAGAAGTAGTCGCAGTAGTAGTAGTAGAAGTAGTAATAGAAGTTGTAGTAGTAGTAGTAGTAGTAGTAGTAGAAGTAGTAGTAGAAGTGGTAGTAGTAGTAGAAGTAGTAGTAGTAGTAGTAGTTCTTGTTGTAGTGTTAATTTCGTCGTGTCTTCGATTTCATGAATAAAAAGATTGCAGAATAAAAACGGGTTTAATTAGTCATTTCATGTTTCTGTTCGTTACAATTATAGGAAATCCTGTTCAAAATTTGCAAGTTGAAAAAAAAAACGTATCTACAGGGAGATAATATTTCGATAATTTTTTATTTAGAATACTATAATGCATACTCTAAACAGTGATATAATTAACGTACCATATTACATATTTGTTAGCGGACAGGAGTAGGTTAAAATATCGTGTCTGTTTCTCACATAATTGTAACACCGGCACAGCAAGTGTTAATAACTTTGAAATATGTTTGAACACTCTTGATGTCTATCCGGTCTGGTTTAACACACTGTTCAAGTTGTGAAATAATTGTTGTCATTTAAATTATTAAAGCATATGCATGGAGATATTAAAATCATTCGAAAGGTTTACCAATCGGCGGAAAAGGATATGTTGCAAGAGGGGTAGCTGATTTTTATACCAGCACAAATGTTCACAGGGGAAGTCCACCCTGATACTAAATTAATGAATTCTTTTAATAAGACGAGAGGAACAAGTAAGTGAATATTTGAGCGAATTCGGATTAAAAATGTGAATTTGTGATCAAATCAAACACAATCTGGGAAGAGGTGAACAATAATTTGTGTGCGTTATATTTGTATTATGCAAGTGTGGAAGAACATCAGATAGAAAATGTTCCCCGAAAAGCATGGCTCTTCAAATACCTTAATATTCTAAATATGACATGTAACTTCATACAAATCGGGACGGATTTTTATGCCTGTCTGATTATCAAGATATTTATGATTGGAATTACAAATTTTGAAAACCGTTCGCCGGACGGTTTTCATAACACTACAGTCTATTGGGGAAAACGAGTATGGTAAAACCGGTCACTCAAAGATTTTTACTTTTTTGAGGCACTTCTTGATCATTTTGAAGCGCAATTTTTTAGGGCTTCAATATTACACCATATCACAGACACTGTAGGGCCGTGTATCTCAGATTTAACATTGTTAAACGATCCCTTTAAGCCTCGGTCACAAATGCCATTACGAACTGCTACGAACGCCGTCCGAACGATTACCAGACAATGGAAATTCGGGAAGACAATCGTACGAATCTTTATGACCGTAGCTTTAACATGCACACTCATATCTGAATACAAAAACAAACAATGGTTTGTATCATTCATTGCTTATTTCCTTTCTAAACGCGCATTTCTCTTTCCTTATCTTCTTCTCTACCCCACATGCAGCTCATCATTTAGTATTATTTTCTGTACTCTCGATCTCTCACTTCTTTTTGTCATTGTCTACTCTTTGTATTATGACCGTCTTCTTCTATCTTTGTCGTGTAACGTATTGTCTTGTCCCTTTCTCGTCTCTGTTGGCATCCCCCTTTTTCTTTCCCCTATTTTGTAGTTCCTTTTGTAGTTACAGATTAATTAATTTATTTACTCATTATTCCTAAGTTTCATTTGAGGTGTTCACACGCGTACAAGCATTGCTTTTTAGTGGACCCCTCTGTTTCCAACATGTATTTCTTAAATTTGTTTTAAATGCTTATAATTGATTTTTAATGTTTTGTTGGAAACTTGAATAAATTTGAAATTTGAAATTTGATATAAAAACCACGGACTCATTTGGCATTGGGGATTTCATATATTTCATATTAAGATCGATGATATGACAATAGAGAGGAAGACTATAAAGTCCAAATTTTGGGGTGTAATTATAGATGAAGCTTTGGCATGGAATGAGCATCTACACCACGTTACAATGAGCATTTCCAAAAGCATTGATAGATAGATAAATAATTTTAATGATCCATATTCAAAACATAGAAATTTGGCCTCCACTGGCAGCAAATTAACAAAATACAAAGTAGTTACACAATAATTGATAAACATTTAGGTGTATACGTCACATAATGTATATAAATTCACACGGAATCATGCTTTAACAAAAAAAGCATAAGTATAAATTACATAGTAATAGGGAAAGCTTAAAGGTAAAGACCAGTATTGGAAACGCCCCAATTTCAAAAAATGAAATGGAAGCTCTCATTACCAATCATGTGAAAGAATATGTTTTGACTAATACATGATGATAAAAAATTTGCCGGGAAACCGCCTACTAATTCATATATTTGGTAAATTTGTTTCTCTCATGGTCTGTGAGAGATATAGGGTAGTCCCATATACATCTTTCTGTGTATAGTGCTTGTAACTTTACGAAGAATGGGCCAACTTTCTTATCATTTTGATGATTCCAGAATCTTGCAGATGCTAGATGCTAGATGATCAACCTTTTCTGATCGATTCCACAACGTTTCTTTCACAATGCAATCGCATGACCATAACTGGTCTTTACCTTTAAGAAACGATTCGAAGAGCAAACAAATAGTAATAAGAAAGAGAGAGAGAGAGGAGGGGGAGAGAGACAGAGAGGGAGGGGAGAGTTAGAGATAGGGAGAGAGGGGGAAAGAGAGAGATAGAGAGAAAGATAGGAACGAATAATTTCCAGATTAAAGTTAAAGTTAAAGTTAAAGTTTCTTCTACCTCATGCAACCTTATTCTTATTATTTAATACGCTAGTACTCCCATACACAACATATTGTATGGACTAATTGCGGTTCGACTAAAATCAATTCTATTTTTAAATTAAAAAAGAGAGCTGTCCGTATTTGTACAGAATCACATTATTTTGGCTCACATAGACCCCTTATTCTCTAAACTTAGAACACTAAAATTGTTTGATTTGAATACTATTCAAGTAGCAGTTATTATGTTCAAGTATATATTAATAAACAACTTCCACCATCCTTTGATAACATGTTTAGTTTCAATTGTTCTGTTCATTCCTACCCCGCATATCTAGAAATTTCCATCTAACAAACCCAAATTATTAATTACGCACAAATCCATTAGACATTGTGGTCCGGATATTTGGAATAATTTTCCCGACAAAATCAAATTTTGCTCAACCCTCTATTCCTTGAAAGCCACACTTAAACGAAAAATAATACAATCATATGTGCCAAACGCTTTAAATTAGTATAATAGCTTTGTCCGAAACCATGATTTAATATTCCTTTTTACTCAAATGCCGTCTGCTGCACCCGCAAATGCAATTGCACGGCACCCACTTGATCACTACATTTACCAAGGGCGTGTTTATGTTTCACTTTTTCTGGCCAGAATCAGGCATCTGTTACGCGTTTAGTTTAAAACACGGTTGCGTCCATGCTCACTTTTGTAGAATCACCGAAAAAACGGCGATCACGATCGCCGATCGTAAACTCACAAAAAGATGCGTTTACAATTTGTAAACGCGTTTAAATGGGGTCAACGCACTGACCTCTAGTGGGTCTACGTAGCATGCACAGTGAAGGTTTGCGAATCCAGCTGGAAGACCAATTAAGGCCACACAGGGAGAATTGCCTGGAGGAGCCAGAGAAGTACACCGTGGAACTGCGATTACGATGAGCGTTTACGATGAGCGTTACAAATCGCTCATTCTGCTTTCAAAATTTAAGCATAAACGCAGCCCAAGAGAGTTTTGTTGCTAATTTTTTTTTTTTTTTTTACGAGGCCGCTGTCCATTTCCAGCCTAACCGCTCACGATGACGGTCTCCTGCGTTCTGAAATGAAACAAATATACAAATATCTGTTATACTTGTGTGTATGCTTTGTATTTTGTTTACTGTATGATATTATTAGAAATGATTTGCTATGTATGTAATACTTATGTAAACAATTTATAACCTTGTATTTGTTATTTGAACGCAGAAATAAAATCAATCAAACAAACAAACAAACATTTGAGAATTAAATAATCATTTTGACGCATTATTTTGGTTCGTTTAACTTTTGTTTGAACTCTATTGATGTACATGTACTTCATGATAATCCATTAACTGTAAACAGGTACATTGCATTTCATTAATCATGTGTTGTTGTTTTTTTTACTCCAATATGAATTTTTTTTATTTGATAACACTGAGCATTCAAAGCAATCAAAACAAAACAAAAATCCTCTTCAATACATGAATATTAACTTCAGAAAAAATAATTGCGAACGAGGCTGAGCAGACCGAATGCTATCGCACATTATATCCCGCATACTAAGAATCTTGAAATCTGATTGGTCTAAACGAGGTCACATGGTCACTGATAGATACGTACTCCATGCGATAGGATTTTTGTACAGTAATTTTTTGCTGCTGCCCCACTTGCCCATTGAATAAGCGTAGCAAAGTAGGTCACGCGAAATGTCAATGTCAATGTCAAATGAGCGTGCTTTGTAAAATCTAGCTGAAGCTAAACTGTCTGCAGAATCAGTTCTTTTAATTATGTAAAATTCACTTTTAATATACCTTATGGCAGATGTGGGATATAAAACAATAATAACCTCCTTTACTCGGGCAATGGATACACACTATCATCGCCTCGGTGATGATAGTTTGTACCATTACCCTCGTAGTCAATTAATATTTGCTTACTATTGCGCGCGTAGTGAAATCTAGAATATACGCGCGGTAAATGGCAGACTTGTCGAATCGATGGTACAATTTCGCATAATACTTTTTTTTCAATTTGAGTTCGGGAGCCGGTGTGAAGGTTGACAATTTGTCTAAATTGCTTCTGTTTATTTTTGTTTACATATTACTAAGTATCATGCCAAACAAACGTGGTTGCATTTTCCGCCCAAAGAAAATGCACAATTTCAGTGGTCATCCCAAAGTCTAGTTTGGTCGGGTGGTCGCGGTACCCGACCTTTTGTGAACACATGCTATAGTTAGGTACACAGGCGGCTCCAACAGGGAAATGGTGTTCACCTTAGAGATAAAGTTGAGTTCTGGTCATGTGATTGCATTGTGAAAGAAACGGTGTGGAATCTATCAGAAAAGGTTGATCATCTAGTATATAAGTATTCGTGTGTATTTCAAGGTTCTGAAATCATCAAAATGATAAGAAATTTGGCCAAATCTTGGAAGAGTTACAAGCACTGTACACAGAAAGATGTGTATGGGACTATACGCACACATGCGCGACACGTGCGTTTATCTCTCACAGACCATATAAATAAACTAAAAAATACCAAATATATCAATTAGTTGGCGGTTTCCCGGCAAAATTGTTATCATCATGTATTAGTCAAAACATATTCTTTCACATGATTGGTAATAAGAGCTTTCATTTCATTTTTTGAAATTGGGGCGTTTCCAATACTGGTCTTTACCTTTAATTTGATTCCGGATTCCTGAGTAAAAGTTGATGCTAAAAACGATGCCGCCGATTGATTTTTGAAATTGGTGCCCGAAGTGCCCAAATGTTATGTTTTTAGGGGCCCACTAGTGTTTTGATGCATGTCAGAACATTTTAGATGCTGCTTGTAAGTGTCGGCTTGCAAGGTGATGTAGTGTCAGAGTCATTTTCAGTACTCCTCAATCCTCTCTCTCTCTCTCTCTCTCTCACATGGTGCACCCGCAAGCCTACTGTATAATAATTATTTTGGTGTAAAAAATCCACTATGAACAATACAGTGAAATGTGGTATAGACCACAGGGGCCACGGAGTTGCTCCAAAAGGGCCCAAAGGACCAGCAACTCTATAGACAGTCAAGAGGATTGCTTGAAAGGGATAGTTGAGTTATATTGCAGAGGGCACTACACAAAATAATTTTTTGTGAGACAATGAAAAACTGAGTGTCAAATTTGAAAGAACATAATATTTAAATGACAAAATCATCTTTGTTTGATCAAAATCGGCTCAGAGACGGCTGAAATATAACGATTTCTAATACTTGTGTACCACCACAAATATTAGATATTTAGAAAATATGAAAAAAAAACCGTTGAAAAAACGAAATAACGCCTTTTACGTCGTATTATTACGCATAACCAGCCAGCCCATGTATTGTTATTTTTAATTAAATAATTAATTAACGGTCACCGTGTTTTTTTGAAAATGGAGATGAATTGGTATGCTCGTATTGGCTAAATTTTACACATTTTGGGGTCTAAAATTACCTTCATAGCAATTTTAGGCTCTAAAAAGGCATGAAATGTCATAGATAAGAATAAGAGCAAAAACCATGCACTTTGAAGGCATTTGCGGTCTGAAAACAGAACTCAACTATCCCTTTAAACTATTTTCTGGTGTAATAGGATCACATTAAAATGTCTATTTCGGTATACTCAAATACTCAAACACTCAAACAGAAGAAGTATCGATCTTTTCCTCAGTGACAACCTACACTTCTCCACTAGCTTTGACTGTTATTTTTAAGGATCTTTAGCAAAGTATCTCCAGGTAGATTCTTACCAGTGGTAAGTAAAATCAGATCCTTTTTAGATTTCCACGAATACATGGGCCTAAAACCGGAAAGGCCCCATCCCCATATAGCATATAGACACAATCATATTATATGAAAATTTTCTGTTAGTAAATGTTCTGTTACTTGTTTGCTTGTTTGCCCAAGAGTTAATGGTGGGTGTTACCGTTAGGCTATTACCATGGTAACGGATCAGGAATATTTGTACTAATTAAAGCAGTATCTAGAAACATTTAGAGGATCATCCCTGATAATGTATTAACCACAATGTAGGGGTATAAACCAATGTCTAAACGTTTTTTTTTTTTTTGTCTTGAGGTTATGATTGGTAAGTAGGCCTACCCCTTTTCCCAGAAAGTGCCCTTTTTGTTGGTTGCACCCTTACTTTGAAAGACGCTCCGCCGCCCCTGGTAGAAATGTATGAGTGGTTTCGGAAACCATCTTAACATTTTTTTTAAAATTTGAAAGTCACATAAGTTCATATAAAGACAAAATTCGTGCGTACATGTGTTTCTGATTATATAGATTTCAATGATTTCATATATTAAAGGGTAAGTCCACTCTTAAATTAACTTCGTTTTAACCCGTTGACTACTAAATTATTATTACCATAGGCTTTACACAGGGACCACCAGGTTCCAGTAGGCAATGAGTTAATAAAAGAAGAACAATGAAAGAACATATGAGTGAAAGTTTGAGCAGTATCTGATTAAACAGAGGGCGCCCTATTATTTCATCGATCATGCATTTAGCTCCAGTTATGGCATTCTCCACGGTTTTGGTTCTATTACAACATTAGTAACAATTTTCTTTGAAAACTGGACTTGATCTATTTTCGTAATTTACGTGCAAGCATCACTAGAGGCGTTTTTTAGTAACCGAAAGAAGGAATAACGAGTTCAACAAAGAGTAAGTGAATGTTCACGTTCAATTTCCATTGCAGGTATGGCCGCCCCTTACACGTCTGCCACTACGGGGCCCAATGCTTCAATTGCCGAGTGAAAGTGCGATGCTCAAAGATATTTGGATGAAAATGCCACTGCTTGAATCTTTAGTAAACAAGATTGATAAACTTTGCCTACGTCTGGACATGGCAGAGTCTAGCATCAACACGCTCCAGAAGCATTACACAGATCTGAAAAATGGTAAGGGCCATTTCGAAACCGAAGAAGAGGAAATGAAGTGTGAGGAAGACAAAATGGCCGAGAAGACGGCCATTGTATCGACACCTGACTGAAGGAATTATTGATTTATTGAATAAGCTGGACTTAAGGTCATTAGACAATGAATCTGTTTCTCTTTGTGAAGGGTCCATAACTGAAGAAGAATGCTATGAAGCATGCTATGAAGCAGTCAAAGACTTGCCATCAGATAAAACACCTGGCACAGATGGGCTACCTGCTAATTTCTATAAAGAATTTTGGGTTGATAAAAAAAAGATTCTCTGTAGACTGTTCAACCCGTGCTATCAGCAAGGAGAACACTGCTCTTCAATGAGAAGAGGAGTGATTACACTTCTCCCCCATAAAATATTTAAAAATACCTTGAGTTTAAACAAATTGTGACCCATATCACACCTAATTACCTAAACACGGACTACAGCATTTTGGCTAAATTTCTAGCCAACAGGGTAAAATTATTGATGGAGACCAAACTGTTTTTTTTTAATCGATAAATTGGTAAAAACATACGCCTTTTCATTGATAATTAATATGATACATCATTATAGGCAAGATGGTTTGCAAGGCCCAGCTTTATATGTTGACTTCGAAAAAGCGTTCGACGCCATTGAATGTTTACTTTTTAAGTTTTCATGTAAAGTGCTTACAAGTCATGAGTTTGTTAAGCGCTATATAAATGTTTTACTATTATTATTGTTATTATTATTATTATTGTTGTTATTATTATTATTATTATTATTATTATTATTATGCTACAGATGGCAAAAAGGACTCGACCCATCCTTGGATTCTTGATGTTGCTTTCTGCAATCGCTATCATCATAATGTGGTGGAACGATGACATTATATCTATGAATCGTCTTGCTGCAGTAATACCTCTGTCGATTAAAAACGTAAGAATGCTCTATTTCATGCTTTAACTAAACAAGTTTACAGCCGCGGGTCAGTTCCTACTTTGCACAGGGTACACATACTAATAATGGGTTCTTGAATACACACTCCTGTTCGAAAGGACAAAGGACAGTTGTGTCGCGGTGGGAATCGAACCGCGAATTATGTAATCCATATTTCTGTGACGTATTCCCTTAATCACCATACCTGCAAAAACATATTTCTATCCCAAATGAACCCAAAAATATCCTACACACGGAGAGGTCCCGTATTTGAAATGTTAGAATAATCAGTTCTTAAACTGATGAAGGCTTCATGAATAAACTTTGTTTCCCCTTTGGAAAAGAAAATTTTCATCAGAGAATGAATAAATATTTCATAAGTTTCATACGTACGTACCCATTTTTCCCCACTTGACCTGAGGTGACCCTTGACCCCACATCGTTAGACGCCGAGCTCACTCTACTTGGACACAAGACATTGGTTCGAATTCACAAAGGAGGTTTGTCGACAAACCTTGGTTTTCGTACGTCATATGACGCGTTTTTACGCGTTTTTTTAGAAACCTGGTTTGTAAAAACGCGTAAAAACGCGTCATAATTATGACGTACGAAAACCAAGGTTTGTCGACAAACCTCCTTTGTGAATTCGGGCCAGTAGGGTTCAATCCCCCATATCCTAAAAGCGTGCACACTCCCATGCATTGGTCTACATGCCATTTGGTCTGTATTAATTTTGTCTAATTACCACTTTATTTTTCCTAGTTTGTCCAATATCAATTTGCTCTAATAGCGGTTTCGGATAAACCCATTTCGTCCAATATCCTCTTGGTCCAATCATCACTTTTTCGTCATGACTACTCACTACTTCGTCCATTGACCAATACGTCAATATTATTTCGTCCAATCTCTAATTGGTCTAATAATCATTTGGTCCGATTCTCAGTTTGTACGGCCATGCGTTATGGTTCAAGGCATGGCCACACAGAGGATTTTTTTTTCTGTTGGGGACCGGGGGAAATGCAATGAATTTTTGATAATTTATTGCAGTTTCTTTGGGTTTTTTTATTTGTGGAGGCAGCCCCCTACCCTAGCCCCCGTTAGTTGCGTACAATAATATTTCAGTGGCAAAGCAATGGCCTCGTAACTGTGAGGCCCCAGGACAGGGGCGTAGACAACGGGGGGGGGGGGGGGTGATGAGGGGGATGGCATGTACAGTCATCCCCCCAGGTTTTGGGGAATGATATTTGCTTACTTAATAAGTCATAATGATGATAATAATAGTAATAATAATAATGATAACAATTATAATATTAATAATAATAATAATTATGATGATGATAATAATAATCCTCATCATTATTGTAATTGTGTTTATTGTTATTAGCCGCATTCACACGGTGAAAGCCAATTCAGACGGTAAAAAAAAGAAAATCTTACAAGTATTTTGTGGTTATCTTGTGGTTTGGAAACCACAAGATAACCACAAGATTAAACAGGCGCGGATCTACGGAGGGGGGGGGGTTAGGGGGTTTAAACCCCCCCCCCCCCTTGGGCGGCCCAAAAAACAAACAAAAAAAAAAGGGGGGGAAAAAAAGAAAAAAAAAAAAGAAAGAAAGAAAAAAGAACGCACGCTGGAGAGAAACCCTTTCAAGTGCAAATATTGTGAGAAGATATTCAACTCATCTGGTAACTTAACCAAACACATGATAACTCTGGATATAACTGTGTATTTAACTGTTACTTGATTTAAAAAGACGTTATCATGCACTGCTTTTTATGGTCTCCATTGTGTTAATAGATGCCAGGAAAACATCACTTACGGGGTTCAAATAAACACCCCCAAAAAAATCTGAGAATGTATATATACTATTATCTAGATCTATTAGGAATAAATCATTGTCAAAATTATTCCATAAATTGGGATAACAAAATTATTCCACCTTTATGACCAACAGTGTAGATGCGTTATGCCATATGGGTTCGTACACGAATTAAACTGTATCCAATTTTGTTAGACCCCATTAGACTAAATGGTACTTAAACAAAATGGTTATTAGACCGAGTGATGATAAGACTAAATGATGGCTGGACCATAATATGGTTATTAGACCAAATGTGTTTAGACCGTTTGATATTATAGACTTAATAGCGATTAATAATGGTAATGGACCAAATTTTTATTGGTGGTCCAAGGGGCAAATAACATCGATGGAAAAAGTGACTGAATCGGCAGTTTCCACGTGCAGAAGGCCATAATTTGCTGACACCAGACTTGGTGGGAGTACAAACCAATCGCTCGGAGAGCTTCGGGTGAGGGAAAAATGAAGCATTACATAAGGTCTAATGGTCATAAAACTGAAGGCTAACTCTGGTGATTGACAACACCTGTTATTGGGTAAACACCCGAACGGTGTCGAATTCCCCATGAGAGCTAACTTCTATCCCCCTGTCCACACACAACATTTTCCGTGATTAGGCGTGATTAGTTATACCGTTTCGCGATAGTGATACCGTTTCGCGATAGTTTTTCGATGAAATTGTGTGTGTGGACGCTCACTAACGATACGTCGTATAAGAGGTCTGGTCTCCTTTCGCTCGAGGTCACGTTAAGCCCCGCCCAGTTAGTTACACTAGTTACACTCCCCCTGTCCACACACAACATTTTCCGTGATTAGGCGTGATTCTTTCGAAACGATGCCCAAACCTGCGTTTCGTTAGACTAGTTTCGTTATACGACGTATCGTTAGTGAGCGTCCACACACACAATTTCATCGCGAAACGGTATAACTAATCACGCTTAATCACGGAAAATGTTGTGTGTGGACAGGGGGACTATCGCGAAACGGTATAGCTAATCACGCATAGCTTTAAATGGCGATTGGCAGATTGTACCTACTACACGGTAGTTATTAGTCCGAATGATGATAGGGTGAAATGTTGCTTGGACCACCTGTATTGTGGGCGAACTGGGTATAGGCCAAATGAAGTTGTACGATATGGGTATTGGGCCAAAAGGCTTTGGACCAAATAGCAAGACAAACAAATTGATTTTTAGTCACCCTTCCTTTCTTTTCATGAAAAAGAAAGCCCAAAACGTGACGAGCTATATTTCTTTCCCCCTTTGTCCCTTTCTTTTTTAGAAATTTGTGATTGAGAAGAATCCAAAATCGTTTTTTAAATTGTTTTGTTTTGTTTCGTTTTGCTTCGATTAGTTTTGTTTTGTTATGTTTGGTTATGCAAATGTACATCTCGACATGCTAATTAGAAAATTCTTTCCCAGATGCATGCAAAGCGACCCCCCCCCCCCCCTCATAAAAATCTAGAACAAGTCTGTGGGTATCGTGCTTATCCTTATTTCTGAAACACACACGTGACACATCTCCATGTATAAAATGTCGGGGGCATGCTCTGAAAGAACAATTTTATTGTGAAAAGAAAATTGTAACATTCAGAGAAGGTTGAGTTCTGGGAAGAGGTGAAAAATAATTTGTGAGCGTTGACATTTTTATTAAGCAAGTGTGGAAGAACATCAGATAAGACATGTTCCCTGAAAAGCAAGGCTCTTCAAATGCCTTCATAATCTAAATATGTCATGTAACATCGTAAAAATCCAGGGTAGGATTTTTACGCCACGTGTTCGTGTAGTCCTATATACATCTTTCTGTGTACAGTGTTTGTAACTTTACCAAGACTTGGCCAACTTTCTTATCATTTTGATGATTCCAGCACCTTGCAATACACACAAATTCTTATACGCTAGATGATCAACCTTTTTTGATTGATTCCACATCGTTTCTTTCACAATGCAATCGCATGACCAGAACTTAACTTCATCTTTAAAACTTGTTACCCAAATATTTATTTATTTATTTTTTATTTAAAATGGTTTATTTCATTAAAAAACATTCGCGGCCCGAGAGCCGAATTGCAGTTTCTTTTACAAGGTATACATCAGTGACAAAGTAAAATTACACGTAAAACATTATGCATGGTAGCATTATGGTAGTAAAATTGGAATTCTTTTGTACAAATGATATATAATTATGCTTTAACGACCTTGGCAAATTGCTTGGTACATATACAGAAATTCGAATTGTATTACCATATTTGCAATAAAATGATATATTAAACTTATACAATACATGAATAGCAATACATTTTTGATATTCAAAAGAATTAAATGTTTTGGTTGGAAAATGCATAGCCAGATGGGTAAGGTATAGTTATGGTGTTATAACAGGGACAACAGGGACAACAACAGAAACCAAATCCAGGAATTATAAAGTCAAATAGATGCTCCAATGATTTAAACAGATTATACAAATTATACATTGTAGGTAAAATGCAGAACATTTTGTATTTGGGCCAATTTAGTAAAAGGTACATGTAGAATATTGCATAAAAATATGGTAAGATAAGTTTCGCATACAAACATGGGTAAAAGGTTGCCATTGTAATATTCGATATAATCATCTTGGGAATCGTTAAAAAGTCAAACAGGATTTTGTACAATTAAATCTGATTTAGTTTAAAAAAAGTAAAATTCTATAACATTATTCAAAAATGCATTCACATGTCATCCTTTTATCTAGGAAGTTATCTCAGAGAAATAGAGAGAGAGATAGAGAAAGAGAGAAAAAAGGAGAGTGAGAAAAGGGAGAGAGGGGGTGAGGGTGGGAGAGAGATAGGAAGAGATAGGGAGAGAAAGAGAGCTAGAGAGAGAGAGGAGAGAGAGAGAGAGAGAGAGAGAGAGAGAGAGAGAGAGAAAGAGAGGGAGGGGAGACAAAGAATGAGAGTAACAAGACAGAGAGCTAGAGAACAATTGGAAGCCATGAAGAGGGTCTCCCCGCTCCGCAGCACAGCACTGACAGAGAGGAGAAAATAGGGATATTGAGAGAGTGAAAGTAGTAGAGAAAAATGAATGTGTTCGTCGAAGGTGAAACTGGTAATTATTCAGTACTATGAGCGTTTAACAATCTGACTAGATATGGCAACGGACTGTTTCTATACCGTGTCGTTTTGCATGACATTTCAGTGAGCTTGCTTGTATTTCTCAGATAAAAATAGTTTTACAATGGGTATATAACAAGCGCCTGACAAATCCCCTATTTTAAAGAACAAAGACCAGTATTGGAAACGCCCCAATTTCAAAAAATGAAATGGAAGTTCTCATTACCAATCATGTGAAAGAATACGTTTTGACTAATACATGATGATAAAAAATTTGCCGGGAAACCGCCTACTAATTCATATATTTGGTAAATTTGTTTCTCTCATGATCTGTGAGAGATATAGGGTAGTCCCATATACATCTTTCTGTGTATAGTGCTTGTAACTTTACGATGAATGGGCCAAATTTCTTATCATTTTGATGATTCCAGAACCTTGCAGATGCTAGATGCTAGATGATCAACCTTTTCTGATCGATTCCACAACGTTTCTTTCACAATGCAATCGCATGACCATAACTGGTCTTTACCTTTAAGTTGATTTATTACCATTAATATTTTCAGCACTGACCTTGGGACCATTACTTGTAAATATGGTGATTTTAGTTTTATCCCACTACTCCATGACTGTCCCAAATTCACTCTTAGTTTGCGGAACTCCCCCCCCCCCCCTCCCCTCCCCCGTCCCGTTCAAGACCTCATTTTAAGTGATTAATACAATGAAAACAAAATATGAGGAGGGTTTCTTATTTTGTATTATTATACCATACAGACATGGAGAGGATGCAATATGCAGTAGTAAGGTTATAAGTCTCGCGTCATTATTCGTCTCCCGTTTCACCCTATTCACCCCATAATGAATTTACACATGATTTATGTTTTATTATAGGGGGTGATATCATGTAACCTGGACAAAACATCGCCTGTTGAACCTGAAACTTTGCAGAACCATCCTTTATGTCCGAATCGGAAACGGAAACATTTTCCTCATTTCTCTTATCCCCCCGCTACACCAAGGCAATGGATTACACAAATGGACACTACAAACAGTACCTTCAGCCAATTTACCATCGTCAATGACACGGAATCTTATTCTGTATGCGACCAACTCGAACTCTTAATCGAAGCACGGAACGGCTACGATGAGCCCAAGACTTACGGTGGAGATCTATTTCGTGCCAAGATCTTCACTCGGAACGCGTCTTTTAGTGCAGGCTCGGGAACAGATGGTGAGGTCATTGACCTCGGAAATGGGAAGTATAGCGCCCTCTTCACTCTGAAGTGGGCCGGGGATGTCAGTATCAATGTCATTTTGGCAGTCCCTAGTGAAGCCGTTTTCGAACTACAAAACCTGAAGGAAACACTGCAGCCTCGTGAGAATTATTTGGGGAAATTTGAGAAGGAGATAGATGGAAACAATGTAGAAGAAGATGTGCTATGTGGTCCCGTGCCCGAAAGAAGATTGGTAATTCATTGAGCTTTTGTTATCCCTTCTGCAAACGAGGCGTCATTTCTTGACGTTGGAATACGTCATCAAGTGAGCAGCCTTTGCTTTGAATAATGGCGCATGTATTTTGTATTCGTCTGTGTAAACTATATATTAAAGATGAAGTTGAGTTCTGGTCATGCGATTGCATTGTGAAAGAAACGGTGTGAAATCGACCAGAAAAGGTTGATCATCTAGCATATAAGAATTTGTGTGTATTGCAAGGTTCTGGAATCATCAAAAGGATAAGAAATTTGGCCAAGTCTTGGTAAAGTTACATACACTGTACACATAAAGATGTATATGGGACTACACGAACACGTGGCGTAAAAATCCTACCCCCGATTTTTACGGTGTTACATGACATATTTAGAATATGAAGGCATTTGAAGAGCCATACTTTTCAGGGAACATGTCTTATCTGATGTTCTTCCACACTTGCATAATAAGAATGATAACGCTCACAAATTATTTTTCACCTCTTCCCAGAACTCAACCTTTTCTTTAAGCTTAGCTAATGACGTAATCATACTGACGCCTCGTATGCAGCAGGCAAAAGAATATTCATTTATTCAAAAGCGGTGAATAGACCTGTTTATTAACATATTGAAATTTCCTACATACTCTTTAAATGTTGTTCTTGACAATCTAATAGCTGGTTTGAGGCTTTCTCGACATAGAAACAATTGATGTATGCAGGCTGGATACCAAGTATTGTCGTTCATTAATTAATAAATGGCTAACGGAATGTCTCGTCACTAGGACAGAAACATCTATGGAATTTAATATGATAGTAAACCGGTCTATTAAGTAGCGATGAACCATTTGTTTAGGGCTAACTGTTCTGGCAAGATATTTAGCCTCCTACCTTTTTAAAATAATAATAGTAGTTTTAATATAGTAAAGAGCTAGAGATCATCCAAAAAAATGTGGGAAGAGGGGTAAACAATGCACGAAAACATGTAAGAAAAAAAAAGAATAGATACAATATATAAAAGAATGGATAAATATATAAGTGAATAAATAAATATATAAAATAATAAATAAATGAATAAAGAATGGCACAAATAAAAAATAACGACAAATTGATAAAAACAAAAATATAAATAGAATTAAATAAAAAAGCAAAGTGGGTACAACATTCCCTGGTCATTTGAGGTGTTTATTTGCCCAAAAGACATCTCTTAACCCCTTAAAAAATTAATGAATCAAATACATAATTCAAAAAGAAAATCCATACATTTTGTAAATGTATCTTTAATTTATCTTCAACGTCCCCCCCCCCAAAAAAAACAAAAAAACAACAACAAACAAACAGCGCAATTACTTTCGAAAAATCGACTTAAAGAGAAGGTTGAGTTCTGGGAAGAGGTGAAAAATAATTTGTGAGCATTACTCATCCTCATTATGCAAGTGTGGAAGAACATCAGATAAGACATGTTCCCTGAAAAGCATGGCTCTTCGAATGCCTTCATATTCTAAATATGCATGTAACATCGTAAAAATCGGGGGCCGGCTTTTTACGCCACGTGTTCGTGTAGTCCCATATACATCTTTCTGTGTGCAGTGTTTGTAACTTTATCAAGACTTGGCCAAATTTCTTATCATTTTGATGATTCCAGAACCTTGCAATATACACAAATTCTTATATGCTAGATGATCAACCTTTTCTGGTCGGTTCCACACCGTTTCTTTCACAATGCAATCGCATGACCAGAACTAAACTTCATCTTTAAGGCAACTTCAAAAAGTCTTGTAAATACCTTTAGAAATGGGCGAACATTAAAATGATGTAATACGTATTGATTTCTATAGGATATACAATAGGGTATTGACATTGCCCTCGAGTTGATTTCCCGAAATTAGTTACGATCGTGTATAATGCGATATATAACAACTGTTCTGTTATTTTATCCTGGGGGGTGTTTCACATAGACCAAGATCGACTTTAAGTTGGACATAACTATGACAGGCTGTTCATGCCATTGTTTGCTCTCACGATTTAATGGCATTGGTCTCTCAAGGGACGTACAACTCATGGTCACAAATGTACAGAATTTATATTTTTGATAATTGATTAATGAAGGGAAACATATTATCTAAAGATCATAATTGAGAGACCATTGGTGACAGCAACCAGTGGCATGATGAATAGCCTGCCATAGTTAAGTCCAACTTAAAGTCATTCATAGTCTTTGTGAAACACTCCCATGGTGTTTGTGTCTTCTCACCTGATGCAGACGTCGATTTGCAACCTATCCAATCCTAGCGTGGGATTGACATGGTACTGTCAGAAACCCAAATCAAGCCTTCTCTCTTGCTCTGATTGGACAGCGTTTAGGACACTTGAATGGCCGTCCAACAAAAGGATTGAAGACGAAGGTTACAGCAGGAGATCGTCTGTAGTTCATCGGTAAGTGTTATGTTAGGAGCCTCGGTGATACGAGGGGCGCGTTGGATTGCAAGACAATTTTTAGGGGTATTAGTTTTAGGGGTAATTTTAGGGAAAGCGCGAAAGAGAGGGGGAAGGACGAGGAAAGCTGTCAATACGACCCCTTTATTTATTTGATTACTTGTTAAAAAATACATTTACCGAGCAAGAACTGTGTCTGCACCCCACCCCTCCCCTCACTCACCCATGATGTCATTTCCCGTCAAATACTATGAGCCACCCTGCCCCGCCATCTAAGTTGAGTGTGGACATTTAATTGCTAAAATACTAATTCTTTGATCAAATTTCAGAACATTCAATGGGGAAGTCCACTTTGATATTAAGTTGGTTTTCATAAAAGCTGAAAAATGTGAGAAACATTAATATTGCTTTATTAATGAAACTTTGAGCTATATTCGATTAAAATGATAAAGTTATTAATTTTTAACTTGTCATCAGTGAAGCACAAATTGGCAACAATGTGGCATATCTCTATTTTGCTTTGAACAGAAAATGTCATAAACTTCCATTTTCTTAGTTATTGACCACGATATAGATTCGTTTCATACGGGGTTGTATACAAACATATTTGCAACAATTATATTCAGGGTAAATGTGTAATTTTCTTAAAGTGACTTGGTAACATTGTTGAAGGTTGATAACAAAAAATTGCTTAATTTTTGTATAAAATGTTACTTATTATATTCCTTCTACTATACTAAACCTCTGAAATGCAAAAAATATTGAACAAATCCTCAAACCACGAAGATATCTACGGTTTTCTTTGAAGCGTCGATGTACGACACCCTCTAACACTGAGTGATTAAGAGTAAATTCTCCCAACCATTTTTGAATTTTCCCAACCGTTTTTCCATGAAAAAAAGACATAAAACACGCTATAAAAAATCTGTCAGCACTTAAATGTCTGGAATGGAATGTAGAGCCGTTTTATTGCTTTGTGAGATTTCCATTCACCTAAAATGTAATTAAATATTTTAATAATATAGTTGGGAGAATTAAGGAATCGATCATATCAGTTTTTCCCAATTTGTACCATGAACAATGGTCCGTTTTCACTCAAATTTTCAGATTATCTTTAATTGTACATCTAGCATTGAAGTCACTACCTTAGCACCACTATCTCTCATCTGAACAATGTTACCAAGTCCCTTTAAGGGAAACTATAAGTTGCCAATTTGTGTTTGATTGGTCATGTGAAAGAAAGCTTATACTTGCCAAGACCCAATATCTCATCAGTATTGTCTTTTCGACAGCAGATACAATGGAAGACGATGTAGGACACTGTCTGCTTTCTTATTATCCTGGAAAAGCTGACAAGATCCATGCACCCACTTCAAATTCACTCTCCATTTGTTTACTTTTCCCCTCCATGTTTCATGTAGCCCTGCAGTTCGAATCAAGGGCTTCCCTAAACACGTGATAGTAAACAGCAAATCAGGTGACTTTATAAGTGAACAAGTGGATCGTCTACCAGTGTGTGGCCAACAACATGACAGCCTTCAAGTTATACCGTGGGTGGCGGGCTTCTACCAGAATAAACGTTGGTATCCTCCCACTTGCAAAGTGAATCACTTCCCATCAGACGGTCCAGAGCGAAAGAATTGCCTGGCCAACAAGAACGTCTACTTTTATGGCGATTCGACCATCAGAATTGTGCACTCTAATTTGATTAAATCATTATTTGGAGCCAATTTAACGGTAGGGAAGGAGGAACACGACATTCATTTACATTACCGCTTCCATCATATTCCTATACGCAAATTTTTCTGGTATAAATTAAGTACCCTTTATTTCATTACCAATGAACTGGACGGAATCGGGTCTAATGAGACTGCGATTGTTGTCATATGTTTGTGGGCGCATTTTCAACCTCTATACAGGTCCTTTTACGAGCAGCGGATTAAATCCATCGCTGACGCTGCCCTGAGGCTACTGAACAGAAACCCAACGGTAGTTGTCATGTTTAAGGGTGGAAATACCCAAACTCCGTACGGGCCGAGGGTCCAGTATCTAAATGATCACTACGCACGAGACAATGAAGAAGCCCTTAGACGCATCCTCAAGTCTTATCCAAAGATACATTTTCTGGATGCTTGGGATATGAGTAAAGGACAACTTGGCAAACCGAATACCCATCCTCCGAAACCTCATGCCTCAAACTTGGTCGACCAAATGTTGACAATAGCTTGCCCTAGAGATGTTTGAACGGAGCAGATTGATGTTGAGTCCTGGTCCTGAACAGTGGGACTAGGTAAGAAACTAAACTGGTCTTGATAAACTCTCGGCTCACTTCGTTCCATAAGTCTTAGCGTTTTGGGGTTACATGTTCATTCGTGGATTATCAAGTCCTTATTTCCAAAGGGTCAGGTGTAACGTTTGTGAAATACAATGGTCTTATCGCCAAAGCGTTGGGTCAGGTTACCCGACACTTTCTGAAAAATAAGCCTACAGTAAATCTACGCAAATCCGCGTCTCGACCCTATTCTTTTTTACGCAATAAATAATTACAAGAGTTCGTTAAAAGGTTAGCGGTGGATATTTCGTCATTGTATGGGCATATTTTCACAAAAAGGAACATGTACAAACAATTAGCCTTTAGTTATCTCAAGGACCATCTTTGAACATTTTTGAATTATTTGCATTCAGTTTAACCAACCTTTCGTGCATATGGTGGTGGGGGGGGGGGGGGGGGCATGTTTTCACAAAATGTAGTGACAACGTAAATGACCCGACTTTCGTGCATGTGGGGGTATATTTTCATGAAAGGCCGTGTAACCCGACAATCCGACCCGACGCGATGACCCGATGGAACGAAGTAAGCCGACTTCATGGACATGTTCAGTGATGTAAGAGAATTAACACACGCTTCTATGAGGCGTCCGCTATCTAAACTTAAAGGTAATAAAAAGTTTTGGGATGGGGTCATGAATTTGGTTCAAATGAACATATTGGAAGCATATGCGATCCTACAATATTCAGGGATCGTTGTTGCGGTTGAAATCGAGTCTAAAGTTATGAAATTGTAAATAATAAACTCTTTATGTTGTATAGCTCCCTCTCAAGGTCAAGATATTAATTAAGCCATCAAACGATGTTTCTTGACTAAAATCGACCGATTGGCTATTCCCGTTTGGAAATTACATACCACAACTACACATTCTGAGATTTTCATGGTCGCAGTTACCATTGTATGGCCGTAAGCGGTATTTGAAATTTATCAACATTTACCGGGAGCACCGGTCAATTGTTATATTCAATTTTTCTCGAAAGCAGAAATGTTTTAGGGGCTAAATTTCCTTGTGCTTATAATTCATTCACAGGGTCATCCGAATATATCAAAATTGTACAGAATCACTATCCACCCAATTTTCAAAATTTCCCGAAACTTTGTATTACCTTTAAGACTTTTGATGGTTTCGAGAGATTGCCCTGTGAATCTAGTGCAGTTGTCAAATTGACTTCTAGAATTTTGAGTGGAACTTGAAAACGGTGTGCTTTTTCTTTTAGACCATACGGATTTATCACCTCCTTCTCTTGGATGTATGCAAATTAGTTTTTACATGATTGTTTGTAAAGCTTCTTTGTCTCAAAATTGTAATCCTGTACATTTATTACCCTTAAATGCCAATTTAAGAATCCACTCTCGATACAGATTAGTTTTTCATATCTTATCAAAGTATATAGAGTCATTTTACGAAAGAACCTCACCCTAATTACAACATAAAAATATTCCAACTACTTTAGTATTATAAAATGCACTTAATAACAAGTAAAAAGGGTCTAAGGAATCCAAGCAGTGAAATTTATTGAAAATTAGGCCTACCCAGAATCAAGGATAAGTATCAACAGATAAAACACATAGGTAGGCCAACTCGGCGCTCGCCTAACAAAACGATACATATTGCTCCGGTTGACTCATTTTCGCCAGCACAAACGTAGCTAGTTCGCCGTCTATAGAACGTATATAGCAGACCGAAATCGGCGGATCAGACGACACTTGATATTGATCTGGTATGTGAGATTGCTTTGCTAAATATAAAATACAAGAACCTTTTCCATATCTTTAAACTATCATTGATATCTGATAATAAAACAGTTAGTAAAATAAACCTACCAAATTACATAATACAATGAAATACTTGACTGAAATTAGGGGAGTTTGATGTGGTGCATAATTGCACCCATCTGTTAATAATCGAATAGTCCAGGGTGTGAATATTCATGTTTTTTGCTTACCTCGTCAAAATGTTTGCCTATACTAAATGGAAAAATTACGGTGGGGGGGGGGGGGGGGGGGGGGTTGGCTGAAGTGGACAGAATGAACCAAACAGAACTGATCTATGATAATTCATGCTTCTTATCCTTCGTGTGCTTGACCTGCGTCCAAATCTTACAAACGCGTGGTAAATTGCGTCCAAAGTTCGACTTGTTACACATGCGTTCAGTAGTGTACGCACGATTTTTTCAAGGGAGGGGGGGGGGGGGGGGGTTTAACATTTTTAAATCGGGCCGAAAATTTTGCAACGACTCAGCCAGCCGCTGAATAAGCGGGGACGGGGGGGGGGGGGGTAAGGTCACCTTTTTAAGGTCAACCATTGCCATACATTTTTAAAAATTATTATTTGTTTAAATAAAAAGCGGGGGTTAATCCCCCCCCCCCCCCCTGCGTACGCGCCTGTATGTGTTATATATGCAATGGCGAGCTTACGACCTATTTTGATCAAATTACGGTGGGTGAACTTTCAAAAGTCAATGGGACATGAGGGTTCCAATGAAAGAGCTAGAGTCAACGTACGCCGGGTTGGATGTGCTTTTCGTTTAAACAAAAAAAAAGAATTTTTATGATTTTTTGGGGGGTAAAATTCCATATATAGGCTAACATGTCTATAGGCTGCTGACTCTGACAATAGGGGGCGTTCTCAAATGAGACTAAACGGAGCTACAGGTTGCATGCAGTGTGTGTGTGTGTTTGTATGTGTGTTTATGTGTGTGAAAGGGGGTGTGGTGTGGGTGGGCTAGAGGGGGGGGGGGGGGGGGGGGGGGGGGAGATGTCATGAGTTTGTTGGTGTGAGAGTGTGTGACAGGATGGTAATATGTAACTGTAAACCTTCCTCTACTGTTATTTTGATTATACACTGTTACATGCAAAACATGTTATGTTATGTTCATTGATAGATGTAACTCATGAAGTGTTTTGTATCAAAGATCTTGTTTTATATTGCTTATTTTGATAATTTCTTGTTATGTGAATTTCTTCTTATGTGAAATTATGAGGAAGGAAATACAATATCATTTAAAACAAAAATATGTGTGCTGTTGTCCAACTTAAAGGGAAAGTCCACCCTGAGATTAATTTAAGATTCATTAATTTTAAAAGAAAAAATAAATCGTAGAGCTTGTATTATTGTTGATTTCAACCGCCCCCCCCCCCAAAAAAAAAAAAAACAGAAAGAGAGAAAAGAAATGCTCACATACATTGAGTATCCATAGGCATAAGAAAAATACAGTAGAGTAGTGCATGTAGGGATAGAGGACTATGCTCAAACACCAACGAGCGGTCGAGGACTTCATGATTTTAAAACATTAGTACCTGTACAGTGTGAGTCAAAAACAAGTTTACACCTAGCAAATTGCTAATTATTTTTAAAAACATCTATGAAAAGTAAATTATTATACATCTCATGAAAGAATGTTTTATCCCAAATCATTTGGTATCATTTTTGTGTGGTATGTGTTCACGCTTGAATGAACAGGAGGCATTGTTTGCGAGAGTGCAAAAATCGACTTGCGCCAAAGTTGCTTATGTGATGTTTACATAAAACAATTGGGATTTAGGTATTAAATCGGTTTTTGCAGGTCCAAATAACATCCCTCACAAAATTAATTATGCCACACATATGAAATATCGAATATCAGATATCAACTATTGTGTGCGCTACAAAAAGCATACGCAATGCATTTCATTTGATACATTCATTTCATTCTCTCACTCCGCTAATCCCAACACAGTACATGCTGTAGGCATCACTTTGGCGCAAGTCGACTTTTGCACTCTCGCAAACAATGCCTTCTGTTCATCCAAACGTGCACACATACCACACAAAAATGATACCAAATGATTTGGGATAAAACACTCTTTCATAAGATGTATAATAATTTACTTTACTTATTTATTATTTACTATATTTATGTCTTCATTTGTATTGTCAATAATTATATTCGTGTAACTTTTTATTTGTTTATCTATTTCTGTAGTTCTTTATTCTTTATTTATTTATTTATCTATTTATTCATATTATTTAATCTTTACTTCTTTATGTGTTTGATTGTTGTTGTTGTGTTTGAAACTAACTAAACATACAGCTATAAATACATGTATAAAAGCACAGATAACATTTTGCACAATAACATTCCAATATTGTACTAATAGACTGCACAACCGCATTTCGTTGTTGTTTTTTGTTCTTATTTGGAAGTCTGCGAATGTGCTTGTTTAACAGCATTTCTCATATCGAAGTTCTACTGAACAAAATATCACATGATGTCAATGGAAAACAAATCTACCTGTTCTACCTCCCCCCCCCCCCCCCCCCCCCCATTCATTTCGGTATCTATTACATTACCCCTAATTGCAAAACAGTTAGTCGGCTTGGAGTCGATTAGGAGTCGTTGGATGACACTTGCAGTACTCAATGGTGATTTTCCTTTTTGTTAAGGCCTGTAAATAAAGACTAGGTCCCTGGGTGAACTTTGGGTCTGTGGTTTGCGAGTAAACAGTCGAAATTTGACAAACAACTCGCGTTATATATTTTTGTAAATGACGTAAAAATTGGGGCAATTTTTTTTTTAGTTGTGCTATGACATCGGTGAAAAGAAAAATCACAACAACAATTGTCTTAAAGACCGTCAATACTACTGGGCCAGAAGGGATAAGACCACACAGCGAGGTCACTGACAGGTGGCTATCTCATCATTAACTCAGCTCTCAACTAACATAAGAAAAAGAGGATCATGGGGGACCAACCGGCACCGATTGGGAAAGTTTTCTATATAGAAGGAGCAAGTAGCTACACGTAGGACAGTGGGGCTTAAAGACTTGGTATGGAATGTTCGTGACTTAGGAATCAATGTCACTCTCTTTTGACTCACAAAGAGAATTGGAATACAATATTCCGAGAGCCCAGTACAAAGGCTACCGTTTTCGCGAATGTCATTAAATTATGAAGTATTGTGGTAGCGTTATTGGTTTGTTATTGAGCATAATTGTTTATTCTATGACTATCTATTTGTGGAATGTAATATGATAGGAATGGGCGGGGCCTGTAGGTTGTTTGAGAACGCCGATCTCTCATGTAAACTATTGACCCCGCCCCTTTGTTACCTTTCATGAATTCGTATATGATTATGGGTCGTATACATGGGTACATTGGTTATTTGGTTAACCGCAGAATCCCTATCCATTGGAATCTACCTCGTACCATGGCTCATGCTTATAGGTTGTGTTAAGAAATGGAATGTTCACATGTAGTAGAAGTGTCATATTTATTTACATGTATACATATATGTAATATATATAGGTTATTTCTTTACAATTTTCACAGCTTTGGCAACAGTCGGGGAAATAAATTAATAATTGAATTGCTGCGAAATGAAATGTGAGAATAATGGCTGCTTATGTTATATCTGAGCACTCCATTCATGTACTTTTTTTATTCCAAAACCGAAGAAAGAAAAATCCAGTGCCAATCGAACCAAGGCGGTTAAATTGAGGGAAAAAACATAAAATATTGTCACAGTCCCCGACACGAATACCCCTCTGCCCCCCCACGTCTTTCGTATAGGATATTTAGTTTTTTACTCAATTTCTCATTTACTATAAATCTTTACAAAAAAGGGGGAATGTTCTCCATGAGTTTCTACACACTTTGTTATCGTGTTGTTACAAACGAAAATACCATCCGATCAAACGAATATTTAAAAAAGAAAGAATGGGCATTAGTTGTGTGTTGATGTGTTGTTGTTGTTGTTGTTT
This sequence comes from Strongylocentrotus purpuratus, assembly GCF_000002235.5. NCBI lineage: Eukaryota > Metazoa > Echinodermata > Echinoidea > Camarodonta > Strongylocentrotidae > Strongylocentrotus > Strongylocentrotus purpuratus. The sequence continues at coordinate 26,093,137 of NW_022145602.1, forward strand.
TTTTTTTGAAGGGGGGGTGGTATTTGTTCATGCCATGAAGCTAGTATTCATAATGCCCGCGAGGCAACTTTCAGTTCAAAGAAAGGTTGAATTCTGGGAAAGTTGAAATTTATTCATGAGCTTTTTCATTCTTTCTTTGAAAGTGACGAATAATGTCCTTAAATAAAATATCTCCCCAATATGATTGCTCTTCAAATGCCTTCATATTCGAAATATGACTAAAAAAGAGCTTAAAGATAAAGGTGAGTTCTGGTAATGCGATTGCAGTGTGAAAGAAAAGGTGTGGAATGGATCAGAAACAGTTGATCATGTAGCATGTAAGTATTGGTGTGCACTGCAAGGTTCTGGAGTCATCAAAATCATAATAAATTTGGCCGAGTCTTGGTAAAGTAACAAGCACTGTACACAGAAAGCTATATATGGGACAACACACATGGTGTCGGGGCTAGTACTACCTTGATTTCCTTGTCTTTCTATGCTCATTACTCAGCCAGTATACATTTTCTTCCAAAATTGTTTGGCACATGTCATTTATTTGTAATCTTGAACATTCAGTGTAAGTTTCGTTTGATTCTGTGAGAATTATTTTTTTTTTAACCAGAACTAGAGTTTATCTTTAAGTGCTTAGGCGGAACTTCCATGTTGCATATTTGTGTGGTGCCACATAGACATTTATTTGTACATCGCATGTGACTATTGGCAAAACTGGGTCAATTTCTTTTTAAAATGGTCTTTCCCAAACATCCTCCACCAATACTTATCTGCAACAAGATCAGCCTTTCCTAATGATTCCTGACAGTTTCTTGCACAATAATATACCGCATGATGAGAACTCAACTTTATATTTGATAATAACACTTCAAAACATCTGATAAGTCATTGTCTCCATTCAACGAGGGTATATGTTGTTAAATATATGTTAAATTGAGTTAAACTTGGTCTGTTAAAAGCTAAAAATAAAGTATGAATAACACATAGCATAGTAAGTAAACATATGATGAGTCGTTTATTGAACTACGGGTTGTTGATTCAAAATTTGTTTGTAATGTATATACGATTGTTTGTATAATGGCAGTTTAGAGTTCAATATCAGCTAATACATGTACTTCAAACATAAAGTTTGGTTCTGGTTTAATATGCAACAAACATTGCGGAAGAAACTATCTTGGAGCAATTTGGAAAGATGAATCATGTATTTATGTATAGTCCATGAGAAACGTTGTCATAAGGTTTACCTCGCAGCATGAATTGATTGTGAGAATATACATGTTCATCGGCTCATAGAGACTATATTAATCTTCTGTGGCGTGTCCAGCCTTAAAAATCAAAAATCAATTCTAGTTGATGACCTCCACCCCCCCCCCCCTTGTTGTTCACTCTGTAGTTTAGAATGTGAAACACATAACTGTTCAAAGATTTCACTATGATTCACAATTTTGCAAAAAACACCTCTATTATAGTATTGTTCTGATATATGTGTATGGCACCATGGACCTACTACAAGTAGTAGGTCCATGATGGCACAGAGAGAGAGGGGAGGGGAGAGAGATTGAGAGAGGGGAGCTAGAGAGAGGAGAGGAGAGAGAGGGAGAGAGAGAGAGAGAGAATAGAGAAAGAAAAAAAGAGAGAAAGAGAGAAGAGAGAACGGGAGAGGGAGAGAGAGAGAACGAAAGAGAGAGAGAGAGAGAAGAGTGAGAAAGAGAGAGAGAGAGAGAGAGAGAGAGAGAGAGAGAGAGAATGGGAGTAGAAGAAACGTTTGAATTAATTTCTCAATTTTGCATCAAATTTGTTAAAAGTATATTTTTAATATATATATATATATATATATGCTTCTTGCTTTATCTGGGAAGCGTAATACATGCATGTATATATTAAGGTGAACATAGATTTATTTTAGCATCAAAAGTAGATCGAAAGTGTTACATGTGCTGAGCATGCATGATACATAATTCATTTAAGAGTGTGTGGGCGATATGTTATCTATTATATACTCATAAAGTGAAACAGTCAAGAGTACTTTCGTTAAACATTTCTGAAATAGACAATCTAACCAAATTAATTTCTCTGACTCGCTAGTGAGTGAAACCACCACGTTGTATTATAATAGCCATATTATTTCTGGCAATAATGTAAGCATGAATATGGTGCGTGCAGTTTATTGACATTTTTTATATTCATTGTGTTGGTGTACACATAATAGAAGTAAAACATCCAAGGGTCCCTGGCCCCTGCATGGGACAGAAAATCGACTAACAATCAACCTTTACAAAACTCCACTGTCATGATTATGTCTACCATCTTGCTGCAATCAATCTTAGAAATTTATATATCTGTAATATGAAATGGATTACTTTTTATTTCACAGTTACTATTTGATTTGAAGAAGATTAATTTGGGGAGGGACAATTAATTGTAGTTTTCTGATGCAATTCATCAACATTTTCCAGAGTTCTTAAATTACCTATTGTCGGGCATATATATTTAGCAGGAAGTTGGGCTATTTGTGTGTTTATTTATTAACATTCCGGAATTACATAATTAAGGAACACACATTTTCCAAAGGGCTTCGCTCGCTGTCAAAATGTAGAAACATTGGGGCAAGATGCGAACACCTCCCCCCCCCCCCCCCCGTGTTCATTTTTCCGATTTCCATTAAAGGAAACCAAAACCTTCATACTAAGTTACTTTTATTGTAAAGTTTAAAGATTTGAATAAAATCAGTGAACATTTGAACAAAATCGGGCAAGGAATAAGAAAGTTAGAGCATTTTGAAATGACTAGTCACTAGTTGATGACATCATGTGAACAACTCTCCATGCCTTTTGTAAATAAAATTTCACAATTTTTTTGTTTTCTTCGTATTTATTTGTGTTCTTGATCCGACTTCATAACATGTGAAGTAGAATATCATTTTGCATTCTATATCTTGCTTTCAGGGGAGTATATTATCTCAATCACAAGAAAGAAGGAAAAACATGAAATTTGATGTACAAAAGGCATGGAGAGTTGTCCACAGATGATGTCATCAAATTGAATACCGCCCTCTAGTGACTAGTCATTTCAAAAAGCTCTTACTTTCTTACTCCTTGCCCGATTTTGTTCAAATTTTCACTGATATTTTTCAAATATCTTAAACTTTACAATAAAAGTAACTTAGTATCAAGGTTTTGGTTTCCTTTAAGAACCGGGGAAACATCAGTCGACAAATACGATTTTGAATGTAGCAGATAACGCAACAAAAAACGTGAAGAACTAAAGGACAGAACAGCGAAGTTATGAAAATGAAAATAAATGAAATGCTGACCAACAACAAAATGAAATTTTAAAAAAGGGGAATAAAGACTTAAGAAAGGGAAGAGAAAGTATACTTCAGTCTTAGATAAAAAAAATATTTGACCTCGTGTTTTTCTCAGCTATTTCCTTTTCCTTGTTTCTTCTGCTGTCATCTCTATGCTTTTTTGTTGACATTTCATAGCGTTTTTATTATATTATGTTCACATCTTCTTTCCCCACCCATTTATTTTTCCTTTCGAGATTCTCTTTCATTTCCTGTGGTAATCCCAGCCTGTGATAGCCTCAAGAGATACAGACAAAAGGAACTAATTCAGTTTTTAAAAGACCAAAAAGGAGAGGCTTGGAGTTTATGCGGATTGAGGTTGATATTAAGTGTATAGGCCTAACTATTTTAATAGTGTGAATTATGTACATTTGCTAACAAGTTAGCGCATAACGTGTATTTATACTTCATGTATTCGTAGTTGCTCGTTGCCTCCACCTTTCTTTTTTTTAAAGAACCGCCTCCATTTTCCCTCTAATTTCACATTTTGTTGAGCCGGCTCTGAAGTGTAGAATTTGACCCATTAGTATGTTTATGTACAGGAAACATATGATATTATCAAAACACCATACAAATACGACTACTATCATAGTTAAACATTTCCCTGATTGACAGGTATATCAGTTGCTCCGTGATCAATTTTCAATACTGACCAGAGTCCTAACTTCAATCATAGCTCAAACACTAATCCTAACTCTAAACCCAATTCTAACCCGACCCTAAACCTGAACCCAATTCCATCCGTTACCCTAACCCTAAACCTAATTCCAACCGTATCCTAAACCCTATTCCAACCCCAACCCTACCCTATAAACCTTGCAAATCACAAATATTTCCCTTTGGAATATAATTATTGTAAGTATCTTATTTTCTTTTCCTGAACTGAAACTCTTTGCGGCATTTTGTCTGGAAGTCACTAACCTTTATTAAATTGCATCATTTTCACATTTCAGGAAAAGGGGCTCTTCCCGGTGTTGCTCATGTTTATTCCTACAACACATTAACTTTAACAATATCAATGAGTTCTAATCCGAAAGCTAATTTTATTCATAAATTATTTTGTGATAAACTTGCTAAAACATATTTTATTTAATATTTATTTTGATTAAGACAAAGCCAATAATATAGCAGTGCTGCCGATTTCAACTTTTAATAATGTCATAGTTTAATTACAAGATCTATGAATTACATTACCATATTTGGCAACAGGTTTTGTTTTGTTTTCATTTTCTACATGTACATGTACGAACAGAATCTAAGTTAAAAGTAAAGACCAGTTATGGTCATGGGATTGCATTGTGAAAGAAACGTTGTGGAATCGATCAGAAAAGGTTGATCATCTAGCATCTAGCATCTGCAAGGTTCTGGAATCATCAAAATGATAAGAAATTTGGCCCATTCTTCGTAAAGTTACAAGCACTATACACAGAAAGATGTATATGGGACTACCCTATATCTCTCACAGACCATGAGAGAAACAAATTTACCAAATATATGAATTAGTAAGCGGTTTCCCGGTCAATTTGTTATCATCATGTATTAGTCAAAACATATTCTTTCACATGATTGGTAATGAGAGCTTCCATTTCATCTTTTGAAATTGGGGCGTTTCAAAAACTGGTCTTTACCTTTAAAGCAAATTTTCTACCCAATGTTTAAAAGCTTGAACAAATGTTGGGGCAACACTTATTTCAACCTGCCAGCCTATCCCGATTCTATATTAGTATGTAGGCCTGACAATCACTTGTTAGTAGCTGTGCATAGCAATGTCTGTACTGTAAGACTATGATGACAGTATACTGCATAGGCTCTGTACTGAAACTACTGGTATTATTGTTGTTTAGGTTTATATGCATTTATCTTTTAGGGGTGAATATTTGCTGTTAGGATTTTTCCCTTCAAATTAGATTTACTTTTTAAAATATATGTACTGAGATTGACAGAGCGAGTCTCTGCGCAAGGCTTTAAGAATTATGTTTTTTGTTTAATGTCAAATTAGAGTTTGTGCCTGCAGACTAATTCTACATACCACAACTTATCATATTCGAGACGTGTGAAACAACGCCAATTATAAACATCTGGGTGTGTGTTATATCTAATTATTAACTAGAGTTCTTGTGGAAAAGAAAGGTTAAACAATAGGTCCATTTACACAGCCCAAACACTGTTTTAAAAATCGTCGAATTCTTTGACTGACATTCACGCTACTGGAAAAAGTGCGAAAGTAATAAAACAACACCAACAACAACAAACGCCGCGGTATTTTTAACGTGTAAATGAATGGCAATTGCGCTCAACACAGGTCGTATGCGTATTCACTGAGCTCTGTGTTATAAGATACAGAAATGTGAAGAATTTACATGTTTTGTTTAATCTGAACGAGCCCTAACAAGAGTGGATATTATATCCTCTGCGGTTAAAATACGTAAATATACATTGTACAATTTTTCCCTCCCCCTCGCTCTACTGAACAACATAAATGTGCATGCCAATGTACATGTAGTAAAAATAATTAACTAAATCTTCTAAAAATACATCAGAACATGGTTTCGATTCGATAAGGTAATTTAATACCACTTCGAAGGATAACGTTGACTTCTGATCATGTCAATACCATTGTGAAAGCAACTACTGCAAGCAATTCGAAAGTATGATCAATATGTACTGCGTGTAAGTATCGGCTTGCATGGTAATGTAGATATACAGTAGGCTTGCGGGTGCACTCCTGACAACGGATAGTCAACCTGTTCAAAACGTCGAGCCACTCCCGCCCCTCATCCTCTTCAGGCGCTATAGTTCTCCTTAGAACTATAAGCTAAGAAAGATAACCAACAGTATTTTTCAAGACTACCCCCAACAGTCCTTTTCAGGACTTCACACCCTCAAGAAAGATTACCGAGAGTCCTTTTCAGGACTTCTCAATCCTTCCTCTCTCTCTCACATGGTGCACCCGCAAGCCTACTGTATATGATTATGTAGTTCAAACGAATTTTTTTTTACTGTGAGGTTTTTAAAATCATCAAAAGAAGAAGTAACTGACTCATTCTTCTTGCCAAAAGTCACACGCAGTGCCCACATGAATGTGCATACATGGGACAACACACATAAGATTTTTTAAAAATCGACCTTAGCTGTTTGAGCTGTTTCTCGTTATTCGAATCTGAGGACTATTTTGTATATATTGTGAGATTACGAATAATAGCAGTTCAGGAACCCGTTTCACAAAGCCTTTTTTCAATGACAAGTAATAAAAAGCAGTGACATATCTGCTGATAACCAATCAGAAGCAAGGATTTCAGTAGCTTATAACAAAAACTGTCATTTGTCACTGATGACAAGTTTTGTGAAACGGGGCCCAGGTATCAACATTTGACAGCTGATCACATCAGCAGTCCCTGTAAGGAGAGTCCAAAATAGGCCAATCTAACTGGTTCGCTGCTGCTCAGATGATGTTATATACCTGGGTCCCTTTTTCACAAAACTTGTCATCAGTGACAAATCACAGTTGTTGTTATAAGCTACTGAAATCCTTGCTTCTGATTGGCTATCAGCAGATTTGTCACTGTTTTTTGTCATTTGTCATTGACAAAAAAGGCATTGTGAAACGGTTCCCTGGTGTATCACTAATGTTTAAAACAAAAAAAATACTAATCATTACTAACACATGTAACATACGGAATTTATGGAACACGCAAGGTAATGGTATGGAAGTGAACACTTATATCACAGTAAGGCGACATTGCATGACATAAAAGCAATTATATACCTCACTTAAGAAATCCAGCCATCTGATTGGTCGAAATTGCATTTATAAACATTAACTATTCCTGTAAAATTCCCGGTAAAATTCCAAACCCATGTAATAGTTCTAAAATAATAGTTCTAAAATCCCAGTTACCATGGTTACCGGGAAAATAGTTCAGTCTTGGTGAAATACCCATCGGTTCACATATTAAAAAATGGTTTGAGCGATCGCGGATACCGTACGTGTGCGAAGAATTGGTCGGTAACTTCAAACCGAAGGAAAAAATGGCTGAAGAAACTCTTCCAAGATTTCAGCTTCTTGATGATGATCAAATGCAAGACTTGCTGACAGCAGGGACATGCTAGACAGAGCACCGTTAAATTCTTTATAAATTTGTCAAAAGTCTAGGCCTAGATTCTAGTAAGTAGGTCTAGTAGTGCTAAAATCCTTTCCGTAGAGATTGCACGGAATTCAGATTACACGGAATTCAGATTGCACACACCCCTATGCATTGGCATTGCGCACTGACATTGCATTGCATTGATTATGCATTGGCATTGCAAACTAATATTGCTCGTGATTCTGAAGGTGATACTCAATAAGTAAGGTGTCATATGAAAGCGCAGGTTCTTCTCCATATTCCCCACAGGGCCGGCCCACCCCCAAAATTGTAAAAATATCTTGCTTAGACTAGAATCTAGATCTAGTCTACTCTCAAAGATACACTCATAAAAAACAACCGTGCAGATAAACTAGAGAAAGGCCAAGGTGGTGTCATAAGTTGACTCTTTTGTTTTCGTCATATAAAAGTATTAATGACTGCTTTAATATTCGAGAAATAGTTGTTTTTATACGCCCAAGGGAAGCTTATAATTGGGCTATTGCCCTCGGCGTGAAGCAGTCATTAATACTATGCTAGATCTAAACGCAAACTTGACCCTACCAGAATAAAATATGAAAATTAAAAAAAAATAATAAGGAAACAATTCAATTCAATTCAATTCAATTCAATGTGATTTATTAGAAATACAAAGTAGTTTAGTCCAGGGAGTAATTGCACAATGTTTACAATGTAAAAATCGTCATAAAAATAGTATCACCAATTTAAAAAAAAAATTAAAATTAATAATGAGTTAAAGTAAGATACTATACAAATCAGAGTCGCTCTCTCGTACAGGTATAAAGCTTTGGAAACAAAACGTTTATAAACAAACAAATATTTAAAATGAATTATTCCAAGATACATAATTATGTGTGAGATAAAATATACGTTTTGCAATACAAGCGTAAACGAGACTTGTGATGTTAAAACGTTAATGACCAAATTGATAATAAAACATATAAATGAAACATATTGATAACATCGTAAAAATAAGAAATGTATGCATTTACCATTATAATATGCATTTCGATATTGGAAGATTACAGATGCATGACATATTATTGTGCAACAAGTGCAATGTTAGAATAATGATGACAAAAAGAACCCTTTAAAGCCCATCAGTACTAGTGTAAAGGAGGGATTAGACCACACTGCAAGGTCACTGTACCGGTGGTTATCTCATTAACTCGGCTCTCAAATAACATAAGAAAAAGAGGATCAAGGGGGACCAATGGTCACCGATTAGGCATTCGTTGTTATATAGAGGGCGCAAGTAGCGACAAGTAGTGCAGTGGGCCTTTAACATAATATCAAAACAAGGAGTATGATACAAAATGGCGACAGATGGCAGTATCAGGTGCTACTGCATTGTCCATTTGAAGATCGATCCTTCTCAGGTGACATAACTTTTCGACTGATGTTCTTCCAAACTGACAGAAAAGGAACAAGAAAGCTCACAACTTCAAACTTCACCTTTAATCACAACTCAAACTTCCCTTTAAAAGCAATTTATTATTTGATATCATATTTTTAGCTTGGAGGAAGTTATTATGGTAATGATGATTTTGTATAGGCAGGTTGTAGGCAACCAGGAATATAAACTGATTTATCATTTCATGTTTTGTAATGTCCACATTATGTCAGCATATAATGAATAATGCCTTCTGAAAGAGAAAACAGATTCTATTAACTAAGATAAAGTGGTGTCATGTTTTAATACTAATAATAGGATAGATTTATTTCCACCTACTTCTGTTTCCTTTACTTATCAGCTATTTTCTTCTAAACCGCTAAGAGGCAATTTTCTATCTGCGGTATACAAATATATTATTATTATTATTACTTAAAAACTGAATTTGTGGTGACGTAACAGTAGGCTCTTTTATTCAGAATGGAAACGCAGAATATGAATTTAAAGAGAAGAAAGGTAAACTCAAAGTTTCAACGTTTATTAATTTTCGACATAATTTCATGGCTTTGTCATTAAAAAAAAGTAACATCTTGTTCACAACATGGATATGAGAAGTGGTACACAAGTAAGTTACGTTGCATGCTCTTTGCAATTGTAGTCTACGATATTAAAGCAATCTAAGTGACCTCGGTAAATAATGTAGAGAGTAGTGTAGGGATCTTTTCAAAGATGTTGCATTCTGTGTTTTGTTACAATTTAAATAATTAAATACTTGATAGAAACGAGCTTACTTTAGCACTATACTAAATACAAAGGTTAAAGCGCAAGTTAACCCTTGTTATGAAAACAGAAAAACAAGAGAAACAGAGTGGCGAATATGTTTGAAATAAATCGTGTTATAGTATGCTATAGAATTTTTTTTTTTTTTAAAGTTATGAGTGTTTGAAATATGAGATCACTAAGTCCATACGAATCTCTAACAGGCAGTGGATTTTGACGTAGATGCGGATAACTCCATCGTGTGGCGTGTAACAAAATAACTTTGATTTCTGTTTTTCTCCTAGGTGCTTTCTCATTTGGGGCACTACTAAAAATGTATTATCACATGTCTTTTAAAGGCCGTCTGTACTAGTTTGGCAAGGAGGGATTAGACCACCCAGGGTGGTCATTGACAAGTGGCTATCTTATCAACTCAGCTCTTAGTTAACATAAGAAAAAGAGGATCAAGGGGGACCACTGGTCACCGATTAGGCATTGTTTTCTATATAGAGGGAGCAAGTAGCTACATGTAGTACAGTGGGGCTTTAAAGAGAAAAGATGCGTCTGAATCATAAATTTTGGATGGACGAGAAAAAAAAAAAATTGTGTGTTGGAACAATATAGGAAAGTTGTCCACCCCTACATTACAGAGACATAACCGAATCATCCAATTCGAAGAGCCCATACTTATAACTTTCTCATTTTTGTCCGATTTAATTCGATCTTCCACCAGTCCAATTCTCTTATATATTTTTGGTTGCTTTTGCTTTTGGTTTGCTATCAAAGTTGAATTTCCCTTTAATTCTTTTCCTCAATATCTAAATGTGATTTGTCTCGTATCATTTCCATTGAGTCTATTCCTTCTTGTTGAAGTTATCATTGTCATCGTATTCCTCTTTCCTTTCTCTTCTCATCCGTTGTCTTCTTCTTATCACGATCTCCCTTTTAAAACTTCAATTCCTTTTTATCTTTCCATTCATTTCTTTCTCCACATTTCCTCTTTCATTTTCATTCTTTTCTAATTGGTATGGCAACAGTTTGTTCACTTCCTCTTCGCCTGCTTGTTCCTTATTCTATTATTAAACAAAGAAGCACTTTTGAGATTTTCATAGTTCTTGTGCTTATCCAATGTAGTGTTTATTAAATGCGAACATTGGCGTTCTCGGTCTATAAAAAAGAAGCTCTTTGGCTATCAAATTTAGTTATTTTAAAGATATCGTAAGCGATTATGATATTAATATGACCTGGTGGTTTAAGGATAAAGTTTGAGTAATGATTATGGGGATATACTTTTGTAAAAGAAATTAACGGGAAGCAATAATATTGGTAAAGGTTGGTTATATACTTCAAAGGAATTCACGTATACTATTTGGAACGATCTGAATGAAGAGAAATATATTTAATCTTGCTTAATTCATATGCAATGCACACAGAATTTGGTACATGGGACTACACACAAAATGTTCGGTACAAACCTGAAGGATACTTCTTGTCATATTTCGAATATGAGGGTACTTGAATCTTTGAATCTTTCTCTCTCTCTCTCTCTCTCTCTCTCTCTCTCTCTCTCTTTGTCTTTTTACACACTCTCTCTGTCTCTCCCCTCCCTCCTTCTCACTCCCTCTCTCCATCTCTTTATCTCTCACTCTCTCTCTCTCCCTCTCTCCATCTCTTCCTTCCTTCCTATCTCTCTCCTGACATTGAAAGGTTGAGAGGGCTCACCATTTTTTCCTCATCATCATCATGATTACCAATTCCCAGGACCGAACCCTCTCTGTAATGTTTCTATAATTCCCACTTGCCACGTAACGCTATAAAATCGGACTATTATTGCCAACTTGTTAATCAATAATAAAATATTAATTTGGCCATGTTTGCGCTAGTTGTTTGTCCGTCTGTGTGTATTCTACGTCAGAGCGTTATAAAGAACGTCAAATATGAAACGACTCGACTTGTTTTGACACATGGAATCGTAGTCTGACTTCTAGGCGACGCTGATTTTTTTTCTTCTTAATTCTACAATCATGACGTATCAATCTTCGAATTTAGAGAAACTCTGCGCAAAGGAAAGGCAATCTCCTCAGACTCTATTTGAAGTCAAACGAAACAAATTGACCAAACATCAACAAACAAATAAGCAAATAAACAAATAGGCAAACAAAAACAAAAAACAAAAAAACAAAAACAAAAAACAAACAAAAAGCAAACAAAAAGCAGACATGAAAACAAAAACGTCATTAAGATTGAGACTTTATTCTCTATCAATTTTTAGACTATTATTTACGTATTGTATCGGAATCATGCTAAATGGCTCTAAAGGCATTTTAACCTTTTGAATTAATTGGTCATTCAAGTAGTTATGTTCTTTAAACATCATGACAATTACTCTAAAAGTACAGATATCTTTTGAAGTCTCCTTTTCCCCCTTAGTTTTCTTCATGTTCAATTTAGCTGTGTACGAAACGAATTCTGTTTGCACCTCGATACAAATATTCACAAAATCATAGACAACCGTCATTAGCTATGAAGCAATCACATATCAATTTGTTACAAATCATTGTCACCGTCCATGCAATCCGCCTTATAAACCACCATTTAGACTAATTGTTGCGTTATATTTTTGTTAAATATTCAGTGGTACCTTTCTTGAAGAGTACGAGTCACAGGCAGCACATATAGCTAGGAGACTCTCATAGTGATATGTTTATTTTCCTATGCTTTATGGAAGCTATAATATACTTGAGTCAATGAAATAAAGCAATCATCTTCATGCTTAAAATGATATTTTCAATGTTGTTTTCTTCTTTTCGCAGCGAATGCTCCTGTTTCAGACTGGACTCTGCCCATGCCAGATTAATTTATTCAGTATAATGATTACGCTATTATTAACGAGTCAATAAGATAGTAATTTTTGTGGATTGTCCTATTGTGCCGTTAAAGAGTCTTTTCATTCATGGTCATAATATGAAACTTTAAAAGTTGTCGGTGTTTCTGTAGATTTTCAATTCCCCGTTTTTTTTTCTATGTTAGGTCAAATAGAAATAATTTCTAATTTCTCGTCCCGCCCCTCTTCCTTTTTTCGCCACGCCTCAATTGTTTCCAATTTTTTTGATTTTTAATTTTAAGAAATAACAATCGCAGGATATCTAGTCAATGAGTTTTGTGTTACCCTTCAATAGAGTGGATAGAAAAATATAATTTCAATGAACTAAATTTGTGTTGAGTTGACCAAATAGCGATACTTTTTACATAAAAAAGAGGAAAAACATGACACACCCTCGTACTCCTCCTTAAGAAGGAATATGTTACCGTTGACACCGCCCATACAAAGTATAGGCGACCATTTAGGCTGATTTTTGGTCACGTCTTTTCCAAAGTCAATAGTATCTTTATTTGAATAGAATGAGTCACAGGCAGCCCTCGCTCGTGTTGATGAGACTCTCAGGAAAACATGTTTATTTTCAAGTGCTTGTTGCTTTGATATTACTCGAGTTCAATGATTTAAATCAATAATGGATATCTGCGTGCTTAAAATAACCTTGTCAATGATCTTGTCGATGATTTCTGTTTCTTCTCACAACAGTGAATGCTCCTGTTTCAGATTGGCGTCTGTCCAAGTGATTTTTTAGTTTTATTTATTTAGTATAGTAATTACAATATCAACGGGTAAAAATAAGATTGTACTTTATGCCGATTGTGTCTTTATAGAGTGGCATTGGTCTATTACGCATTGGCATAGTTCGGCGTTTCTGTAAATTCCCAGTTCCTGAGTTTTTCTCAGTTACAAAAAGATAGATTAAGATAGAGATGGAGAAACGGAGAGAGAGGAGAGAGAAGAGAGGGAAAGAGAGAGAAAGAGGGGACGAGAGATAGAGAGATGGGAGAGAGAGGGAGAGAGAGAGGAAGAGAGAGAGAGAGAGAGAGAGAGAAAGAGGAAGGACAGGCAGACGAAGATGAAGTGATCTAAAAGATTGGAGTCTGCTTGAGTTTTGACTTGACACTATTAGTTTTTCGCGCCTTTTCTCACAATGAAAATCTAACCTGGTCTTAACCCGTTGGCTACTGAATTATCTAATTCCCATAGGCTTAACACAGGGACCACCAGGTTCCAGTAAACAATGGGTTAACAAATCAATTAAGTTTCTAATTAAACGAATAATGGTAATTAACATCATCATGATGCGTTAAAATAGATGAGTTGATCACTTTGCCGACTAATAAATGGTCCGATTAACACACTAATTTACATTACGTATTAAGTACTTAGGTAACTCTTTGTGTCACAATTTGTTTATATTTGTATTACCGTAATGATTGCCAATGTTTATAGCTGCCAATATGGTAATGTACATTATGAAGGCTAGAATTTAATATTTGAGATTTAGATATAGCGCTAAATACGAAATACCGTGTTTCTAAGTGCTTTAATGTACATATATACATGTATTAAAACCCGGTCATCGCATTCATTCACGTACAATGTGCACCATCTCCAGTCCCTGTAAGGTATTTCTACCATGTTATGGTCACCGTGAAGGCATGTGGCAATTACTAACATACAGACTTGCATCACCTTACAAAGTTCCTATTTCTATCATGGGTAAGAAATGGCAATTATAGATTAAAGCCTTTCCAAAGAACTGGTGCCGTGTCGGGGATCGAAATGCCTAAAGGGATAGTTGAGTTCTGTTTTCAGACCGCAAATGCCTTCAAAGTGCATGGTTCTTGCTCTTATTCTTATATTTTGTGTAGCGCCCTCTGCAACAGAACTCAACTATCCCTTTAAACCACTCGGCTACGACACCATTTAACCATTTTTCCTGATTATATTCCTCATTTTTGTTCTCTTTAAAATTTTATATCCATGATGTCATTTATTTCCGGCTTGCGAAAATACCCAAGACACTATTTTGTTCTTACCACCTCTCTTTCTCTCTCTCTCTCTCTCTCTGTGTCTGTGTCTGTTTGTCTGTTTGTCTGTCTCTGTCTGTCTCTCTCTCTCTCTCCCTGTCTATGTCTGTCTGTCTGTCTCTGTCTCTGTCTCTGTCTGTCTCTCTCTCTCTCTCTCCCTGTCTGTGTCTGTTTGTGTGTCTCTGTCTCTCTCTCTGTCTCTCTGTCTCTCTGTCTCTCTCTCTTTCTTCCCTTGTCTATTCTTATTTCCGGCTTGCGAAAATACCCAAGACATTATTTTGTTTTTGCCACCTCCCCCCCCCCCTCTCTCTCTCTCTCTCTCTCACTATCTCTGTCTCTGTCTCTCCCTCTTTCTTCCCTTGCATTGTTTTCATCAAGGTTGTTCCGTTACATGATGGTAAACAAGGTACAGTCACCCATGACGCGTTTGCAAAGTAAACATATCAATGAGGTGCCCATTATTCTAAGACCGTTAATTAACGATCCCAAATCCCTCTTGTCAATAGCATAGTGAGACATTAAAGCTATGATTCACAATCCTTTTATTTTTATTTGATTTTAGATGTTGTTGTTCGAGTGTGTCTGGACATTAAGACACGCCCACAAATACAAGGCCAAGTAACATTAATCCTTAGTGTCTCGTTAGTCTTCAGGCACAGACCCTTGTCAGTCGCTGTGAGTAACAGTGTCTGCGATGTGAGACTAAGCTGAGAGCATACAACATAAGCACTGTACTTAAGCTGCTTCGAACACAGTCAGAGACTGACAGAGATAGGCTCTCCTTAAGGCTTTGGAAAATGGGGTAAAATTTCAAATTTGAGTCTGTATATGCAACCTAGTTTCTCTTCTCCTCCTTCCTGTTTGTCGGCAAGCCACATGTGTGTGTTTGTGGGGGAGGGGGAGGAGGAGAGGGGGGGGGGAGTATTCTGAGATATTTCTGTTATAAAATGGACTAAATATGTTCTGAAGACAAATAAATGTGATAACACAAAATCATACTTGTAATGCAATTTCCCCTAGTTTTTCGCCTCTGAGGTGCATCGTACAAATGAACTGTTGTGAAGATGATTTGTGTTGAAATTTACCCAATGACATTGTATGTATAGAAGAAAATATCACAATAAATGATGTAGAACCCCTCCCCCTCCTTCCTCCTTGGATCTGAACATTTGGACGAGAAAACTAAGAATCAATTTTACTTGGCATCACATAAATAATTCTTGACATGGCTTCTAGGCTTTCAATTGGCGGTTACTTGCCAAAATGAGAAAACTGTTTCAACCCCTAGAACTAGAGCGTGACTAAGGGGGCTTATACCATGATATATTTCAGTTTTCCATCTCCTGATTACTTCCTCATACCAGCGACTCCTCCGACACTGTCTTGAGCAACAATTTCTGTGTGGATTCGACGTGTGGTTTTCATTTTTTTTTTCGGAATTAAAGATGTTAATTTAAATGCAGACAAAATATTTTTAAAAAATAACAACAACAACAACAAAATTCTGCGTCGTTGAGGAGACACAAGATAGGGGAGGGAATTCAAACTGATTTTGATTTAGAACATGAAAACAATTTGGAGTGCTATGGGGATGGCTCAATGTGCACATCAGACATAAGTATACATAGATAAGTACCCAAAGTAGGACTATGTTAACGTCTTGATGTACGAGGTACGGCGGCTACGCCTGTGTAACGCCCTCTGAAGTACGCCAGAGTTAGACATGAATGAACTTCATACCAACAAGGGGCGCTATTAAGGTACGGAGAGCGGTCGTTGGAAACCCCAGGTGAGTTGTGAAATAATATTCAATCTCAAGACATTTATGAACCAGCCATGCAGTGAAGTATCCAGACCTTAGGAGGGGTAAAACATTTCAGCTTGAAATAAGGAAACACCATTTCGAAGGCCTTGATTTGGGTGGCAGATTAGGGGTGCATGTATAAAGATAACTTTTCTGGGAAGAAAGGTTCTTTGAAACTTTGAAGTTTGAAAACTTGTCAAGATTATTGACTCGCAAATTAAAGATTTACAACACTCCTTTTTTTGGGGGGGGGGGGGGGGGGCTTCTCTTATGATTTTTCTAGGGGCACAGTGCCCCTCATGCCCTTTTTTCAAATACGTTAGTGGACCGAACCGAAAAACAAAATCAGTAGTATTTTGAAATGGGGGTCGCCATCATTCCGCTGGTGCCGTTTGGGTGATAAACAGGTTTAAACTTGGGCTCAAGTCACGAATGGAAGGGGTCAATCTCTCACCCCTAGCTGGTCTGGTAGACGACAGATGACAGCTTCGGTTGCTATGGCGACGTCGTGAAGTTGACGGTCTGGATGTTGTCGCTGGCGCTGTTTTGGCGGAAGGCAAGGAAGGCATCGAAATATACTTTTGTGTTGTCTTCTTTTCCCTTTTCATGATATATATATATATTTTTTTATGAGAGAGGGAAAGAGGTAGAAAAAGAAGAAAGAGAGAGAGAGAGAGAGAGAGAGAGATTTAAAAGAGAGAGAGAGAGAGAGAGAGAGAGAGGTGGAGAAAAGGACAATGGATAGACAGAGTAAACACGAGGGAGAAACCATGGGTTGATGGAGAAATAGACATTATAAAGATGGATGGAGTAGTGAAAGAGGCAGATTGAATTAAAGATACTATGATATGGAGAGAGAAAGGGTCAGAGGAAGAGAGAGAGCGAGAGAGAGAGAGAGAGAGGGGGGGGGGGGAGAGGGAGAGAGAGTGGAGGAGGTTATTACAAAGAGTGGCCCTAACTAAATGATTCGAGAAGGATATTCATATTAAAAAAAGTAGAGAAAGTAAATGAGAAGTTGTCGATTGACAATCATTATCAAGACGCGGCGAAAGCAAAAGTCATGTGATCAAAAGTAAAAAGGAAAGCGAAATCGAATGTGCATGAAGAAAACTATAAAGAAGCTCTCCTACCAGCCCCCTCCCCCCCCCCCCCCCCCCTCCCCTCGAAAGTCTTTGGCACCGGTCCAGACAGTCACATCAGTAACTAGCCTGGTCACGTGCCAGGTAGTCGTCGCGTCCTACCCCCTGCGTAGTTGACCGCAAATTAACCTCCAGCCACAATATTGCCAAATAGTCTGCCTCCCAGATGCTACCCTAGTGATTATTTCTCCCCCCCCCCCCCCCCCCCCCCCTCCTCCTCACACTCTCTCTCTCTTCCTCTTTCTTTCTCTCTCTCTCTCTCTCTCCGAGAATATTAATTCTATCAGGGAGTGAATGAGTTTCATTCTCATGGTTGAGTATAAAAGTGGCTTAGACCTACACAATCCTGCTATTAATAATAATTAGATTAATAGAGCGCAGTTCAATTCAATTCAATTCACGGTATTTTATTCACTCATTGTAGCCAAAGGCTAAATTACAAATGAATTTACAGAATGTAAAACATTAAAAACATCATACAATTTAAGAAGGATCATACACAATATTCGAGAAAAAGATTTGAATGCAAATGAAAGGAACTATACATGTATAATGATAACATCTAAATATTGCTTATAACATCAACAAATTGGGAATTAAAATGTAAGTATCATCCACTTTTTTTCAAAATTCAAAGGATTATATAAAGTACATGTAACTGAACTTCTATCTGAAGGAAAAAAATTAATAATACATGGTTATTTTTCATTAAGCTTAATTAAAGGAGTCTTCTATGAGGTTTCTATTTAAGCTTATCTGCCATAGTTTACAGGAGGGATTCGACCGCCCTGCAAGGTCACTGAACAGGTGGTTATCTCATCAACTCGGCTCTCAGTTAACATAAGAAAAAGAGAATCATGGGGGACCAATGGTCACCGATTAGGCATTGTTTGTTATATAGAGGGCGCAAGTAGCTACAAGTAGTGCAGTGGGCCTTTAAAACATACAAATAAAGGTATAATCAAAAGGAACATAAAATTATAAAATTGATCTAAGTAAAATTTACGATCAAATCAATATTGTAGGTAATCTATACATAAACTCTACATCGCTGGGTTGGAAACAAAATTCCTAACAGTAACAGTATTACTTACAGACATACAAACACACTATTCAAAAGCTCCTGAAAACAAGTGCGTCTTTTCAACAAAACTTTGAAGACGGCACCAGATGAGGCTTTCCCTATAAGCTTTGGAGCGGCGTCACTATATGCGTTACTTTTGATTTTGTGTGAGGTAGGTAGCTTTAGAATTGCTTTTGAAACTGCACTTGATTTTATTTTATTTGATGTGATATTTAGTGACAGAATAATAGCCGTATTCGAACACATCCACCGTACTTTGCGAAATTGCAATATATTCATTTCATTATATTATTGTTCAAAATGTAATATCTTTAACCGTAACAATCGGGGCCGACGTGGTTTGCAATTACAGTCAATGGACTACCTTCAAATTGGAATTTATCCAAATTTGCGGTTTTCAGAACACATCAAGAGTTGAATCTACCTTGATTTCTATCCTTTTTCTTTCTTTTTTTCTTTCTTTTCTTCTTCCTCCTTTTTTGATATTTCTTTCTTTCGAGCTTGTGGGATTTCGGATCACATTTCATTGCATGTGATTGTAGTTTGTCACTCATCCGACGCGCCATTACTTATGCCAATCAACCTAATTTTACTCATTTTTTTTCCTCCTTTGATTGTTTGGGTCGTTGCCATGGCAACACAACATCAGTTCCAGTGGGCTCATGATTGGGCTGTCACGTGATCTCACCCGGATGTGATTGGGTCAGATCATGTCAAACGTGACCAGAAAATGGTCTGTTTCCAATCATTCCATATGCATGTATTTGGTCACGTGTCGGTTTTTTCCGAATGTGTTAATTCGATTATTTCACCGATACGTATAGTTACCGAATATTCACCACTATGAAAGTTTGTTATTCCGAAAATGAAATAGGCCTACTGTTTTAAAAAGTCTGAAGGTCAATAATTCCGAAAATGATTTAGAACCCTAAACTATTTCATAGGAGCTATGATTTTTTTTCAAGAGCAATAATTTCTGGAATAAATAATCTTCTAGATTAATGAATTTATAACTGTCTATGGAATAATGAATAACGCCACACATGATCAATTTTATTTTAATTTCTACTTCTTCAACTATTACTGCCGTTGATGATGATGCTGCTGCTGCTACTACTACTACTACTACTTCTACTACTAATACTTGTCTTTTTAATGATAATAATAATTATTATATTAATAACAATGATAATTTTATTTACCCAGGTAAGCCTCATTAACAAAAATGCTGTTCTTCCTGAGGGCCTTGCAGCTATCAGTACTTTACCAGCGATTGTCAGATACCCATAGGCTCTTGGGTGGAGAGTGGCAGAGAGAGAGGTGGGTTAAAGATAAAGGTGAGTTCTAGTAAAAAGGAAAAGAAAATGAATTCTCACAGAATCAAACGAAACTTACACTGAATGTTCAAGATAACAAATAAATGTCATTTGCCAAACAATTTTGGAAGAAAATGTACCTACTGGCTGAGTAATGAGCAGAGAAATATTAGGAAATCAAGGTTATATTAGTAGCCCCGACACCATTTTGTGTAGTCCCATATACATCTGTCTGTGTACCGTGCTTGTTACTTTACCAAGACTGGGCCAAATTTAATATGATTTTGATGACTCCAGAACTTTGCAGTACACACCAATACTTACATGCTACATGATCAACTTTTTCTGATCCATTCCACACCTTTTCTTCCACAATGCAATCGGATGACCAGAACTCACCTTTATCTTTAATATGTTGCCAAAAGTCGTTAGTGCCGGACTGGGACTCGAACTCTCACTCCAAGGATTGAGAGACAAGTGCGTGAATATCAATATTACGCACCTCCATACCGGTATACAAAAGACAAAAATGAAAAATGAAACTGTTTTTTCATTATTATTTTGAGAAAGTCGAGCAGACGCTCGAATAAAAAAAATAGCGTGTGTGCTTATTATTTTATCAGCGGTGCTTATCTCAACGGCACAAATCAACAGGGGACATGAAACCGAAAAGAAGAACAAAAATCATGGGAGAAAATCTGAGTAAACAGGTTCGAGCGTTATCAATTTCGAGACGAATTTGACTGGTTGATGTGCGCATGCGTCATGACACGGCACGCGAAGGACAGGGGGCGCGCGTTCGTTTATGCCCTTATTTGGTCATGTGTTGGGGGTAAAGCGAATAGACGCACGCTCACGTTGGGTAATGACAGGGTCACATTTTTCAAAAATGATTCTTATTGAGAGGAAGAAAACAGACGAGGCGGTTGATTACTTTGAGATAAAATGGGGCTCGATCAAAGACCCTTAATAGTACATGTTGATTGACAGGAGAAGAACTGGAGTAATTGTGAATGTTTACAAAATCGATTTCCTAAAATGCTACTAGAAATAATAAATTAATTAGCGAGCAGAGAAAGGATGTTAAAAAGGATGAAGAAAATTCACGAATAAATAGCAGACAATACATTTATATCAATTGTGTAATTGGCGACAGATAAAAAAATAAATGATAGTGTCACACAATATATTCATGATTTCTGATGGTCGGTTCTCTACCGTGGTTACCCCCTCCCCCCCCCCCCCCCCCCCCCCCCCCCCCCCCTTCCCTCCTTCCCTCTCTCTCTCTCTCTCTCTCCCTCTCTCTCTCTCCCCCTCTCTCTCTCTCTCTCTCTCTCCCCCTTCCATCTCTCTCCCTCTCCTTTCCATATCATCGCAACTCACATATATCCATTGTTTTCTTAGTCTAAATTCAAAGTTTGTCATTGCATAAAGCGATAATAGAATTCATACTCTCTTCAAGCCATCATTGGTATCAGATTCCAGGTATCCATTTTCGACAGACGCTCAGCCCGAGGCGGAATAACATCATCCCTAGCTTCTATTACCAAGGGATGACAGCTAAATAATTTCATTTTCATCTCCCTTTTTGTTTCTTTCTCTCTCTCTCTGTTTTGTGTCTTCTTTTCTTTCTTTTTTTCTTCTTTTCTCTTTCATGCTTTGCTTTTCATTTCATGTTTTTCCTTTTTTCTTTTGCATTAAATTTCTTTTGTCCTCTCTCTCTCTCTCTCTCTCTCTCTCTCCTTTCCTCTAAATAACCGACCGATTCTGGCCATTTTGCCGTAATGTCGATTGTTGTTCGGTCTTAGTAGGGACTTTTAGATTTGCACGTCGACATGGTGGACTACTACGTGTGACTTCCCTTTAAGGCACTACCAGTGCCTTTCTATGTCGACGGTGTAAGTCTAAAAGTCCCTATTGTCCGGTGTCGGTCACACAGGTGTTACAAAGGTACAAGACCAAGATGCGGTCGATTTGGAATCAGACCGGTGGAGTCGGTTTGGCGGTGTGACCGAGAATGATACATCGGTCACACCAACGAGCCCGAAAATGAGACCGACAATAGACCGAAACCAGACCGCCAACAGACCGACAACAGACCGACAACAGACCGAACAAGAATCACGAATGGCCAAGGATGTGCCGGTTTGGAATCGGTTCATCGAAGTCGGTTTGGCGGTGTGACTGAGAAGTGAGATATTAGAAGGATTCCTAATCGGATGAGTAGAATTTCAGTCAATTTTGTTTGTCACACGAATGAAAGAAGTCATTGTTCTTAATAAGTGTCGTTTGAATTCCTGCATGATTTTTTAGCTCGAGATAAAAAGCAGTGTAGTCATGGTAGTGGGATATTAGCGGGACATGCTGTTGCCGTGGTAACGTCGAAATAATTAAACAACACGATCATCGGTGGTGCAACGTTTATCCAGACATTTAGGAGTCCCCGGCAGCATGGGGTGAGGAGGCTGGGGGGGGGGGGGGGGGGTGGCGGCATTGGACATGCTTGGTAGATCAACTAACGAATAATTAAGGCCAGCGCTGAGGGGGTAGTGTTCGACTGTCTTTTAATGTCCCTTTATAAAGGGACACTGCTATCTTTCTTTCTCTCTCGCTCTTCCACACTCCACCCCACCGCGTTCATACTCCCCTTACACCACTCTCTTCCCTCTCTATCTACCCCCCCCCCCCTCCCCCAGAAAAGTAGTCTGCACACCGAGACTCTATTTTGACACTTAAACAACATCATCCCCTAACCTTTCAGTCTCTGACTGAATCAGCTATGATATAAGGCATATGAGGTTAAATATCTAGTCTTATGATTCAACTCAGCCTAAACAGTTATGCCCGGCAGGGATGTGCCTGCAAACTTGAAAATAATAATGGGGCTAAATCAAATCAATTCCTAGTTTCTCGGCTCGTCCTCCTTTTTTCGGTTATTGAATGTTTTTTGTTCTAAAATGACAACAAATAAAAATCTGAGAGACTCGGTATCTATAGACAAGTCAAATTTCACATATCGAAATGCAATTTCTAGAATTTCAGTTGAAAGTGACCAGCACAATTTTATATACACCGTACAGGAAAAATATAAAATATTAAATAACATGGAGCCCCTTTTCCCCCATTATTTAGAATCTCCGTACGAGAAACTAGGAACCAATTTGACCTGGCCTAAAACGATTTGTTGTTGACTGGTCTAGTCGACGATCTCTCACTTTCCGGCATCATGAAGTGCGATTCGTCACCGTTTTGGTGAACCGCTTTCCCGTGATGAAATGTGGATTATGAACATGGTAATGGCATGATGAAAGATATAGCTAGGTAGATTTATGAGTATCAGGAAAATTAATCGATGATTCTTACCGTATCGTGGAGGCTTAAAAACAGGAAATATCGGTCACTTACATATAGACTGAACTCATGAGTTGAAGTTCATTACATTTGGCGCTATATTAGTATATAAAATCATATTTCACAAATGGTAGCGTTCCATGATAAATAGTCATTGCCTACCACAACTTCTACAGCCACAACTGCTGCTGGAAGCATCTACCTCCATTTTGACACAACAAATGCATAACATCTCCCCGCCCCTCCACCTGCAAAAATAAAAGAAGTATTTATGGTGGCCGCAAAAATACATGTAATTATGACTTTTTAACCAAAGAATTCTCATGATAAACTATGTACGTCTTCTGGCAAGTCAAACTGACTTGCAAAGCTCGCGCGGACCTCACGTTTGGTATGATCGAAGGTGATTATGATTTAGGGTATTTCTTTTCCCCAGTCTTTACAAATTAACGAGACTGGTTGAAAGGCTAACTCACGACCATTCATCGAGTTTTATTCAATGAACACTAATTTCTTGGCGTAATGTAGTCCAGATTCAGTCCGTTCGTTCTTTTTATCCCCCACACACAGCGCGGTCTCTCCACTGATATGATCGCGCAATCCCCAAATTCCAGATTCAGTCCGTTCGTTCTTTTTATCCCCCACACACAGCGCGGTCTCTCCACTGATATGATCGCGCAATCCCCAAATTTCCGTCCACACACAGCGCGGTCTCTCCACTGATATGATCGCGCAATCCCCAAATTCCAGATTCAGTCCGTTCGTTCTTTTTATCCCCCACACACAGCGCGGTCTCTCCACTGATATGATCGCGCAATCCCCAAATTTCCGTCCACACGAACGTCCAGACGAATCTGCCAGTGTCGGGGGTCAAAGGTTCACGCTAATGTATGCTGACGTAGTGCCTTCGCTTATGCCCCAATGAATATGCATTAGTAACATCGTCGAGCTTTGTTTGCATTAGGATTAGGTCAGCCCTGCCTGAAACCTTGGACCATGCTGAAACTATACACGCACTGCCCCAATGCAGTGGAAAACACTAAAAACATTGAGTGGAAGTCCATGGTTTTAGCCACTTACTGGTGTTTGGCCTACTACCAGGGAGCCCAACTCCCTGATCTCTTCACATGCATGCAAACGGTATTCTTGTCTGAATTTAATAAGATTCTGACTTGCAATCACTGCCATTATCTCTCGTTGCATGAATAAATCAGCAGTAAATTTAAGATGGTGGTCTCCTGCATTTGTCAATTAAGTTGAAATTACATTTTTGATTGTAATGATATGATCATATATATATTTTGACTTTTGTTAATGTACCTCGTTTAACGAAATAATGATACTATCAATTATAATGATAATAATGATAATGAAGGTCACTTAATTCAGCACAAAAACGCTCGGGCATCTTTCGTTCACGACTCGTACTTGTTTTATATGTATTTGTTATACGGGGCAAACTTTCATATTTTCTTTGGGGCATATTGAGCTAGTATTAGGAATTTGGACCACCAAGATTAATATCATTCTTACGTTTTTATTTTTCCCGAAGGACGGGAAAAGGGGAAATCTTGTTTGGGAACCGATGATCTGAACAGGCCACAGGGGGGTCGGAATACTTTAGGTGTAAAATAAGAACGAACATCAGTGGACGAAAGACATTCGTGGTTTAAGAAGAAAAAGAGTGGGCTAGCTATTCCCAATTCTTTTGGCTTATTATTTTATTTGCATCTATAGAGAGTGAGCAAAGAGCGGCAAAAAGTCTGATGGATAGTCCAATACGATTTACTTTTGGCTGTGAGCGCGCAAGTGACATCAATCAGATTGTACGAGAAGTTTTTAAGTCCTAAATGATTTATTTGCAAAAGTTACTTTCATTAAAACTTTTAACCGTATATTCGATTAATGAAGCTTTAAATACTTAAAACAGTTTAAGTCTCAAGAAGGATTTGGAATTTAAGTTCTATGCGATATAAAAAAAAATATTAAGCCTCATGATATTCTTCATTAAATCTGAAAGGTTTGTGCCCGGTTCAAAAATCTCTTCGACTTAAAATAATAAACCATTCTCGCTTAGAAATATTATTTTTGTAGAGCATTATTCATGTTAATATTATAACGGAAAACCTAGTCTGTGAACAGTATTGTAAATGTTGCCTTGTTTCATTCACTTAGACTTTTATGAGGCAATATATTGAGTGGGAAGTGGTGAAAATAGGAACGAACAGATATCTGCGGACGAAAGAGACGGATGGAGGAAGAATAATATGTAAATTATATCTATCTTGGACATGTTTATTTTGACGTTCGTAGAGCATAGTTCATGTTCTAATTAAAAGGTGGAATAAACGTAAATTGCGAATAATAATAAGATTAATAATAATAATGATAATAATGACAACAACAAAAAAAAGTAAAAAAAAAAGTAATGATAATAATAACAATGATAATGATAGACGTTATATTCTACATCATTTATCTTAATGGTGTTATATTGTTCTTTATTTAATCAATGTTGATTTTCATGTTTCGATATGGGGATCAAGTATCCATGTGTTTGTTGTAGTAAGCCAGTGAAACGAAATCAAAAAGCTCTTCGGTATGTTCAAAGTATGGGGAATGGGTTCACATTAAAGAGAAGGTTGAGTTCTGGGAAGTGGTGAAACATTATTTGAGAGCGTTACTCATTCTTATTATGCAAGTGCGGAAGAACATCAGATAAGACATGTTCCCTGAAGAGTATGGCTCTTCAAATGCCTTCATATTCTAAATATGCATGTAACATCGTAAAAATCGGGGGGGGGGGGCCTGCTTTTTACGCCACGTGTTCGTGTAGTCTCATATACATATTTCTGTGTACATTGCTTGTAACTTTACCAAGAATTGGCCAAATTTCTTATCATTTTGATGATTCCAGAACCTTGCAATACACACTAATTCTTATATGCTAGAGGATCAACCTTTTCTGGTCGGTGCCACACCGTTTCTTTCACAATGCAATCGCATGACCAGAACTCAACTTCATCTTTAAGTGTGACAGAATTCCACGAATACAAAGTCATGTTCATACTATCACACCCAACTGCAAAGTATGATGATTAAGCAGTTTCTTGGACAATTTAAAGAGAGAAACAAACGATGAAATCATCCCTAATAATCTAATCACAATGTAGGGGTACAATATGGCAATAATTGTATATTGTGCTTTGAGGTTTCCCTTTGTATAGGTGCCCGTTTTTCCGTAAAGTACCCTTTTTGTTGGTGCCCCCCTACTTAGGAAGTTGCTCCGCCAAGGCACTTGTTCACGGTAAGAGGAAACTATTAAATCTCGAAGAACAAAACCTAATCTCACATGGCTATACTCCCCATATAATGTCTACAATTTCCATTTGGTATTTTTAAATTCATAAATTGGTTGTAAATTGCTCTGAAAAATGTCATAAAATGCACTAAAATAAGGCTTATATTGCACCGGAGAGAATCTAGGATCCCAGAGCTCCCAAGGCCCTGGACCCCAGCATAAAGGGACTTCACACATCGCGCTGGTGATGTGATTCAGGGTGAGAGCTTCCGAGTCAACGCCCCTTCCCCAACTTCAAGAAAGCTTCCTACGCCTATAATCTACAATGTCTATTTTTATTAGGAACCTATAATCCACAAGCACCATTTTTTAATATAGGTTCCTCACATTTTACTTGAAGTTTTATTTATTCCACATTCACAGAAAAACAGTTTATATTCTTTCAATTTGTTTATTTTTATACAGGCATATATTATTATAAGAGTAGATTTCACACAAGAAGAAAAACAATTCAAGATTTCAAATCAAATATAATGTACGGAAAATAAGTACGAAATTTCGAAATATGTAGATATAACGGGCAAGGTAAAACAATGTAAAATGTGGACAGTGGAGAGCCTAAATAAATAGCTTGTATGTGAATAGGCTCCCGTACTTAATCGTACATGTGAATTGAGTTTCTTTGTAACTTGATTATATACCATTACCATAGCTATATGATTTCTATTTCTATGTCTGTCTCTATACTGTAAAATGTGGAGAGAGCAACAAATAAAAATTGAAAATTTGAAATGCAGGAAAACCACAGGTTTTTTAAAGCAGGGATATCGAAATTCACGACGTTGGATGGAATAACCCCTTCCGACCACTTTCCTGTTCGGTTGCTTCGCTACCTCGCGGGGTCAAATTAACGATGCCATCCAATTTCTGGACGTGTGACCATAGTTCGCGTGTGCCCTCAGTAATTCTATCTCAAAAATCGGTAAGATTTCGAAAATCTGATATAGGCCTATAGTGGAAAGAGGAACATAAATTAACCAGAGATGAAATTTTCTTTTGATTGGGTGCGAAATTGAGAAAATATTGACAAAAGATCGGTAAATTTTGCAGTCATTATTTTGTGTCCGTTCCGAAAAATTATCTACTTACCGATAAGGGTCTGGAAATTTACATTTTGAGAGCAGATATCCTCAAAATTGTAAGTAAAAAGTGCTCCCAAACTGATTGTATGATATATTGCCTTGCAAATTACGATATTATCTTATTTTTGTATTAATTGCGTTTTTGATAAATCAGCTGTAAAGCCCCTTGCGCGAAGTAAAGTCTCGTTGTTTTTATAACCTTTTTTAGTTGCAGAGCGCACGCCGATCCGAAATGAAAAATGATGAGTCATCTACATAATTATGCAGGAAACAATAATTGTGATAAATATGATCAAAATATTGGTAAAGGTTAGGAGAAACAAGAGATGGTGAATTTCCATATTGAAAAGGGATGGAAATTACCCATGTTAATATCAGAAGCTTAAGAAATAAGGTGAACGATGTTCAGTATTTTTTGACAAAATAATACATACGATTTGTTCAGTTAGTCCGAAACATTGTATGAATCAAATCAATTATGTGCCTGGATATAAATGTGTGGTTAAACATAGAGGCCGGTTAGTTGGAGGAGGAGTGGGTTGCCACATAAAGGAAAATATATCTTACTTAAGAAGAACAGATTTGGACTGAATGTCACAAGATTGAACTGGGGGGTGTTTCATAATGCTGTTTGTAAAGTTACGCATGACTTTACGAACGACTTGTATAGGAAAAGCCAAATAGGATGCTCAATCATTCTTGATTATTATTTAATAAGTTGAACTGTGCAGATGTAGATTAACATTCTTATTATAACAAACATTTTTAATGCAAAGTATATTTTTTGCCATAATTTAATTGAGGTTATTAGAAATATCAGAAAAAACTTTGGGCATCCTCTCTGGCACTTCATACACAAGTCGTTCTTTAAGTCATGCGTAACTTTACGAACTCTTTATGAAACACCCCCCAGATGTGTTTAGAAGTAAAAAGGCACCAAAGCAGTCCTATTTTGTAGATATAGATCCATCCAGTGATGCAACTCTTCAATTTTCTTTAATATACTATAACAAAATATTAATGATGTATTTTCTGTCACAAATAACACTATTGTGTTTGGTGATATTATAATATGATTATAAATTATAATATGATGACCATTGTCTGTTTTGCGACCTATCGTATATAATGCTCGCCATTATATACCATGCACCCAAAACCTTCCACAAATACCATTTCCTAAAACAGAATACATAAACATTATCCTTTTTATTCACCGGAAATTGCAATTGTCCGTCTAGAATTGCAAGTCACAATTTCAAGAAACAATGTAAACAGTTCTCTAACATGCTTAAAAAAACACGACAATCTGATTACTGTGGGGGAAGGGGGGTATGGGGTAGGGGGGGGGGGGTTCTCGCCGTGCATCTCATGTGCGCTCCATGTATAGTTTAATCAAAATGTATACATGTTTTTTTTTTTATATATTGAATTGTATTGATGTTTTCATTCATGTTTTGTTTTTATGTTGACTGATTTTGATTGTATCATTTGGTGAGGGAGGGCTCCGTTGGAAAGCAGTTTCTTTTAACTTAATCGGAATACCCTTCACTGTTTTATCTATTGTAATAAATAAAACATAAATAAATGTTAGATTCGAGAGTCATTCAGTCCCAGTTTCGTAGCTCCATATTTCAAAGCTTCGGCAATCTTCTCCTCCGTAAAACGATGATGATTATCCACAGACGTTCTTACAGATTTTGGTAAACAAACGATGATAACAACAGTTACAAAAATCATGAAATGTAAATGTAAATCTCAGAAAACCAACTCGATAAAGCCAACTCGAAGAGCACAGTTTGTGTAAACTCGATATCAGGCGTCGGGACGTCAGTATTTATAGTTCAGTTTGTTTTCAATTTGCAATAGTCAGTTCATGTTTTGTTCCACAATCTTTAAACTTTTATTTCTTTCAACAAACAGAGGATTTTTTAATCATATACAAATTTAAAATGCATTAACGTAATAAACACTCCGCCCTAAATGTTTTAAATAAGTATGGAATCCTTATAATGAGAATAGTAGCTTCGTGACGGCGGCGGAGCATTACGTAATGCACCAAAGTGATTGTCAGGTTTTTCGTCCAATCAGCGTACATCGAACGTGTATAGCTTTGTGGGCGGAGTTAATCTCCCCGGAATTCCGGGGGAGAATGGCAGATTCGTCTGGACCGTATTCAGGACCCAGATTTAGAGGAATGGCTAGGTCTACTTTCAACGTTGAGGGTGTGTTATTTTATCAGCTGATTGGGTGCGCTAAACGAAAACGGTACAGAGGCTGGACTAGGCGTAATGCCGAATCCTGTTCACGACATTACGAGAGGGGAATTCCTCGAATTCTTGTCTAGTTTCTATGGTAATTTACTTCTCCTGTACCGTACCCTGTCAATTTCTTTCAATGTCAAGAGCCAAGCGAAAAGATGTCGTTAAACGATTTAACAATTTCATATGGGAAAAAGCTGTTTTTCAGCTGCTGCTTTCGTTGATGATGTTGTTGTTGTCCTTTTTCTTGATATTATCATGATTAGTATTGGTGTTGTTCTTGTTCTTGTCCGTGGTTGTGGTATAATTCTATCAATTCTGGAGAAGAAAAATACTTTTACAAAATATTTTTTTCTTTCACTATTCTATCAATTCGAGTAATTTTAGGGGGAAAAGAAACTGTGATATTCCGTGCTTTTCCCCTAACCCTCTTTCTTCGCAATCAAGCAGGTCCATTATTGTTTTGGGCCTATTTGACTATAGTGTAATGAAAAACAGTGAACATTCAAACGGTCCTTTTACTAGATCTAAAGTTAATTTAAAAATATTTCACCCAATCTTACCAAATTCTGATATCTCTCCCATACGCAATCACTCTCCGTCTCTCTCCGTCTCTCTTACTATCTCTCTCTCTCTCTCTCTCTCTCTATCTCTCTATTTCGTTCTCTCTCTTAAAGGTACTATGTCCCTTTTGCAGCCAACCTCAAATTCTGTAGAACTTTGCAGGAATTATGAATATGTCATGTATGTCCTATCTGTGAAATTTAAACGTAAGCATATTCCTCATATTCGAATTATGCAAGGAAACCCGTTTACTTGCTAGACTTCACTGTCAGACACTATTGAGTGACTGACCGGCTTTTTTTCTTCTTTGGTAATAACATACATGAAAATAGTTGTAAAGGGTACATGAGCATTTGTCTACATCAATAACCCACTTCTTGTGATGGCCAAGATTAAACTGATTGAATCTTTGCGCAGCATAAAACCTATGACCATTATTATTGTCTGAAAATCAAGACTATTACATTTGGGCTCTATAGCCCTAAAGTCGATTTGAACAACTAATAGTCGTTATTTTCCCACTTGAGGACATTTTCAAGCCCCAACTTTTTTAGGGAAGTTCTAAATTAGTATTATCTTTCAAATTCAGTTGGAATTTAACTTTTTCATTTTGTTTGCCTGCAAAAGGGACATAGTACCTTTAATCTATCTCTAAATCTCTCTCTCTCTCTCTCTCTCTCTCTCTCTCTCTCTCTCTCTCTCACTCTCGTTCTCCCTCTCTCTCTCTCTCCCTCTCTTTATCTCTCTTTCTCTTTCAGGGATTGGGTAACTTTGTCTCAGATTCTGAAACAAATTCCTGGATTGAGCTCGTGCTGCAATGATAATTATAAACATTTAGGTCAGTAAGGAACCCCATGAATTTTACAAGCCGATTGATTGCCTGTCTGATTATTAAGATATTTATGATTGGAAATCGAACTCAAATTTTGCGTTTTCATAACGGTTTTCATTATAATACAGTCTATTGGGTAAATTGGTATGGAAAAACCGGTCACTCAAAGATTTTTACTTTTTTGAGGCACTTCATGATCGTTTTGAAGCGCGATTTGTTCAGGGCTTCAATATTACACTCTATCACAGTTACTGATAACACGTAAAGCCATGCATCTCAGATTTAACATTGTTAAATGATGCCTATAAAGAGAAATTGAGTTCTGGGGAGAGGTGAACAATAATTTGTGAGCATTTTCAGGAGGCGCGATAGCTCAGTTGGTAGAGCAGTGGTCTCTCCGGCGACCCGAGTTCGAAACCAAGTCGATGCGCTAGTGCCCTTTGGTAAGGCATTAATCCTAATTACCAGGTCCCTCGGAGAGGATCTTAAGCCGTCGGTCTTCTGATTACTTACTAACAAGCATTTATACTTCATTAGCAGTCAGGTAAAATAACCACTTCTACTAATCTATTAATTCTATTAATCTACTATTATCTACTGTTATTACGCGAGTGTGAAAGAACATCAGTGAAAATGTTCCCTGAGAAGCATAGCTCTCCAAATGCCTTCATATTCTAAATATGACATGTAACAACTTAAAAATGAGGACCTCATTGTTATGCCACATGTTTGTGTAGTCCCATATACACCCTTTTGTGAACAGTGCGTGTTACTTTACCAAGAGTGGGCCAACTTTCTTAGCATTTTGATGATTCCAGAACCTTGCAGTATGATTCCTCACCGTTTCTTTCACAATGCAGTCGCATGACCAGAACTCAACTTTACCTTTAAGTTAGTCTCTACAAGTCATCAAAATTTCAATCATGATCATGCTCCAAATCCTACTTCTCGGTAGAAAAAAACAAGCCTAAACCTCGGTCGATCAAATCAAGACACATTACCGATGCCATTTTAAAGTGTCATAAACAAGTTTGAGGCCAATTACCTCGCAGCTCTGTATTTATTAACTGGGGCGCGAGCTATTTGCAAAGTTCTCTGTTCTTTCTACGAACCTGCACATTAACAAATTTGAGTGTAATTTATTTGGCATCTAGTTTCTAATCGCTCCAATTTTTGTCGAGGCAAAACAACATTCCTTTGGGGGGATTTTTAGTGAATGAAATCATTTAATTCACGATAAGGGGTCTCATATGATGTCTTTTTGACGAGTTTTTACCACATATCAACACATTTCAGAGAGGAGCGACACTTCACTTATTCTAATACTGTCAACCTTAATCACACCCTTTGTTCGTCTTCACTCTCTTCTCTTTTAATCTTATTCAATATCTAAATGATTTATTGCCATACTCACTTTTAGCGTTTCATGCATCACTTCCTTCTGACAATCCAGTAATTGATCCGCAAGTTACTGCTCTCGAAACCAGCTAAATATCTCATAAATAAGTTATTAACCCTTGATAAAAATGTGCCATATTTTTGCGACAAAAATCCCTGCCTTCGTGAAGTGTACATGTCTGTTTAAAGGTGCCATTAAGGGGAGTTGATTTAAAAGGACCGTTGGATAGTTCATCTGTTATAAATTGTTTTTATATATTCAATGCTTATCATCATTTACAGACAATGCCATTACACTTCGTTTCAAATAAAAATTGGGATATTATGTTCTCAATTAGAAACAGAAGATATTTCAAGTATTTTCTAATTTAGCCCGGCTCTAGTCCATGATTATTTTGGGATTTATTTGCTCCGTTTCTTGTGCTTTCATTATATGCATAATGCTGCAACCCTAACAATTTATAACAAAGATCAATCAATCTGTTATTTATTTCATTTTCATAAAAATACAATCGAAGAAAAAAAGAACATGTATTTATATAGCAAACTAATGAAAATACAACAGTATACAAAGTAATGCATATCATCATCAATGTTTGAAACATTTGATATAACTCATATCTAAAACAAATAACAAAAAAAAACAATGATGGCTTTGTAAGACAAAGTTCCCACTAAGGTATATAATTAAATGTTATGGAGCATAAATATCACAAGGATACTAAGAAATACAACAACAAAAAGTCAACTAATCGTGGAAAAGAGGGATTCGGAAGAGGAAAGTTTGGTTGGATTTCTTCAATGGTATTTCGAATATTTTGATGTTGTGTTATGGTTATGTGATAACATTGTGAAAGGAAAATGCAGGGAAATGGTTGAATATGTAGCACATAAAACTTGGAGGATAAAGTGGGGGTTTCTTTGTTTTAATCATCAAAATTATTATAATTAAAAAAACATCACTCATTTTTGCTGAAATTGATATGCACTGTACACAGAAAAGTTTAGGCTACATAATTATGGTGCATGAAAGTTTTGTCAAAATACTTCAGCTATTCCTTGTCATATATATGAGGGCACTTGCAAAACCATCCTTCTTATTTATCATATGATAATCTGTCATATTTTAATTCAAAGAATTCAAAGGCTTACACATTATTTTGTAATTTTTAACCTTTCCCAAGACTCAACTTTCTTTAAATAGCAGCACACTGGCCGAAATCATAATGTGTGCGTGCAAAGGAAAGAAATGTAATTCCTTTTCAAAGAATTTGCTTTCCTCCCAGGGCAACACATCTTCAACTGGGAATGAACTTAACAATAGTCGAGGGTAACAATCAGAGTTATAATTTGCATTTTCTAAGAAAATTGACTAATGACTTTTTCATTAGATTCAGAGAAACGTTGCATGAGGATACACGGTGTACGTGCGTTCAGCAATGCTGTACCCTTAAAGGGATCCTGTAACTATGTCTCAGATTCTGAAACAAAATCCTGGATTTAGCCCATGCTGCAATGATAATTATAAACATTTAGAGGAGTCAGGAACCCCATGACTTTTACAAACCGATCGCCTGTCTGATTATCAAGATATTTATGATTGGAAATCGAAACAAAATTTTGCGTTTTCCTAACACTACAGTCTATTGGGGAAAACGAGTATGGTAAAACCGGTCACTCAAAAATTCTTACTTTTTTGAGGCACTTCTTGATCATTTTGAAGCGCGATTTTTTTTTAGGGCTTCAATGTTACACCATATCACAGACACTGATAGTGATAACACATAGGGCCGTGCATCTCAGATATAACATTGTTAAACGATGCCTTTAAAGATAAAGTTGAGTTCTGGTCATGCAATTGTATTGTGAAAGAGACGATGTGGACGCGATTGGAAGGGTTGATCATGTAGCACATCAGTATTGGTTTATAATGATAAGAAATTTGCCAAATCTTGCTAAAAGTTCACATGCGCCCTACACAGAAATGTGTATATGGGACTACACAAAAATGAGGCATGAGATCGTGGTCCACAATCTCTATCTGTTACTTGTCATATTTCAAATATGACGGCATTTGCGGTGTCATCTTTTTCAGGGATTAATATTTTTAAGGTACGCTTCCAAACTAAAATAAAAATAATGAAAAAAAACTCACAAATTGTTTTTTATCCTTTCCCAAAATGCAATCTTTTCTTTAAATTTTCTACCAAAACCCCGCCCAAATTGAATTTTAAGTCCAGTTGGAACATGATGAATGATTATACCCCTACAAAAGAGCCGTCTTTCCCCCTAGAAATCAACCGCAAATCTAGGGTTCTCGCCGAAAAACAAAATTACCCACTATGCCGCCAATAGCTCTTTTTTCTTTTCTTTCCTTTTCCCCATTTTTCCCTTTTCTTATTCCCTTTTTTCCCCCAAACCGATGTGTTTTTACGAGTTACCCTTGTCTAAACCGCAGACATCTTTTTTGATTGCGGGATTGAAACCGTCTGATGCCAGACACTGATATAAATTAGAAATTTTGTGTTAGTCTCAGAGCAAGACTTATGCCTTTGCCTAATGCAACATGAAAAAGACATAGCATGTTTGCAAT
The DNA here is from genome assembly GCF_000002235.5 of Strongylocentrotus purpuratus. NCBI lineage: Eukaryota > Metazoa > Echinodermata > Echinoidea > Camarodonta > Strongylocentrotidae > Strongylocentrotus > Strongylocentrotus purpuratus. The sequence continues at coordinate 26,128,467 of NW_022145602.1, forward strand.
CCCTGGGTCGATGGTTTAAAGATAAAGTTGAGTTCTGGTCATGTTTTTACATTGTGAAAGAAACTGTGTGGAAGCAATTGGAAGAAGTTGATCATGTAGCATGTATAAACTATTGGTGTGTACTGCAAGGTTCTGGAATCATCAAAATGATAAGAAATTTGGCCCAGTCTTGGTAAAGTTACAAGCACTGCACACAGAAAAATGTATATGGGACTACACAAATAGTGTCGGGGGGGGGGGGGGTACTAACCTTGATTTCTTAATTTTCTATGCTCATTACTCAGCCAGTATACATTTTCTATCAAAATTGTTTGGCAAATGACATTTATTTGTAATCTTGAACATTCAGTGTCAGTTTCGTTTGATTCTGTGAGAATTGATTTTCTTTTTTTAACCAGAACTCAAGTTTATCTTTAATCCCTGGGTCGACGGTTAACTTTAAATATATCCTGTTATATCAATTGCTTCAGGGAGGGAGGAATAATGTATACCAGGGAGTTGGGATACCCGAGGGATAACTTAAAGGTTGTCTTTTGGCCCGCCTACTGACATGGTCCATGATTAATTTGGAGAGGAAATTACGCCGTTTCCGTGGTTTCCAAGATCTATTTCCAAGATCCTAATTTTTATCCGTCAGACATATTGTTAAGCCGACAGTCAACACATTTAGATTTAAAAAAAAAAAATTACCTAGCCTCATATATACATGTATATAGTATGAATATATATATCTATATGTGTGTGTGTAGTATACATCTAGAGTTTACAACATTTTTACGATTCATTCTCATTAGGTGAAGTGTGCGTTTCATAGTTTTACATGGTTTATAATATATACACGATTATGTATTTAAATTAGCGCCATGTCCTATGGATAAGCATAGACTTTTTTAAGGACTTTGATTTTCCAGGATTTTCCTCTTTTCTTCGTATTGTCTATTGATCATTTGGTTGTTTGTTTGCTTGTTTGAAAAATCCAGCATTTGATGAAATTAAAGACTGAAAAACAAGACTACAGATTGTGGTTGTCTGATGACCTCTCACCTACTGCAAATGAGTCATTTAGATGATGACGTCATCACGTGTTCAGGCTCACCCCATCTCTCTCTCTCTCTCCCTCTCTTTCTCTCTCTCTCTGTCTCTATCTCTCTCAATCCTCTTCCGGGACCAAAAATAGTTGTCTGCTACCACAATCGTTACTTCTATCATTGCTACTACTGCTAGCACTACAACTACTTCGTCTATACTTTTATTGCCGCGTGCTACTTTTACTTCTTCTACTACTACTACTACTACTACTACTACTATCTTCCACTCCAGATTAGAAACGTCCCCCCCCCCCCCCGAAAGAAAGTTGCCCAAAACATGAACAAGATATTACAATTATTATGCTAAAATATTCTACATTGTGTACAATCGAATCAAATGAGGAAGAAACGGCTGTGTATTAGGCTATAGCTGAATTCTTGTTAGTTATCTGCGGTTACCTGTTGCCACCTGGTTCCCGCCAGACTGCGTGGCGCTGTCTCACCAAATACTGTCCACTGATAAAATAGTTGTCTTGCTAGAAATGAAAAGTCCCTACAATATTGGGACATATTGAATTTCGTCACTTTACGATCCCTCCCCTCCCCCGAATATGATGGTATCGTTGTTGTTCTTGTTGTAAACGTGACAGTCAAGCTGATTGGCCTGGTAGGTGAAAATTGACTCTTTATTTTAGGGAACTATGAAACATGGTAATGTAGTATAGGGTCCATGATTTTACCAAAGCATGCTGTTTAAAAGGTGACATCAAGAGAATAATAGGTTGTATCACACGTTCCTTGATGACGGTCGTTGCACGGTTAGTATCTTTTTTGAGAAAAAAAAAAAAAAAAAAACCCCGACGAATCAGTATTAGCTAACTCTAATCTTTATCCTAACTTTAATAATTACAGTCAAACCTGCTCTAATGACCACCTGTCTACAGAGACCACCTGTCTACAAGGACCACCCGTCTACAAAGGCCACTTTTTGTGTTTCCCTTGGGTAGCCACTATAGACAGGTTTGACTGTACCAACAGTTGTAACCGTAATCCTAATCCGAACTCTATATCTATAAAGAAATAAAACCCGGATCATTATAGTGGGCACTCATAAGGACCCATCCGGACTGTTTTCTTATTATGAGGACATAATTTGCTGGTGTGATTGGGCGTGGCGTGGGTATTACCTATCCTTGTCGTCTGGAAAAGGTGGACAAAACAAGCCACTCAAGGCTGTCCGCTTAGGGTCAAAGGTCAAACCCCAATACGATACTTCTTTGATATACAGCCTAAGTTATTTTTTTCTTCAATTTTACTTTGTCTTTATTTATTTCCTTTCCATTTTGATTTCTATCCAATGATTTTTTTTTTCCATCTTATTTAAAGTTGTCAGCTCTATAATGTGTTTCCCCGTTTCCGTTCTTTCTTATATTTTCACAACCTAGTAAATGAAACAAATAGCCTGTGTGGATGTCACATAATAATAAGAAAACTAGGCTTATATGAGATTTTGAGATAAGTTGAGAGAATAGGTAGTTACGGACAGACACAATGTAAAAGAAGAAGAAAAATACACATCTTCAGGAGGACCTGTAAAAATAAAAGTGGTGGTGGTAATAGTGGTAGCAGAAGTTGTAGTAGAAGTAGTTTTCGTTGTAGTAGAATTAGTAGTAATAGTAGTAGTAGTAGTAGTAGTAGTAGTAATAGTAGTAGTAGTAGTAGTGGTAGTAGTAGTAGTTGCAGTAGCAGTAGTAGTAGTAACTCCAGGAAGCTCCGACGCTGACGCCTACGGCGTCGAAGCTTCCTGGAGTTACAGTCATAGTAGTAGTATTAGTAGCAGTGGTAGTAGTAGTAGTAATCATAGTAGTAGTAGTAGTTGTAGTAGTAATAATAGTACTAGTAGTAGTAGTAGTAGTAGTAGTAGTAGTAGTAGTAGTTGTAGTATTAATAGTTAATGTAGAAGTAATATAGTAAGTAGTATAGGTAGTGTTTTTTTTATTTGAGGTTACATTCCATTTAAATCAAAACTAGCTCGTGGCTTATGATGCTTATGGTTATACGCCAAGTTATGCACTCATACCGTAACTAGGGAATGTGCTACTTTGGTCAATATGCAGATGGCTTTACGAAATTTCATAATTTTCATTCTCCATGAGCGTTCCGAGCTCTAACGTTCATTACACATCAGATTTTAAACTCCGTCAAAGTTGAAAGAGGCGATAATGCATTTATGGTTTTCACAATGGATTTTAACAATAAATCTTTGATGCATGATTTTGTTTGTATTCGCTGGCAGGTATTTTTGAAGCTTGGACTACAAGTGTTTTCAGAATGACCACTGTAAAAATATTCTTTTGTACAATATCGGTTTCGGCCGTAGGCAAACAAAAATCAAAATGGAATATTATCCCAAGGCGTTCAAGAGACATTGTTCTAAATAAACACTAACATTTTTGATCGTGTTAAAAAAACGCCTTTAGTGCGGAGACTTTGCGAAATTTTACGACACAAAAAAAACTCTGAAGTTTCGGAAAGCTGCGAAGTTCTACAAACTAAAGTGTCAGAGATGAATAGGTCATGAGTTAGCCATCAATTTAAAAACCATGAACATGATAATATAGGCCTACATTTCGTATTCCCTTATTTGACAATAATTAAGAAGTAATGTTAAAAAAATATACATTTGTTTTACCTGACTGCTAAGACAGCATGTGTTTGGTTGTATTTAAGCAACCTGTGAACTGACGGATTTAAGTACTCTCCGAATGACTTGGTAATGAGGATTAATGCCTTACCAAAGGTTTCTAGCGCATCGAATCGGCTTTGAACCCTGGACCTCCCGGTTACCAGACCAGTGCTCTACCACTGAGCTATCGTGCCTCCTATACATCCGAGTTCAATAAATATTGATTGTTTTCAGTCTCTCTCAACCCCTTAAAGGTAATATGTCCCTTTTGCAGCCAACCTCAAATTCTGTAGAACTCTGCAGGAATTATGAATATGCCATGTATGTCCTATCTGTGAAATTTAAACGTTAGCAGTGTCCTACTATTCAAATTATGCAAGGAAACCCGTTTACTTGCTAGACTTCACTGTCAGACACTTGAGTGACTGACTGGCTTCTTTTCTTCTTTGGTAATAACATACATGAAAAGAGTTGTAAAGGGTACATGAGCATTTGTCTACATCAATAACCCACTTCTTGTGATGGCCAAGATTAAACTGATTGAATCTTTGCGCAGCATAAAACGTATGACCATTCGGTATTGTCTGAAAATCAAGACTATTACTTTTGGGCTCTATAGCCCTAAAGTCGATTTGACAACTAATAGTCATTATTTTCCAACTTGAAGACATTTTCAAGCCCCACATTTTTTAGGGAAGTTCTAAATTAGTATTATCTTTCAAATGCAGTTGGAATTTAACTTTTTCATTTTTGGGCCTGCAAATGGGACATAGTACCTTTAAAGTAATTTTTGCTGGTAGTTTCTAAACTTGTGTGTATAACTTTTCATGTGCGCGAGAGATGAATCATACATGACGGATACAAATATTGTAACAAAACACCGGTGATTTGACTAGATATACGACTCCATATGTCATACGACACTAGCAAATGACATTTCTACTTATTCAATAACAATACGTATTCGTCAGGTATGGTATTCGTAGAAGGTTCATGGTATGACCGACTTTTTCAGCCATGTCGTTTTCAGTTTCGTCAGTACCTTTCATTAGGAAAATAGATGATTTCCTCATATTTCTTTATTCATCTATAAGCGTTAATCCTTTTTTAATTTTTTTTTTTTTACATCTACCATGTGTTTGTTATCTTGAACATACCATATGCGTTTATTTGAATCTGTTGTTATAATAAAACAATCAGGGATCTGGGATTCTCATATTAAGGGTCGGGACTAGGGGTGGAGGTTAGGAGATAGAAAAAGGTACGAAAGTTTTGCCTTGGAATTATTCTGCCTCAACTAATGTAGAAATAAACCTTTCTCGAACTATTCATTGGGAATAAAGTTTTGGACCCTTTTTCCTCACTCCTGAACAATTACTGGTCCTAATTTTCGAAATGCCCCCCCCCCCTCCAGTAACGGTTCTAAAGGGGGCTTCAGGGCTCAACCCTCCCCCTCTATACAAAAATATCTTCAAGCAGCCCTCCCCCATTTCTTGATTATAAATTACATACGCGAGGCACATTTAGAAAATGTTAACAAGAACCCAAAATCCCCCCCCCCCCCGCCCTCAATGTATGATTGTTTAGAACCGCGCCCTCAATAGGAGAAGTATGCCAATGCTGAACTTGCCAATATATCATTGACACCTGATATTTGGGGTGACACGAGGTCATGTTGATTTCACCCTTATTTGGACACGGACCATTGTTGAGTGAAGGTGCGGTGATTGATTGACAATGTCCAGTCTCACCTAGCTCGGTTCACACGGCACCATCCTAGTTTTAAACTTTAAAGCTTATCTGTACTAGTTTATAGGAGGGATTAGACCACTCTGCAAGGTCACAGGACAGGTGGTTATCTCATCAACTCAGCTCTCAATTGACAAAAGAAAAAGAGGATCATGGGGGACAAATGGTCACCGATTAGGCATTGTTTTCTATATAGAGGGAACAAGTAGCTACAAGTAGGACAGCGTAGCTTTGAGGACGTATAGAAGTGGGCTTTCACAATTCGACATCATTTGGTTATTAGTAAATCACCACGATAATCCTTCATTTTGATGACCAGCAGGCCCACCCGTTCCCCCATGTGGTAACGTGTTGGTATTTCCACCAAGTCTGGTGTCAGCGAATTATTGCCTTCTGCACATGGAAGCTGACGACCCTCTCCCTTTAAAGGTAAAGACCAGTTCTGGTCATGCGATTGCATTGTGAAAGAAACGTTGTGGAATCGATCAGAAAAGGTTGATCATCTAGCATCTAGCATCTGCAAGGTTCTGGAATCATCAAAATGATAAGAAATTTGGCCCATTCTTTGTAAAGTTACAAGTACTATACACAGAAAGATGTATATGGGACTACCCTTTATCTCTCACAGACCATGAGAGAAACAAATTTACCAAATATATGAATTATCAGGCGGTTTCCCGGCAAATTTGTTATCATCATGTATTAGTCAAAACATATTCTTTCACATGATTGGTAATGAGAGCTTCCATTTCATTTTTTGAAATTGGGGCGTTTCCAATACTGGCGAAACTTCGAACTTAATCGTGTCTGCACGGCACATAACTTTTTGTTCTGCATCACTTCAACTGAGGACCCCGCAGCGGGCCCGCAGCTCGTAGATATCGCGTTAACCTTGATCAAGATCGCTCGTGGTTTAAACTTCGAGATTAAACCTTGAATGCGTCCGCAAGGTCCGTAACTACAAGATTCCCTCGAAGTTGAAGTTTAAAACCATATATTTAAAGTTTACTGATTCTCGTGTGAACCTACCCATTGACATGAACGTAAACACATGTGATAAGTTTGTTTTGACTTCATACCTGTCTGTATGAAAAGTAATGTTCTCCCAACAGGGCCTATGGTTATCTTTGGGGATTTCCCCCTTGCAGCAAGTTACCAGACTCCGGAACGCTTTTCTCCTTATATGGCACTTCGACATTATCGTGATTTAACCTGAGTAGCAAAGATTATCCTATTTTGTATACACTTTTCATCATGTTCAGAATAATAAATTTGAAGAGTATCGAAAAGATTGCCTTTCTATTCCAACCCCCCCCCCCCCCCCCCTTGCCTCTCCTTGTCTACCTGATGTTTTCCGATTGATAGTTCATTTAAAGCCCCACTGCACTACTTAAAGCTTTTTGTGCCCTCTATATAGCAGACTATGCCTTATCGGTGATCATTGGTCCCCCATGATCCTCTTTTTCTTATGTTAATTGCGGAGCTGAGTTGATGAGATACTCACCTGCCAGGGACCATGCAGGGTGCATGGTATAATCCCTCCTGGTCAAACTAGTGCAGATGGGCTTTAACAAGTAGGCCTACATGGAGAAGTTCATTGAATCAATTTTCAATCATAAAATACTGGCTTGTCACGATTTTATTGTATTCATGTAGGCCTTTGTGCATTTCTTCTTTGTCTCATCCTGAGCCTCCATTAGCTTGTAAATATTCAACTTTATTCCTCCTTTCTGCTTTACTCAACGATTTTTCTTTTTTCTTCAAACAATAATCTAACTTGCTAAAAGGGATCAGGTAACAGTGTCTCAGATTCTGAAACAAACTTAAATTCTGGATTTAGCTCATGCTGCAATGATAACACGCCGATCGCCTGTCTGATTATCAAGATATTTATGATTGGAAAACGAAACAAAATGCTGTGTTTGCCTAACAGTTTTCAAAACACTACAGTCTATTGGTGAAAACGAGTATGGTGAAACCGGTCACTCAAAGATATTTACTTTTTTTAGGCATTTCTTGATCATTTTGAAGTGTAATTTTTTTAGGGCTTCAATATTACACAACATCACAGACACTGATATCACGTAGGGCCGTGCATCTCAATTGTTAAACGATGCTCTTAAAAGGACGCATATTGTTGAAAAAAGGAGGTTCCGTTGAAAATATAACGACGACTTCATCTCTCAGTATTGGTATTTTGACTGCATCATGGTAGTAAAGATATTGGCAGTCATATGACCTTTGACCTTCCGTGACCACTTCACGCTATTCTTCTGCCAACACCGCCATCAATCGATCAAGAATTGAAAGCGAGAAATGAAAATAAATACTGAAAATAAAGCCAGGCTTATGAACCTCTTGACAGTCTATAACTCAATTCTTTGGAGAGAGAGAGAGAGAGAGAGAGAGGGGGAAAAAAGAAAACACCGTCAACTTTCTTCCTGTTGTCAAGACGATTAAAGAGAAAATTGAGTTATGATTAAAGGTAATACAAAGTTTTGGTATGGGGTCATGAACTTGGTTCAAATGAACATATTGGAAGCATATGTGATCCTACAATATTCAGTGATCGTTGGCGCGGTTGAAATCGGGTCTAAAGTTATGAAATTGTCAATGATAAACTCTTTATGTTGTATAGCTCCCTCTCAAGGTCAAGATATTAATAAAGCTATAAAACAATGTTTCTTGACTAAAATCAACCGATTTGCTATTCCCGTTCGGAAATTATATACCACAACTACATATTCTGTGATTTTCATGGTCGCAGCTACCATTGTACGGCCATATGCGCTATTTGAAATTTATCGAAATTTACCGGGAGCACCAGTAAATTTTTATATTCAATTTTGTTTAAAAGCAGAAGTGTTTTAGGGGCTAAATTTTTTAGTGCCCTTAATACATCCACAGGGGCATCCAAATATATCAAAATTGTAAAGAATAACTATCCACCCAATTGTCGAAATTTCCCCAAACTAAAAGTTTTACCTTTAAGATAAACAATATTATTTGCGAGTATATCTAAGAGGAATGTTCTACAAATGACCCTTTTATGGAAAACATAACGAGAAAGAGCAGATTGGACCAGACCGTATGCCACGTGTTTGTGTAGTCCCATATATTCATTTGTGTGTACAGAGCATGTGACTTAAAGCAAGGTCGAGTTAATTCCTTAAGATTTTGATAATTCCAAGGCATAATCAACCTTTTAAAATTGATTCTAGAAAGTTTCTTCATATGACTAGCACTTTTCAAAACATATCAATCCATCTTCTTCTTTTTTTACTAATCTGTTATGTTTGTGAAAATTCTAGGAAAAGTGCAAAATGTTGTACCGGTCAGTGCAAAGTCAACTCAAGAGACAAAAAACTTGAGTGGAAATTGTCTACATTGATATTGTCATTACTTTTTTAAAATCATTTTACAGAAAGCATGGTAAAGGAACTCTTTTCATTCTTTCAGTAACTCAAGTCGCACTCGATATTTTCCAATCAAACAATGGCATTTCATCGTATTGGTGACTTTTTCGACATTTCTTCCATTTCCTTGTTTTCTCATGAACGAAGATGTTGTTCATAAAAAGTGAAGAGTTTAAATTACGATTATTTTTTTACAAATCGGAAGGTAAAAGAAAGAGTAAGGGTGGATTTCGCAAGTAACCATGGTTACTGGTTATAGATTCAACTGAAGTTGTCAAGAGGAAAGAGGTTTACTGAAAAATTAACCGTCTGTCTTTTGAATTTTGTACACCGGGGTAGGAAATGTCATTTCAGTTTGTAAGAAATATTATAAGCATATAGATTGCAAAAGGTAATTATAAGTGACAGTGAAATAATAGTAAAATCAATTGTATGTGTCATGAAATATTAGAACTTGGCATCAACGAAGTTATTTCTTCAAAGTAACAAAATAACCTGTTTCTCTCCATGGTCTACTTTCTCCGAGTTTTGCCCCCCCCCCCCCCCAACTCTCCCTTTCTCTCTCTCTCTTTCTTCCACTTACTCCCTCTTCTCCTCCTTTCCTCAAAATTAACCTGTTCATAATTAGCAGGACTTGTCCTATTAACGTCTCTCCTAGCCTCCTCACCCCCCCCCTCTCTCTCTCTCTCTCTCTCTCTCTCTCTTTTGCTCTCTCTCTCTCTGTCTCTCTCTGTCTCTCTCTCTGTCCTCCTAGTATTCTCTGTACTCCTTTTCTTTTCCTCAAAATATTCATGGTCCCCTCCATATTCCGGGATCCCCGAGGCTCCCCCCCCCCCCTCTCTCTCCCTCTCCCTCTCTCTCACGTTCTCTTTCCATCTCTCTCTCTTTTTTCTCTCTCTCTCTCTCTTCTCTCTCTCTCTCTCTCTCTCTCTCTCTCTTAGTCTGTGTTGTTACCTTGAGTTGCAATGCTCATTTATCATCATAACAGCTCCGATTCCAACCGAAACGAAGTTTAAGTGCGAACCGGGGCTCGATATCATTTCAACCCTTCAAACCGAAGTGATATCGCACTTCATCAAAACGCGAACTCTGAACGCTGCGTGTCACAATTATTCATTTGTTTTGGGAGTCGGGTTGATGAATATCATTTATTCCGAGGTACAAATAAAACCCTTGTCAGTCGTGATTTGCAACAGGTTGTCTGAACAATGAGACTAATATTAAAGGGAAACTCTGCCATGATATTTAGGAGGTATTAATGAGGTATTATTAAGGAGGTTGGTTTTAAGAGAAGCAGGGAAATAAGAGGAACGGGTCAGGGAAAGTTTGAGCAAAATTCGATTAAAAATTTAAAAAAAGCTATGATTTTTTTTAAATTGCGGTCAACGAAACACAAATTGGCAACTCTGGAACGTATATTTCGAGGTCCCCTCCCATTATTTGCTCTGTAATTTAAAAAAAAAGATCAGAAATTTATAAATTTCTTTATAGAAAATGTAAATCATACGAGCATGATTCTATACAACCCCTGTATGAAAAAACCCTATTCTGTCATCAATAAAGAACTTAACTATGTTGATCTAAGGGGACACGAACGAACGATCAATAACTAAGAAAATGAAAGTTCATTCAAAATGTCTTTCTCTCTCTCTCTCTCTCTCCTGCTCTTAATAATACCAGCTTAATTCTCAGGGGAACTTCCCCTTCACATCTATCTACCGCACCTAATAGGTCCCGTTACCGATTTTGGGTATATTTTGATTTGATTTGATTCAATTCATATCACTTAAATGAAATTCGATTTTTATCAAACATTACCTTCACTGAGGATATCATAGAAAATTGTATTAGAGTTGATAGTGAAGTTCTTTATATTATATTTCCAAATCCGCCATTCTAGATCTTTATCTTTAAAAGGAGTGTTTCATGGCTAACACCAACTACGTTTTCTTTCGGACAACTGCACGTAAACAAATGGACTTGATAAGCTGGGTCAGTGCACGCTAAACTCGGTCAGCGCGCTAGCGATCGCGAAACAGACCGAAGTTCTCCTCACGTGTCGGTTTCGCGTATGTTGCACTCACGCGTCGTACCGATTGGCCCCGAGTAGGGCCACGGGAAAGAGTTTCGTCATGATATACTCCCTTTAAAAGGCAAATTAAATGTGGTCTGCTAATGTTACGCTTCCATTGAAGTTCGCCAAGATTTATGTTCCTTATAGTCTATATTTCATCTCCCAATTTCGGGTAACTTTCACAGATGAATAGCGACTCTCTTTCATCTCGTATTATATGACAGTTTTTATTGTAGATTTTTATTACATCCACATTAATCATCTCTGAGAGTTGATTGATTGGCCACATTATGAGTATTGAATATGAAAGATAAACCAAATGATCTGGTTTTATCTGCCATGAACATTCATGATAGATAGTCTGCGGTTAATATCCTTCTCTCATCTCTCGTTTAGTTGACATTATAAACAATGCAGTTCTATTCATTTCAATTTCGGTTTTACTGTTTGAAAAAATCCAAGACATGGCAAAAGTCGTTGTGAAACATGAGTTCTATAATTATCCTTTGTTTGACATAAGGAACATGATTGTGTGTAATTACTCAAGGTCAAAAGAGCACAATACCCCACCCTCCATCGCTCCTGGGGGCGGCTTTAAGCCAACACATTTTTTGTTTGAGGGTTCAGTGCCCTCTACGTTCCCTGGTTTACGGTTGATCTATAAATAATAAACAATATCTTGACTGAAGAGAAAAAGGATTATCACAACAGTTACAAATTAAAGATAAACTTGAGTTCTGGTAAAAAAGAAATGAATTCTCACAGAATCAAACGAAACTTACACTGAATGTTCAAGATTACAAATTAATGTCATTTGTCAAACAATTTTGTTAGAAAAGGTATACTGGCTGAGTAATGAGCATAGAAAGATAAGGAAATCAAGGTAAGTAGACCCGACATATTTTCTGTAGTCCCATATACATCTTTCTGTGTACAGTTCTTGTTACTTAACCAAGACTGGGCCAAATTTATTATGATTTTGATTACTCCAGAACCTTGCAGTACACACCAATACTTACATGCTATACATGGTCAACTTTTTCTGATCCATTCCACACCTTTTCTTTCACAATGCAATCGTATGACCAGAACTCAACTTTATCTTTAATATTATCTTATTTTCAAAGGTCTTTTCAATTCATTTCGTAGATTAACATGCAAGGTCTGTAAAGATTTTAGGCATTAAAGGGATGTTCGCCCTGATATTAATTTGGGTTGAATAAAAGCAGATGAAATAATGTCAGTGAAAGTTTGAGCAAAAACCGATACAGAAATAAGAAAGTTGTGAGTTGTTGAAGGTGCGCAATCAATCAAACACAAATTGGCATCTCTGTGACGTATCTTGCGAGGTTCCCTCTTGATTTGACCTGTACTAAAACAAAAATCAGAATTTTTTATTTTACCTAAAGAAAATGTTCAATCATACATGCACCCTGATATAATTATTGCAAATATGTTCTATACTTCCCCTGTCAGAAACAAATATTTTCCGTCAGCAATAACTAAGAAATATGTAAAAGTTTATGAAATTTATATACAGAGCAAACTGGAGAGGATCTCGCAAGAGGAGGCGCGATAACTCAGTCGGTAGAACAGTGGTCTTGTAATTCGGCGACCCGGGTTTGAAACCAAGGCGATGCGCTAGTGCCCTTTGGTAAGGCATTAATCCTCATTACCAGGTCCCTTGGAGAGGACCTAAAGCCGTCGGTCGTCTGGTTGCTTACTTACAACCATTTATGCTTTCTTAGCAGTCAGGTAAAATAACCGCCACCACCATTCATATTTCACAGCGTTGCCAAATTGTGTTTCAATGATGACAACTTAAACAGCTCATAACTTTCCTACTTTTAATTTGATATATAGCTCAATTTTCAATAAACATTTGTTTTGGGCTCAATATGTGTTTATCTTCAGCTAAATATTTCATCACAACTGTGTTTCAGTTGATATATATTATTCCTGTTCGGTTGATTTGAGAAAAATCTCGATATTATAAATGGTATTTTGTAGAAAACGCTTGAAGATATTATCATCAAGCCTCGTATATATTTACAAATCTAACAGCCATGAGAGAGATATGTACTGAGTTTTATCTCTCGTACATGTCATAGTGAACGGAATATCATTTAAAAAGAGGATAGTATTGGTGAAATTGGTAAATTAGGCCAAATAAAAAAAACGCAACATGTTAAGCGTCCTGCCTTTTTGAAAAAAAGGAAGGAGGAGGCCCTTTTATTTTATAAAAATGGCCGCTCAAAATGGCCGCTCGGTAAATTTTCCCTGACAGTCGGGCTATTTTTTAAGATGGCCGCAGGCTTTTTTGTTTTTTGTTTTGTAATAGATCATTTTAGCAGTATCTTTTTTCTTGATTTTTGTTTAAAAAGAGGCGGCCTCCAAAATGGAAGAAGGCGGGGACGCTAAACATGATTTTGTTTTAATGGCCTTAGAGAGGTATATTGTTTAACCATTTTAATCAGAAATTCGGAGGGGAATTCCACCCGGATGTTATCTTGGTTTTAATAATTGCATGCCTAGACCTCAACTTTATCTAGGGGAAATCCACCCTGGAGATAATTTTTTTTTAATCGAAGCAGGAAAATGAGAGAAATAAATAAGTGAACGTTCGAGCAATATCCGATCAGACTAAGAAAGTTATGACTTTTTTAATTGAATTGAAACAGTGAAACACAAATTGGCAACACTGTGACGTACCTTGCGAGCTCCTCTCCTTGTTTTTAGTACACGGTAAATGGGAGGAAACCTCACAACATACGTCACAGTGTTACCAATTAGTGTGTCACTGATCACATCTCCCAAATTCATAACTTACCTATTTCTAATCAGTTTTTGCTCAAACTATCACTGACCTGTTTCTCTCATTTTTCTGCTTCTATCAAAGGTACTATGTCCCATTTGCTGGCCAGAAAAAATTAAAAAGTTAAATTCCAACTGCATTTTAAAGGTAATACTTATTTAGAACTTCCCTAAAAAAGGTGGGGCTTGAAAATGTCTTCAAGTGGGAAAATAATGACTATTAGTTGTCAAATCGACTTTAGGGCTATAGAGCCCAAAAGTAATAGTCTTGATTTTCAGACAATTGTACCGAATGGTCATACGTTTTATGCTGCGCAAAGATTTAATCAGTTTAATCTTGGCCATCACAAGAAGTGGGTTATTGGTGTAGACAAATGCTCATGTACCCTTTACAACTCTTTTCATGCATGTTATTACCAAAGAAGAAAAAAAGCCAGTCAGTCACTCAATAGTGTCTGACAGTGAAGTCTAGCAAGTAAATGGGTTTCCTTGCATGATTTGAATATGACGACACTGCTAACGTTTAAATTTCACAGATAGGACATACATGACATGTTCATAATTCCTGCAAAGTTCTACAGAATTTGAGGTTGGCTGCAAAAGGGACATAGTACCTTTAAAACCAATTGATTTTCAGGATGAAATTCCCGTTTAAAGATAAAGTCCAGTTCTGTTCATGCAACTGTATTGTAATAGAAACTGTGTAGAAGCAATGGGGATAGGTCGACCATAAATATTAGTGTATATGCTGTGAGGTTTTGGAAATCATCAAAATGATGAGAAATTGGCCCATGCAGTCTTGCTCAAAGCATATAGGTCCATGCTCACAGTCACAGATATATATAATACTACACAAACATGCATGAAAGTGTGGTCCACAACAGTTAGTCCTTATACTTATATTTATTTTCGAATGTGAGTGCATTTGAAGAGCCATCCTTTTTCAGGGGACATTTGTCTTTATTACTCTTACACACTGAAATAAAAAGAATGAAAAGACGAACAAAAGTTGTTCACCTTTCACAGAACTCCACCTTCTTTGTCTTTCTAAAGATTGGCGTTAAAAACAAATTCTACGCGGGGGATGGTAATTAATACACCCTCATTGGACCCAGGATCGACCCCCTGGTTTGGAGGTTACAGCAAGGTGAAGATGTGAGTGTGTGGAGAAGGAGAGAGGGGAGGGGGAAGGGGGCGTCAGGTAGTGAGGTGACGCGATGTGGATTAAAATGGTGTCAACAACAAATTGGAGAGAGTTAATCGCGACCGGATGGTAGGTGACATGACTTGTGGAGGCTTGATGATTACGAAGATGATTATGATGATGATGATGATGATGATGATGATGATGATGATGGAGATGGTGATGTTTGTATGACTGTGACGATTGTAACGATGATTATTATGATGATGAAGGAGATGTGTTGATGATGTTGATGATGATGGTGGTGGTGGTGATGATGATGTGATGATGATGATGATGATGATGATGATGATGATGATGATAATGGTGATGATGATGATAATGGTGATGATGATAATAATGATGGTGATGATGATGATGGTGATGATGGTGATGATGATTATGATGATGAAGATAATTAGCATGATGATGATGATGATGTTGAAGAAGATGGTGATGATGATGATGATGACGATGATGATGACGGTAATTGTAATGATGATGGTGGTGATAATGTTGATTAAGAATTATAATGTTCATATGGAATCACGAAAATAGTTAGTCCTAGTTTCTAATTATAACAATGATCATAAGAACAATAATAATCTGTCTTACCGCACATTTCACACGGTGAAAGATTATCTATATGCTCACTTAAATGGCTTTCGAGACAATTATGCAATAAAATGCATATAAGGGACTTTAAACAATGGCGTAGATTTTCATTAGCGTGCGTTAAAAGTAAAATGATATCGGAAGATATTTGAAGGATACTTGACATGTCATTCCAGGAAGTGTCTAGTGACAGAATGAAATCCCTCAAATGGTAAATTCCAGGAGCAGTTAATTTAGCTGGTACATATTATCATGTCCTTAAAGGGATCCGGTAAATTTGTCTCAGATTCTGAAACAAAAGTCTGGGTTTAGCTCATGCTGTAATGATAATTATAAACCTTTAGGTCAGTCAGGAAGCCCATGACTTTTACAAGCCGATCGCCTGTCTGATTATAAAGAAATTTATGATTGGAATTTAAAACCGTTTGCCAAACGGTTTTCATAACAATACAAGTATGGTAAAACCGGTCACTCAAAGATTTTTTACTTTTTTGAGGCACTTCTTGATCATTTTGTTAGGGCTTCAATTTAACACCATATCACAGACACTGATAACACGTAGGGCCGTTTATCTCAGATTTAGCATTGTTAAACGATCCCTTTAAGGATAGAGTTGAGTTCTGGTCATGCGATTGCATTGTGAAATAAACGGTGTGGAATCGACCAGACTGAAGATTAACGCTGTAACATATAAGTATGGGTGTTTACGGCAAGGTTCTGGAATCATCAACATGATAAGAAATTTGGCCCAGTCTTTGTAAAAGCAACAAGCACCTCTACACAGACAGAAGTATATGGGACTACACAAAAATGTGGCATAAAATGAGGCCCACATTTTTTATTAAAGCTGTTACATGTCACATTTATAATATGAAGGCATTTGAAAAGCCATGCTTTTCAGGGAACTTTGAAAATAAAAAAGCTTACAAAATATTTTTCACCTTTTCCCCAGAACTCAATCTTTTCTTTAATGCCATTTTACATAAATATACGGTGTTCTGACATTTCTAGGTTTTGTTGTTGGTCGTGTTTTTTTTTCTGTTTTTTTTTCCTCCAAAACACAATTCCTGATCCTTGCTTCCAACTTTGGGAAAACTGTTGTCGAAAGCACAACATAAATCAAAACACATCTTTCAGATTCAGGGTAAAAAGGAAATACAAATTCTAAGAATGAGATATATGAAACTGACTCGAAACTTTTGGAGGAAAAAAATAATTGACAAACTCTCAAAACGATTTCCGGGTCACTTTCAACAAGGAACTTATTAATCAGCAACGAATTTTAGTTCGAGAGAGTTTTTGCGATCATCAAGAAGTATCATAACTTCTGACCCTGGCTCTCAAGTTTAGGGAAATAATGTACAAGACTTTCGATCATTTCTTTCAGGAATTAAAAAAACAATTAACTGAAGAACGGGGCTTTTCAATAGACCATTTTCGTAGTGTAATCAAATTCAATAACTTAATTGTTGCTAGGTAGGGCAAACAGTATGGCTTGTCCTACCTAACAACACATAGCATATGCAATTAGCATTTTTTTTTACTATTGAAATACAATAATTCATAACAGGTGAATGAAATAATTTCAAACATGGCACGTCTATGCATTAAATTTGATTACATTCCGAAAATGGCCAATTCATTAAAAAAAAACATTTCTGAACCAGTTCTCTCAGCTTTTAATAGGAAAGGACCTGAGCTTTGATAATGAAGTAGAGCACGGGTCGGGACCTACGGTCGTGACCTTCAGCCGTCACTCAAAGCTGAAATTTGACCACAGGGGTCCCTTTGAGTGACCAGGGGCGGTCTTAAACTTGACCTCTCTGTATTGTCCGCAGAAGGGGATACTTGTTGTTAGTCAGTCATGCACTAGTCTGCAGGCACAGATCCTAATTTGACACTTTATAAAAAAAAATCATTGTGTCTTGAGAGAAGTCTAGCCCATTTGACACTTTATCAAAAAATCATTGTGCCTTGAGAGAAGTCTAGCCCAGCTACCTACTGGTTGTGTCAGGAGCAGCTACAGAACATGGCCTATGGTAATTTTATAGTGCAGACTCACTTTTACGACTGACCAGGGTTTGTGCCTGCAGACTAGTCATGCACTGCATTGCCTTGAATATTCTACACGGTGTGTCATGAAAAAACAAACAATAGCCTTGTTTTCCACATTTTGCTCGTAGGTCATAATTTGACCAGATAAAGCTACTACCAACAGTGACAGCATTCAGAATGAATGAAAAAATATATGCATGTTTGTTTGTTTGTTTGTTTGTTGTTTTTATTGTGCGTTTTCAAAATAGAACATATTAATCATATACATAAAGTAACAATTTTTTCTTCTTTTAACATAATTATACATTTTTAATTACATTAAAGATACTATGTCCCTTTTGCAGCCAACCTCAAATGTTGTAGAACTTTGCAGGAATTATGAATATGTCATGTATGTCAGATCTGTGAAACTTAAACGTTAGCAGTGTCCTCATATTCAAATTATGCAAGTGTCACAGGTAAATCCTTGTTCACCTGCACCCAGTTCAGGGGTTTATTTTATACAGGAGATTTTAGTTAAAGAAACAAGAAAACAAATAAGGATATCTCCACAGAGTAGTTTGAGTGAAAGATCCGAAAGAAAGGATTTATTAACACTTAACCTCAAAGGTAGGTTAAGCTACAAACTTATCACTCATCCAAATAATAAGTATAATACATAAAAACATGTATTGGTAAACCATATAACAGTTATATATATCAGCGGAATATTTAGCCGACATGCAAGGCTTCACAAACTAACAGTGATAACTCTTAACATATACAGGTAAAATAACTTCACAAGGTTTAAAAGAAAGGGACTATAATTATCTTGAGGTATAAAACTATCAATCCTTCTGTTCATCTATGGCCAGGGCGGAGAGCGTTGCCTTGGTAACAGGGGGGACAGTCTAAACCAGTTCCGATCGTCTAATACAGTAGGACTTTTTAAGGGGCTGAACAGGGCGACCGATATCTGTTCAGGGAGGGTGACAACCAGGCGAAGGATACAATATTTAACAGTAGAAGAATTAACAGTACAAGAATGTGGTTCTTGTACTCTCCTAAAAATATGACTTGTCTCGCTGGTGTCCAAATTAGCTCTCCCATTATTAATACAACAATGAGATATAATAATTGTAATTCTATAACCCGACATGAATAGGATGAATAGAAGGAGAGAAAGAGAGAAAGAGATAAAGAGAGAGAGAGAGAGAGAGAGAGAGAGAGAGAAAGAAAGAAAGAGAGAGAGAGAGAGAAGAATGAGTTGATAACAACTAACCTAATAAACTTACTCACAACAAACTAAGAATAAAATATATACAAAGTAGTATAGAACACAACATAACTATGCTACAAAACATGAGCTCAGCTGTACAACAATGTCATGAAATGATAAAGTAAAACCTAAGCTATTATATTCCAAGTCTCATCTCGACTGGAATAGAATTGAAAAGTTCAGAACATAACTAAACTTTGGCAAATTGAGTTAGGCCAAATTATTATGTTGATGAAATAAAAATATATCACATCTTTCTTAGAGTAAACCAAGAATAAATATCAGGGCAGTATAACATACTGAAATAGAACATATCCTATTCTATTCTGACTGAATGTAATTCATTTCACTTCTTCTATCAAATAAAATACTACTAAAGACTTATGATAGTGAATATGAACAACTATATTAAAAAGGCAATATTCAATTACAGCCTTAGCAATGAATTAAAAGGAATTAGAAAACAGTGGGTCTTACCTGTTCAGGGAGGGTGACAACCAGGCGAAGAATACAATATTTAACAGTAGAAGAATTAACAGTACAAGAATATGGTTCTTGTACTCTCCTAAAAATATGACTTGTCTCGCTGGTGTCCAAATTAGCTCTCAAAGGGAGAGCCAATCTTCCTCCCAAACTAGGCAAACAACCCCAATATTCCCTATCCCTAAGACAAGGGAGTACCAGTAAATGTATCCACTGGTCATTCATTGTTTATGTACTCTACGAATTAGGGAAGTGGTCTGGGTTTTTGACATAAACAAGGCCTATATGACAGGGGTCTCTTTGTTCCCTTCGCCAGTGGCATATACCAGCTAGGTGGTCGAAACATAAAAAAGGTTTAAAGGGATAATTCAAAGATGGGTGTAACAATTTAAAGCAATATAGGTTTACTCAAACCTTGTTAATAAACAGGGTCTGACACAAGGAAAACCGTTTACTTGCTAGACTTCACTGTCAGACAATATTGAGTGAGTGACTGGCTTTTTTTCTTATTTGGTAATAACATACATAAAAAGAGTTGTAAAGGGTACATGAGCATTTTTCTACATCAATAACCCACTTCTTGTGATGGCCAAGATTAAACTGATTGAATCTTTGCGCAGCATAAAACGTATGACCATTCGGTACAATTGTCTGAAAATCAAGACTATTACTTTTGGGCTCTATAGCCCTAAAGTCGATTTGACAACTAATAGTCGTTATTTTCCCACTTGAAGACATTTTCAAGCCCCACCAAGTTTTTTAAGGAAGTTCTAAATTAGTATTATCTTTCAAATGCAGTTGGAATTTAACTTTTTCATTTTTTTGGCCTGCAAATGGGACATAGTCCCTTTAAATAAGATGCATACAAACACAAATATTTTTCAATGGAAATAGATTGATTACAGAAAACGCAGGAGACCGCCATCATGAGCGTATAATAGCATATTACAACATTATAAAAATCATTATCAGGTAGGTCTATATAGTAGGCCCTAATTTGGACAAAATTCTTTGTGGCAGTTAAAAATATGTGTTTTGTGTGTATATTTACAGCCTAAATCAAATAAGTTGGACGAACTGTCTTGAATAAAACTGTATGACGTATCACTTGGTTTGAAAAAGTACACAGTACGGACGGAAAGTTTACCTACTAAAGCTTAAGGCTGGTAGATCCCCCAAACCAATGAGGGTTTATTGTCTAACTCGTTTTAGGTTTAGCTATTTAAATGGTAACCCTGAATGGAAAGGAAGAAGATAATGTCAAATAAAAGAAACAAGGCAAAAATCACAGTTTTCGGAACGCTCTATATAATTATGTTGTAGTACGCAATATCCAATATGGGTAGGGGCGGCGATCCCGAGGTTGGACGAGGGGACACGTCCCCCTCATTTTTATTATGTGGATCGTCCCCCGTCCCCCCCACAGGAAAATTTGAAAAAGTGCACCAAAAGAATGTAAAGCAAATACTGACAAAAGACTGCAACACACCTTTAGGCTCTGTAGGGCCCAAGAATGCAGCGTTCAGACTAATAAAATGCAAAAATCTTCTCGCTCGGTCGCTACGCCCCTCGCACAATATCATTTCGTCACCTTCGCCCCTCTCATTTATTTTGCTACCTCATCCCTCGCATTTCGCCCCCCCCCCCCCCCCCTCGGTCATGAATAGAAATCGCCGCCCCCTGAATATGTGTGGTGTGTCTTCCTTCTTGTATAATGAACTTTCATGCGCCGTATGAATAAATTAAGTCTACTCGTCGAGTAGACTTGATTTAATTTCGATTTCTTTAGTCCACTTTCCACCTCTCTCTCTCATAAAAAATTGCGATATGGTTGCATTTTCTTATTTGTGATTCTATTTTTGTATTACCCCGTGCTTGAATGAGCAAGCTAAGGGTCATTCGATTTCCATCTGACAAGTTCTGATGATTGTATTTTCGTTGTGACACCCTGTAGCAGTGACCATAGGTAATTATTAGAATAGACACATCTCTGTTATCGTGTTTGTCCAGTGAGGTGGTTGTGGTTTTCTGTCGAAACAATTGATCTTTTGAGAAGGATGTTGAAGTTATCTCGTCACATCCTTGTATAGAAGACGATTTGTTTTATGTTAAACTCTAACGTTTAAGAACTAACCCCCCCCCCCTCAACCTCTCCTTTCTTTTTTTCTTCTTTTTAGTTTGTTCTTGTTATTGCCCAGGATAATAGCAGACTACGTTCGGGGCTTACTGTTAATTTCCGTAGGTTATATTTGCAAACCTGTAAAATATGAATGATACTTGTTTTTCACGTTTACTTCGCTTTCGCTTTGAAATAGGAGAGAATAAGAATAAAGATGTTTTCCCCTAAGGAATATAGATGAAAAGGTATTCTTCAGAGTGTCAATTCGTGATTTCAATGGCGATGTAGATATAATTTAACTCAATCAACCACATTTTAGGGTTAATTTGTTTATTTTCCTTCAATTACTTGTTTATATATAGGCCCATTCGTTTTAATAATTTTTATCTTATTCTCATTTTTAAAATATTGCAGGGACTGCAGAATGAGCAGGATAAACACTGATATGGTATACCCAGGGTAAACCAGACCCAAGTGATAATATTTTGTCATTATCATTAGCTAAATGTCTTTTAATTTTTTCATTTAAATGTTACCAAAAAAGGCGAGAAAAGTATATCTGGCACACACTGCTTGCCTATAAAAATAAAGTTGTATACTTTGTTAAACCCTCTCAAACCGATACTATCCAAGTTTGTTTAAACTAAACCAAAAACAACCAAAAAAGAGAAAAGAGGGTGACCGTCATGACTCGTAAATTAAAAAGTTACCTTACATAGAATTCGAAATATCGTACTTATCCCTTGAAATTATTTGTTCCTGTATATGCAGTCAAGAACATACTAAAGTTTCCAAAACGTTTGATGCGAAAATTCTAGGTAAAATGAAATTATCAAAGGAAGTAGTCGTATCAAACAGTTGAAATGCATCTCTACCTAAAGCATATGACGTTATTTCTAGTTTCTAGTTGAAGAAAGGAAATTACTTTCAATGGAAACCGAAATGGATGGGAGAGGATTTCCGCCTGTACCATTCGGAAACATTAAACGTCATTTTACGAGGAAAAAAAAGAGTTCAACCCTGGTTATTTTCCCCTTCGGTAAGGCGGGAAAAATAAAAGCGAACTGCGGTCAACTGTCAGGGATATGAAATTTCTTTCTTAGAATCAGGAAATGGTATTAAAACGATCGCTCTGCAAATGTGAAATTTCCTTCACAGAATCAGTTAATGGTCTTGAAACGATCGGTTTGTAAATGTGAATTTCCTAGACACAATCAGGAAATGGTCTTAAAAAGATCGGTCTGTAAATGTGAAATTTCCTTCATGAAATCTGAAAGATATTGTCCGAGGCCCCCACCCCCTCCCTCCTTCCCTCCACCCCACCCCTCTTGAAGAACAAACATATATCCGCAAACAGAGACACAAACCACAAACGTACCCTCATATTTTCATTTTCTTTCTTCAAGGAAGTCCGGTTTGGCCAGTCATTTCCCAGCCGTTGAGAAAGAAGTAATAATAATATAATAATAATTTTTGTTCTCTGTAACTTCTCATGTACTTTATAAGTTTAATGTACTTACCTTGTTAGGCGCCTTGAGCATCTCTTGGGGTGGATATGTGCGCATTATAAATGTTGTTATTATTATTATTATTTGGTTTGACGGGTTGTTTTACATGACTGCTAAAAAAATCATGTTTATGCTTGTAAGTAAGCAACCAGGGGACCAACGGCTTTAAATCCTCTCCGAGGGACTTGGTAATGAGGATTAATGCCTTACCAAAGGGCACTAGGGCATTGTCTTGGCTTCGAACCCAGGACCCCACGGTTACGAGACGACTGCTCTAATGAAAGATTTATTCTATGTGATTGCTAAGACTTTCGAGAAATCAACTCAAGCACAAGTTCAATAGCCAATCGTACATCACATAAAAAGCATATCGGGGGGGGGGGGTGTTTCACAAAGATCCTAAGTTGAACTTATCTCTAAGTTGGACTTAACAGTTATGGAAAGCCGTTAGCATCTATGAAAACAAATTGTTAAAGTTATTTTAAAAGGCATAAATGGCTTTCATATGTTCTATTATCAGGGAGATTTTATGTTCTTGATGTGAAATTTATAAAAAGTCTAAAAATACTTAATTTTTCAATTTGGAACGTATGTCATTTTAAGGCTAAAAATGGCTCTCCATAATCTTTAAGTCCAACTTAGAGTTAAGTTCGACTTAGGATCTTTGTGAAACACCCCCCGGATAACTTAATGTCATTGATTGTTATGTTCGCGCAAATTCAACATGGGCAAGGATCAGGGTTGAAATTGCCTGATTTCTCTGCACTCTCTGCAATTGTTTTAAAGGAAGGAAATCGTTCAATTGTTTTTAAATCTGATTTTTTTTTTACTGTACCCACAAATACCATGGGTCAATTTCAACACAAAAATTTGTTAAAGGGATCCGGTAACTTTGTCTCAGATTCTGAAACAAAATCCTGGATTTAGCTCATGCTGCAATGATAAGTATAAACCTTTAGGTCAGTCAGGAACCCCATAACTTTTACAAGCCGATCGCCGATCGCCTGTCTGATTATCAAGATATTTGTGATATTTGTGAAATTTGTGATTTGTACCGGAGTGTTGGCTCAGTCAGTAGAGCGTCCGCCTCACAACCGGGAGGTCGTGGGTTCGAACCTCGGCCGCGTCATACTAAAAGACGTTAAAAGATGGGAGTTGTTGCTACCTTGTTTGGCGTTCAACAATAAGGGATAGAGCAACGTCGATCTGGCGCTGCTCAGTGGCTGCCGGGCTTACGATCAATTGGGCAAAAAGAATTTCCGTTTCGGTTTAATAAAATTTGGATTGGACTATTAGGCTATTATTATTATAAAATCAAACGTTTTTTTAATAACACTACATACTTTTTTGAGGCATTTCTTGATCATTTTGAATCGGAATTTTGTTAGGGCTTCAATATCACACCATATCACAGACACTGATAACACGTAGAGCCATGCATCTCAGATTTAACATTGTTAAACGATCCATTTAAATATATTGCGTATATGGCTTACATAGGCTCAATTTAAAACAAGGTGAAATTGTAATATATTAGGCCCATATTGTGTAGATGCCGTGACGTCCTCATTTCTTTCATTACAACAATAAGAGTAACAAATAACAACAGTAATTTAGCTGGGCAAACAAGGGGAGGAGAAATGGAGGATAAACGAGGAATTAATAACATATATATTGATCATCCCTCATCCTACGTATTACATGGTAACTTGATGCAGAATTTCTTGAGTATTAAATTAAAGGGGTATCGAAAAAAGCTGTCATCAGTTCCTCACCTGATATTTGATACCAATTAGACACACTTACCCTTCTCCGAAACTACACACGGATATCTCTTTGTTTGATGCTGGTATAGACGCCAGAGAGGTAATAACACGAACAGACAACAAAGAGGGGGGTAGTGGTTGCCTAGCAACTGCATCTTGTCAGTCATTTTCTGTTGTGTGAGGTCAAAGGTTACATTGATATCTTCTTTGCACGTATCTGCCACCCCCCCCCCCCCCCCCCCGTAGTTTGAAATTGTTAACAACCCTCAACCAAAACAGAACTGGCCTTGGGTATAAAACGGGTGCCTTTATTTTTTTGTTCGGCATTTAAAATGACGCCAGGTTATAATAGGAAGGGGAGGGGAAGATAGTCAACCTTTATTAAAGTTTAGAAAACCAACAAAAACAAATCGCGTGACCTGGCGATGAACACAACGAGGTGTATGTCTCACTGCACGCAAAGTGTGAATTTGTCATTGATGATGTTGATGTAAACAGCCTTTGACAGTCGCATTTCACCCTCTTGCTATCAGCTGCCGTTCCTTTGTTCTCACGGGTTATCAAAATTGACAGGATGAAACAAAGATGATGCGCGTTACCGTAGCAACGGATACCAATGAATAGATGTCGATACCTGCCTACAATTTAACGTTGACCGTTTTCGTTCCCGTTGTACCAAACTTTGCGTATTAAAGGTACTATGTCCCATTTGCAAGCCAAAAAAATGAAAAAGTTAAATTCCAACTGCATTTGAAAGATAAGACTAATTTAGAACTTCCCTAAAAAAGTGGGGCTTATAAAAGTCTTCAAGTGGGGAAATAACGACGATTAGTTGTCAAATCGACTTAAGGGCTATAGAGCCCAAAAGTAATAGTCTTGATTTTCAGACAATTGTACCGAATGGTCATACGTTTTATGCTTAAGATTCAATCAGTTTAATCTTGGCCATCACACGAAGTAGGTTATTGATGTAGACAAATGCTCATGTACCCTTTACAAATCTTTTCATGCATGTTATTACCAAAGAAGAAAAAAGCCAGTCAGTCACTCAATAGTGTCTGACAGTGAAGTCTAGCAAGTAAACGGGTTTCCTTGCATAATTTGAATATGAGGGCACTGCTAACGTTTAAATTTCACAGATAGGACATACATGACATATTCATAATTCCTGCAAAGTTCTACAGAATTTGAGGTTGGCTGCAAAAGGGTCATAGTACCTTTAAAGGCAATAAATATTTTGACATTTTCCCCTTTGTCTTGCACTGCGTCACCTCCCCCCCCCCCTTCTTTCTCCTTCGATACACAAGCTTTGTTAAAGATAAGGTGGAGTACTAGGCCCCGTCGTATAAAGAGTTGCGATTGATTCAAATCAATCGTAAGTCCTCCAATCAATCGCAAGTCTACAGTCTCCTATCTCTTATGTACATAGTTGCGATTAATATCAACTCTTTATAAGACGGGGCCCTGGAAGTGCACTGTGAAAAAAACGTGTAGTAGAAACTAAATACAAATTGATGAATACTGAGAAGTTTTGAAATGGTCAAAATGAAAAAAAATCAACCCAGTCTTAATATAATTGCTAACGATATATATAGTAATACTATATATATATATCGTTAGCAATTAATTATATACTTTATACCCTATAGTATCCTTCCAAACTGACATACACATATGAGAAAGCTCATTAAATATAATTTCAACTATACCAAAACTCAACATTCCCTTTAAAAGGATGTGGTGAAAGGTTAATCATGTTTATACCAGTAAAAAGTCTTGATTATGTTTTGAGATGTTGCTTACCTGGAATTTGGTATTCATTTGGTATTCATTGTTGATACCTGTAAGATTATACGGATAACTTTGTGTCACAGACAGCGTTGCACCGTGATCCGGGGCATGGGGCAGGTGTCCCTATTCAAGAAAAAAAAATGATATCAAGTAGTCATAGTTGTAAAGGGAAAAGAGGGAGGGGCGTGGGGAGAAGACGTCGTGACCCCCTCCCACACCCCTCTCAACCGCCCAATGACCGCATTACTTTGCCCTCCATCTAAACTAGTAGAACCGCCCCACACCGGGCCCCACCCACACCCTGCCAGTAGTACTCGACGTCGTAGTTACATTTTAATTCATATAACATTGAATTAACTTCATCAATATTTCCCCCATATCTTGAAAGTTAGCAAATTCGTCATGTTAAATTACGAAAAATAATCAGGAATGTTCTCCTAACATACCCTCCTTATAAATTATATACATTTTCACTTATATATCTTATTCTCACTTGCAAGTGAATTAACTTGTAGAAGTTTAAAGTTAGGTTTAAGAGCCTGTGTTTACAAAATAGCCATTGTTTTAATAAACCCTTATACCACTACATTTCTAGAACATAATCAGTTATCAAATTGAATAATTTCTGTCCTTACATCGATATCATCATTGTAAACTTGTAATTGGTATTAAACAGGGATTGTGAATCCTGGCTCTGTTCGACGAAGCTAAATAAAAGATGGTCTCTTGATCACAACTTGAAATATACCATTGACCTAGTGGATATACACATATGAGGTCACGCCCATTTTAACCTCTGACCCCTGCACGGGGAGTGACCTGGTTTCGGGCCGAGGTATAGTTACAAGGTATATTTATCCAGGGTTACTTTAATCGCCAACCAAACGGGAACTGAAACTCAACAGGAGGCTCGCGTTACTCTTACACCGCCCTCTAATTAGGTAGAAACAGAGCAGGGATGAGCAGATGCTATACTTGATTTCATACACAACTGACAGTCAATAGTGACAAACGATATGATATGATAGTACACAAATAATACACAGCAGTGAGGGTATTAGTAAGAATAACCCACACAAGGTGCCTTTGGAACAGTCTAACACGCCCGAGGCATATAGCCGAGGGTGTTTGGTAGGTACCGAGTGTGGGTAATTTTACTAATGCCCGAACAAAATGATGTGTATTATTTGTTTCATAAGATTAAGTTTTGTTTGTTTTAAAAAATGATGTTTTATAACATGACTTTACTAATGACCGGTCAGAATTGAATAATGACCGATCATTATCTATATTTCGTGTTAGACAGAATAAATGCCTGGTCACATGTACGCTATTATTCTATTTATCACCGGAATTCATTTTGGGGATAAACATGTAATATTTCACTCGCTATATACTAGCTCGATATCTCGCAAGGCTTTTTATGGTGAAGAGTCAAATTAGAGTCCGTGCTTGTTTAGACCTTCTCCACGTCCGCTTTACGGTGAAATGCAGTTCGTCTACTATCAATTAGTCTATTCCCATATGGTCTACACACCCAGTCCATCTACTATTCACATGGTTTAATAATCATTTCGTCTTCTCATCATTTGGTATGATGACCATGTAGGCTTAATAGCCATTGGGTCTAATTTCCATTTGGTTTACTCTCCTATAAGTGTACTACCCATTTGGTCTATTTGTATTAGTCTTTCAACCAGTTCGTCTAATACCCATTTCGTCTAATACCCTTAAAGCCCCACTGTCCTACTTGTAGCTACTTGCTCCCTCTATATAGAAAACTTCCCCAATCGGTGCCTGTTGGTCCCCCATGATCCTCTTTTTCTTATGTTAGTTGAGAGCTGAGTTAATGAGACAGCCACCTGTCAGTAACCTCGCTGTGTGGTCTAATCCCTTCTGGCCCAGTAGTGTTGACGGTTTTTAAGGTCTAATAAACATTTAATGATTTGTTTTCTATTATCCTAAATAGTCATTAGACCAAATGATATAAAGTAGACGGAATGGGGCTGGTTGTAGACCACATAGGAATAAACCAATTGGGAAGTAGACGAACTGGTGGTAGACTAAACGGCAACAAAACCTCTCTATACCAATCTAAGACTGACCCAAACATCTGATAACAATCAAGATCTCAGATTTCTCTTGAGATTCCCTTGTCTTTGAGCTGATCTGTGTTTCATTAACCTTTTACCTTTTCGGCTCCTCTAAAAGACGAATGCGATGAGGAAAAATCATTCACTAATGGCAATTGAATTAAAGGAGGGCGAAATTAAACATAAGTTTTGATCCGTAAACCGTGCATAAAATTCCGCGCAATTATGTCCATCACAATTACTAAGTTTTGTAATTATTTAAGTATGTGAAAATCAAATCTGTCCCAATTTATGTATATTGAGAACGTGACATATTAAAGTTACTGTCTTACTTTGTGCGTTGCAGATTTGGTACAATAATATATACTGCAATCTCTAACTAAACTCTCTCCTGCGACAATTGTTGAAACAGTTTCTTCTTGGTCTTTTCAAATTTTGCCGCATTCTATCTTAAAAATGGGTACAATCATATTCCTTCCTTTTTTTCTATATCTTTCAAATTTTGGTGTAAGTGCATACAATAATCTTTAAATCGTTAATATAAAAATTCAATCTTTTTACAGCCGTAACTTTATTGACCAGTATCTATAACACCTTCGTTTGATCAATAAACATATCAACTGTATCTAAAAAAAAAAAAAAAAAACATATCCTGCTTATTATTCCAACCATTTGGACAACAATATACCACTGGGTATAGCTTGCATAAGTAACGCTTCTTGGGAAATGAAATACAGCTTCCGTTATTAATGCATTTGAAATCGGAGAGACCTTTTATCTGTAATCCTCGCTTTCACCTCCCAAGTACTTGACCTACATCTAAAGAGCGTGTTCGTGAATTATACTCCATATATGGACATTCCCCAAATAATTCTCATGGTCAAAGGAAAAATTGATGTGGTTGTCATTGTTGTTGATATTTTAATGTTAGATGTGACTATTTTAAGGTTTATGCAATATATACTCATCACCTATGACCTCCTCCCCAATCGTCTCCACTACCACTACAACCTCTACTACTACTACTACTACTTCTACTACTACTACTGTTACTACTACTACTACTACTATACTACTCCTTCTACTACAATACCACCACAACCACCACTACCATCACAGCAACTACAAAGATTAGTTCTTCTTCTTCTTCTTCTTCTTCTTCTTCTTCTTCTTCTTCTTCTTCTTCTTCTTCGTCTTCAACTATTTGTATTACTGATAGTAGTAGTACTACTATAGTAGTAACACTACTACTTATATTACTATTAATATTATTACTATTACTAACTTATTGATACCTATTACCAAGTAGTATTCGAAACTTTAAAGAATCTACAAACCCAAAATATAGATGATTTTAAAGTTCTTTCATCACATTCAAAAGAAAATAATTTACGTGTGAAACTCTTTCATAACCCAAAATATAGAATCCCATGTCATAAAAACATCTTTGCGGGTTACCCTTACACCCCCATCTAAATTCCTAAAAAAAATAGCAACAGCTTTGATTGTATGAAACGGTACATCCTACCAGATATTATGCATCCTAACCACAAATTATATTTAATAATGCCGAATCTAGGGTACGCGTTTAACTTTTTTCATTGATGGTTCTCGCCCCCCCCCCCCCCACGCCTATTTTTAGTCCAAGCGGTCCGATTGTTGATTTTCCTCAATGTAACCACGCTGCATAATACGCAAGCCACGCCTCCAAAATTTTCAAAACATGACCTCATAGTGCCTGACCCGGTTCTTTTCATAAAGAGGAGGTTGGGTACTTTGAAAATTTGGAATAGGCCTACTCTGAAAACTTCCCCTTCACTAATTGCTTTTTTGTTTCAAGGTGAAATCTTCCTAAGTTATTACAATCGTATAATATTTAGAAATGTATTGTGGTAGAACATCTCCTTCCAAATTTAATAATGCCAAATCTAGGGTACGCATTTAGCTTTTTGCATTGATGATTCCCCCCCCCCCCCCCACGCCTTTTTTCAGTCCAAGAGGTCATTGTTGATTTTCCACGCTGCATAATACGCAAGCCACGCCTCCAAAATTTTCAAAACATGACCCCATAGTACCTGACCTGGTTCTATTCTTAAAGGGGAGGTTGGGTCCTGAGAAAGGTGAAAATAATTTGTGAGCCTTTTCATTCTTTTTATGTGAGTAGTGTGGAAGGGTATCATAAACAAATTCCCGTGAAAAGGATGGTTTTTCAAGGCGCGATTGCTCAGTTGGTAGAGCAGTGGTCTCGTGATCCGGCGACGCGGGTTCGAAACCAAGGCGATGCGCTCGTTGTTGTTGTTGTTGGGTTTTAAGGCTGACCAATCTAAACAGATCATTTCTGCCTAGTGCCCTTTGGTAAGGCATTTATTTCCTCACAACCAGGTCTCCCAGAGAGGACCTAAAGCCGTCGGTCCTCTGGTTGCTTACTAACAAGTATTTATGCTTTCTTTATAGCAGTCAGGTAAAATAACCACCACTACACGTATTCGATGTATGTCAAGTAAGTCGTCACACATTTCAATTCAATTTCAATTTCAAATGTATTCATGTTTCCAACAAAACATTACAAATCAATTATAAGCATTTAAAACAAATGTAAGAAATACATGTTGGAAACAGAGGGGTCCACTAAAAAGCAATGCTTGTACAAGTCGGATACTTAGGAATGATGAGTAACATATTAACATATTCGCCCATTTTATTAAATATATATGATATAAATAAGCAAGAAATCGCAACATTCATGTACAAATATAAAAACAAGTTGTTACCTGCCCCCTTTTCAGACCTCTTTCAATATAATAGTCAAATTCATAATCATAATACACGGCTTTCCAACAAATTTCATTTATGGTATGTTAAGTCTAGTTATGAAACTAAATCAATGAGTTATCTAGGTCCTAAACAGTGGAATATGATTCCCCAAGTAATAACGAAATCACAATTCATATCTTCCTTTAGAAAACAATATAAAATCTCACTACTAAATAATTATTGATCAGCACAGTTGTTGATTGTTTTTTTCTTCTTTTTTCTAATTTTATATCTGAACCCTCTTTCATTGTTATCTTGTTTTCCTTTCCTTTCTTTTCCCCCTTTATATATTGTTTTTCTTCTCTCTATTTTACTTTCTCTTGTCTTATAGGTAGTTGAAGTGTTTGTACTTTGCTTATTTTACTTAATTTATTGTTTTGTGCTTATAATATGTTATATTTCTTTTTGTATTGTTTTTCATTCTTTAATGGGCGATCCAACTTCACAGGTTTTCGCAACCTTCATGGAAAGCCCCGCATATAACCTTTGTAAACATAGTTAAAATTTACTGTTACTTTGTATATTTTGATTTTTATATTGCGAAATAAAATTGAATTGAATTGAATTGAGTAATTAACTAATCTGCAACTACAAAAGGAACTACAAAATAGGGAGAAAAAAAGGGGGGATGCCAGTCTTGCCAGAGACAATGTGATAGAAATTTTCTAGGATCGCTTGGGAAAGGCTGATCATGTGGCACTGGTAAATATATATTGGTGCATACTGCGAGGTTTTGGAATCATTTAAAGGCACACTGCCATACTTGTAGCTACTTGCTCCCTCTATATAGAAAACTTCCCCAATCGGTGCCTGTTGGTCCCCCATGATCCTCTTTTTCTTATGTTAAATGAGAGCTGAGCTAATGAGATAGCCACCTGTCACAGTGACCTCGATGGCTCTCTGTGTGGTCTAATCCCTTCTGGCCCAGTAGTGCATGGTGACGGTCTTTAAATCGAAAGAAATTGACCCAGTCTTCCTAAAAGTCACATAGGCTGTACACAGAAATGTGTATATGGGATTACACAAAACATGTACACAGAAATGTGTATATGGGATTACACAAAACATGATTAGAAAGTTATGTGGTTCACTAGCTACAGCTGTTATTTGTCATATTTCAATCACAAGTGTATTAAGTAATTTGAAGAGCCATCCTTTTCAGGTGATATTTTTTTCTATGATAATCTTCCAAACTAACATTTCAAAGAATAAGCATGATGTAAAAGCTCACAAATGATCACCTTTTCAAGCTAAATCAACCTTCTCTTTAAAGATAAAGTTGAGTTCTGGTCATGCAATTGCATTGTGAAAGAAACGGTGAGGAATCGATCAGAAAAGGTTGATCATCTAGCATTTAAGTATTGTTGTGTACTGCCAGGTTCTGGAATCATCAAAATGATAAGAAATTTGGCCCAGTCTTGATAAAGTTACAAGCACTGTACACAGAAAGATGGGGCTACGCGACACGTGCGCGATATCTATCAGGTCCAAAGAGATATAATCATTTACCAAATATATCAATTAGTAGGCGGTTTCTCGGCAAAATTTGTATCATCACATATTAGTCAAAACATATTCTTTCACACGATTGGTAATAATTTATGAGCTTCCATTTCAATTTTTGAGAGTGGGGGGGGGGGGGTCCAAAACTGATCTTTACCTTTAAAACTAGAAGACCATCGCAACTCGATCGCTGTAGTATGCTCTCAACGAAAAAAAACTGGATGAATGAAAGAATGAATGAATTGAAATACTGACTGGGACGTAATTGAGGAAGGTCCAGGGATCTCGAAATAGATTCCGTTCCCATCGCCCTTATTATGATCCTGGATGTAGGGCAGGGTCAAACGAAAAGTTTGGTGACCCTCTTTTTCTTTGTCCAATCCCCCATCCCCAGTCCCACCCGGGTATTTCTTTGTTCCGTTGTCCGGTTCTGTACAGTGGACTTTAAATGTATACGTCCTGCATGATGACCCGCCTCTTGATGGACCATGACTTTACAAGGACAGTCTTCACTCAATTCATTAAGTTATATTAAATCAAAGGAATAAATAAGGAAGCGCGAAGGTAGAGCAGTGGTCTCATAATCGGGAGATCCCGAGTTCAAAACCAATTCGATTCGCTGTAGTTATATTGTATGTTATATGGCAAGGATGTGACTTTGTTTTGGAAAATAACATGTAATTTGATATTTAACTTATTAAAAAAAAAATACAAATAGGCCAAAAGATATTAGTTGTATAGGTAAGGACATTGGAAACAAGCAATATTCTCTCCTGAATATTATTTTAAATTATGCACAATATGCAATTTTATTGCCTTCATACTTTGTTTTTCAAGTCAAGTCGTTGCTAGGATTATTTTAAAGATATGAATGTGTTAGCAAAGAAAATGATACTGAGCTTGAAGAATAATGTTGAATATACATTAATTGTTAGCCTATTTTATGTTTCACTCAATCATTGAGTAATTAATGCAAATATGTATTGAAATTATGGAAATAAAAACATCGTTTGAGGATAAGAGGGGGGAAAGGGTGGAAATGCACTGTAGTGCCCTGTGTTAAGGCATTAAATCTAAAGCATAAACACGCTCTCTGTCATGACAAGCTTACGTTATCATGATTTTACTTTCGTGCAAGTCAGGTAAACAAACCAACCATCAACCATCATATAGGAAGTATAATTTTATTCACTCTCCCTCCGTATCTGTACACTTCAACTAATGATAAATAAACATTGTCCAACTTGAGCCGGATTAGGTTTCTGACTAGTTTTAGGGCATTTTGAAACCCCATTATTATTTTTTGCCAAATGATGATCACTTGTTCCTACAAATTGAGCAAAAAAAAAACGAACATGTTTGAGCTTATATAGCTAGACATAACTTGGTCAAACACACATATAGTTACCATTTTTTAGGATAACTTTTCTCTCTTTCAGAGTGTGTGGTCGTCCTTAGCAGAGAAAATAAGCAAGAAAATATTGACCATTATTTTAAAAGAAAAGACATTTATTTCTAACCCACAGTGTATGGACGTAGAATTGAGAACTCACCGTACCAATGCACCCCCATAACTATTGCACAACGGATGACGAAGCATGCGAGTTACCAAAATGTCCGGTAAAGGGGTACTTTTCGTGCGACAAAGTCCGGCCCGAGAATTGTAAAAAAAAAAAGGGGTGTATTTGACTTTTCACCTGGAGATTTCTTTAGTAAGGAGGTCTTTTTCTTTTTTTTTTCTCTCATCTCTTTGGACTCCTGATAAATTATTCCGAATTTAGGGGGGTACATTGAGCATTTTTTCGTATATAAGGGGGTCTCCAAGGCAGGAAGAGCCTGCGTATAAGCCCGCGAAAAGGGGGTTCGGAAATGTTGGCAGTCCTCAGATAGGGGGTGCTTTCAAACAGAGGGGACGAGCATACGCGTACCCTAAATAACACTGAGTGGGGGGGGGGGGCGGGAGCAAAGTCATTACCTGAAAACCTACTTCCTTGTTATTTAATTTTAATGGTCAGGCCCCTGTTTCATAAAAACCTGTCATCAATAACAAGTTACAATCACTGATACAATCTACCAGGAGCGTGGCATTTGATTGGCTGAGAGCAAATTTGTCATTGAAATGTATCAGTTGTTATTGAAAACAAGTTTTTATGAAACAGGACCCAGATCATGATTCAAAATACAGACGCTATCTTTTTTTTGTGGTAGACCCCTCCCCCCTCCCACTACCACCACCACCACCACCACCACCACCTGACCCCACCCCCAAGCAACACGTATCAGGTAAGCGGGAGGGATCAAAAGCCATCGCTACCGCACACTGAACTAGAGTGATGGATTGGTCCTTCTTGAAATCATTAGTCAACTATTAGTGACCCTAATCATGCTAAACGGTGGTACCTTTTAACAAATTCTATTTCCCCCTTTTAAAGGGCCCATGACATCGAAATACAAGTGTATTCATGTTGGTGTGCAGTCCTGCATACATCTCATATTTTGATATGTAAACTTCTGAATTTGTTTCATAGATTTTGAAATATTTTTTGAAATATTTTTTTTCTTCAAACTTGCTATAAAGCTCCAGATCTCATTCCCCTTGTGACATCATCTGTCAGTCATCAATGAGCTAACTTGAAAAGGTGGCATGTAACTTTGCCAAAGTTGACCACATGTTACAATACCACAGACAATAGCAACATATAAGTTGCTATGTCAGACATGTCAGACTAAACTAATATTCTAGAATAGATAATGGTATGTAATTTTCTCCCAGCTTAGCACACGTTCATAATAGAATTGCATGCTTCCATACATAATGTACAATACATCATCATTGCCTTTGTCTTTCTGGTGATGCTACAGCATGTCTGACATTGCAACTTGTATGTTGCTATTGTATTACGTATTGTAAGAGGTGGCCGATGTCGGCAAAGATACATACCACTTTCTAAAGTTAGCTCATTGATGACTGACAAACGATGTCATGTGCCCTTTAAGCCGTTTGTACTAGTTTGGCCTGGGGGATTAGACATCCCTGCATGGTCACTGACAGGTGGTTATCTCATCTAACCAGCTCTCAATTAACATAAGAAAAAAGAGGATCATGGGGGACCAACAGGCACCGATTAGGCATTGTTTGATATATAGAGGGCGCAAATAGCTGTAAGTAGTGCAGTAGGGCTTTAAGACAAAGTTGAGTTCTAGTCATAACATTGTTTTGATCAAAAGAAAGTCTGTAGAAGTGACAGGAAACTGTCCATCGTGTAGTACATTTGCATAGTATGAGGTTTTGGAATCGTCAACGTGATCAACATGATAAGAACTTGGCATGAAAGTTGTGAATCAACCGTGATGCCCCCCCCCCTCCTCTCAAGGAGTTTCTCGTTTAGTTTAGGAATTGGTGATTAACTATCTTGCAAGAGAACCAGGATTAGCAAGAATATATTTTATGTTGTATGTTTGAAGGGAAATCTTGTACACTTTTAGCCATATTATCCTGGAGTCGGAAGAAAAGACTTACGGGTTATATGAATTTCACATTCTTTTTTTTCTTCCAGGCAACTTCGAGGGGTGCAGCAGGGGAAGCCAATTATATTCTTTCATACTTTGTATCCTATGTGCCAATCTATTGTACCTGTATGGTTGAAATGCCAAATAAATCATAATAATAATAATAGTTTATCCAAGTCGGTGACTAGACTGTTATAATTCTCCTTTCACTCGATCGCAAACGCTTTCAAGAAATCGTCTTTCCGAAGCATTACTGTATTGCCTGTATATCAATCATGCTCGGGTTATGCATAGAGTTATAGTCCATTAGTTATGTAAATGCTTTTGTGAATTTCCCACATTTTAATAGGTTACCCAAAAAAATTATTGCAACTGCATTTTGAGACATAAAGTTCCTTGGAAATACAAAAGAATCAACATGAGTGAAGTCAGCAATGAATACAAATTTTGTTCTTGTTCAGTGAAAAAGCTTTTAAAGGCCGGCTGTACTAGTTCAGCCAGAAGGGTTTAGAACACGAGGCGGGGCCACTGACAGGTGACTATCTCATTAACTCAGCTCTCAATTAACATAAGAAAAAGAGGATCATGGGGGACCAACAGGCATCGACTGGGGAAGTTTTCTACATATAGAGGGAGCAAGTAGCTACAAGTAGGACAGTGTGGCTTTAAAAAATTGATATTCTGATGTTTTCCATCTCTGCAGTCTCAATACATTAACCCATTTAAGGATTTGTTGTGGTTTAGCAAGGTCAGGGGATAGGGGTCAAAACATTACCCCCAGCTCCAATCTAGCTTGCCTAATCATCATTGAACTCGGGGATGGGGGGAGGGGTCGACAAGAGGGGTTAAGCTATAGCTCTTTGTTGATGGGAGGAGCATGTTCGAACCCCTCCCGATCTTCCATTCTATCCACTCAACCTAATCTCTCTCTCTCTCTCTCTCTCTCTCTTCGACACCTCCCTCCCCCTCCCAACCAACCCCTTCCCACTTTGTGTCCTATTTCTGTTTTATTTCTCAGTCGTGGGGAATGGGAAAGAGGGAGAGAGAGAGACAGAGAGAGACAGAGAGAGAGAGAGAGACAGACATAGAGGGAGAGGCATAGAGACAGAAAGAGAGAGAGAGAGAGAGAGAGAGAGAGAGGGAGAGAGCGTGCCCCCCTCCCATTCCGCGTCCTCTCTGCCTCCGGTTCTCACTATGCTTCTGTCTCTTTTTCTCTTTCTCTCTCTCTCTCTCTCTCCCTCTCCCTCTGACTCACCATCCCCTCCCACAAGAATGAAAATGAGAAGAGGGAGGGGGGAGAGAGAGAGAGAGAGAAGGCGGAGAGATTGTGGAACAACAACAGAAAGGGGACTGCACCTCGTCTCTCTAATAACATAAAAAAGAAGGCAAATTAAATGAAAACAATAAACAGAAATATATTTTTATAAAACGAGAGCGTCAACCAGCTTCCCTCCCAATTTACCCCTCCCCCTTTTCCCCTCAAACCAACGCGCCCTGCTACACCCCCACAATAACATAACCCGGGTTATGAATACAAACGTCTGCTTATATTTTGCAGTGATACTGTTGATTATACGCCAGGGGTGACCCCTGGTAATTAAAGCCGCCCCCTCTACGCAAAGTTATTTTTGCGATGGGCTTTTGTTATGATTTTATTATGAAATTCAAACAACAGCGTATTAGCATTTTGAATGCAATCACTCAAATTTTGCTGGTTTCTCTCTCCCTCTCTCTCTCTCTCTGTCTCTCTCTCTTTCTTTCTATTTTTCTATCTCTCTCTATTTCTCTCTCTCTCTCTCTTTCTCTCTCTCTCTATCTTTGTCTTTTGTTTGACAATGTCCTTTAGAGATATAAGAACAAGTCAAAATATAACTTCACTGTCAATATCAGTACTCACAAATTTTACGAGCCAATGATTCATATTTATGTCTGCTGAATTTAAATAGTTATTGTGGAAATGACCCCCATTCGTCTACGTTTATCTCGTTTTTCAGGAAATTTGAATCTTTAGGGAGAAAATAATTTTCAAGTAATCTCAATACGTCAAATTGAACAATGCCTGGATTGGATATAGCCTCGCTCAAACATAATTACAAAAACAGCCGGTTATTACCAAATTTCACCCTCAATTTTAGTCCCTTCTTTTCTTTTAATAATAATAAAATTAGATTGCATAGTGGCAGCTGAGGTTTGGCTAGCTGAGCACGCGATAGGATTTTAAAATTTTAATGCAATCCCCTATACCGTCCGTGCTCGAAGCGCTCAGCAAGGCCAACCGCAGTAGTAGCCGAGCGCTGATGGACGCGCGCCCCTGGGCTTCAGGCGGGCGTAAGGCACGCGCCCACACATGAAAGAGCCGCTTCCAAAACAACGCTATCCCTGCGAAATGGATTATGATTTTTTTTTTTCCCCCTCTTGCTCCAAATAATATTTCGCGTCTCTTTTACATTTTTTCATGCCCTGTGTTTTGCATGCGTAGAGAGGACCACAGTACTGGTGAATTCTATAGGATTTGTTTTTCATTAATAAAATATGGTCAGCGGCGCTGTAATAGTTCCTAAGTGGACAAACAATATGATTTTTGCGGCTTGATTTTTCACCTATATAAATGAGAATCTCAGTCAAAAATATTCTTTGTTCTCATTCTCGCTTCGTTCTCAAAATCGTGGGAGAATTTCTATTCGCCTCTTCCAAAATTTAGGTCGTTTTGATCTAATTAATTCGAATTTGATTAGAATTGAACTACCCCCCCCCCCTCTCTCTCTCTCTCTCTCTCTTTCTCCGTTTCTCATCTCTATTGCTTTTAATTATACGTTTATAAATAATTATAGACATACATCATCAGGAATTGCATAATTGGATAAATTGTATATATAGTTAACAACTTAATTATTCATACTCCTTGTACATTTTTGACGTTTTGTGTTTTAGGGCCTTTGTTGAATACTTCAGATGTAAGCTTTAATATATAACATTCTCAAGAAACTCATAATATACATGTAGTACTCAACTATCCTGTATACTGTTAAGTATTCATACCCTTGCCAAGTTTTGTAATTTTTCAAATATGTGAAAAAGGAAATTTCTACCGATTTATGTTTCTTGAGATTGTAAATGTAAAACTCACATCCCAAAGTATTCAATAAAGGCCCTAATTCAACCAGCCCACTCTTCATTCTTGAGTTACGAAAAACACAAAAACAGTATGAATAAATCATATTTTAGCTGTGTGCGCTTGTGAAAATGAAGCCATGCCGGAATTCTCCCCAGGGAGCGGGGCGTGTGTACTATCGAGTGCGGATTAGCAATTTAGTCCAATGACCGGGGTGATAATAATTACAATGTAAAGCGCTTAGAAACGTAATAGTAAGCGTAATAAAAATCTGACAATTATTATTACTCCTGCTTTACTTTTATAACGTTCTGGCAAATTTGAAGTTGT
Organism: Strongylocentrotus purpuratus; assembly: GCF_000002235.5. Lineage (NCBI taxonomy): Eukaryota > Metazoa > Echinodermata > Echinoidea > Camarodonta > Strongylocentrotidae > Strongylocentrotus > Strongylocentrotus purpuratus. Next base: position 26,168,374 of record NW_022145602.1, read on the forward strand.
TTCGATAACTAGGTATTTTCTGTCCGAACCATGAACTCAATTCTTCATTAACGGCTGTCAAAATTCATTTAAGAAATCATAAATTTCCCGACTTCCCGTTCCTCGAAACTGAAAATAATAAGAATACAATTCCAATTTCTCCAGAAATTTATTCGCAATCCTAGAAAGTTGTCAATTACGATTTTATACGATACATCACGTCCGCTTAGACGCGAAATTAATTACATTTTTTGTTGTTGCCGAGTTTCATTTTAATGAAGAAGAAAGAGAGAGGGGAGAGATACAGAGAGAGAGAGAGGGGGAGAGGGAGAGAGAGAGAGAGAGAAAGAGAAGGAGGGAGAGAGAGGGAGAAAGAGAAGGGAAGAGGGGGATATAGAGGAGGGGAAGAAAGAGAATTAAAATGGAAAGTGGGAATGTGGGAAAGCGAAGGAGAGTGGAGAGAGATAGCTGGAAGAAAGGGAGAGAGAAATAAAAAATGAGAGATGGGGAAAGAATGGGGAAAGAGTGAGGAGATAGTGGGGGAAAGAGAGAGAGAAAAATAATTAGAAAGAAAGAAAGAAGGCATAATTATAATTATGTTGCAACATCAATTTCCAAAACTCTCCCCCTTCTCTCTCCCTCTTTACCTCTTTATACGATACCTAATATTTCAAAGGTATAGAGAGAAAGAGGAAGAGTTGAAGAGATGGGGGGGGGGTGAGGAGGGGGTGGGGCTAAATGTTGCAATTATGACAAAGAGCCAGAGGAAAAGTGCATCGGCTTATTCCAACCCCTGCACTCTTATGAGAGAAAAAAGGAAAAGAAATATGACAGAGAGAGAGAGAGAGAGGGGGGGGGGGGGGGGGGGGAGAGAGAGAGAGAGAGAGAGAGAGAAAGAGAGAGAGAGAGAGAAGGAACGCGAGAAGCGCACAACATTCGCGTATAAACAACGCCGTAGTCCCAGCTGCTGTTTACATTGTCAGTGATATGTCCAGTTAAATACATTTAAGCTGACAAATCCTACTTTTCATCAATACATAAGGGGGCGTTTACGGGGCTATACGCTAGGGGAGTTGGGAGATTTGTAACCGTGCGAATGTATTTCTTGAAATCCGAGACTCATACTTTCATTCTATTTGAAAATGGGTAGGATTTGCAGCTTTTCGGAAAGTCGCAAAGCGCTCTTTTTTTGTTTACATGTTAGGAGGATCATTGGCTAACTCTTTCGATTTGATATTGGGGATTGGAAGCCAGATATGGCATCAGCCGTTGCTTTTGGCGGCGAGCTTTTGAAGAGAGTTAATATCTTCATAATGGACCGCCTTAGCTAAAGCTTTAATCTCGACGCGAGTCCCTTATGGGACGAGCTAAGAGACCGTAGCGAAACCGATTCTAAATCAAAAAAATTGTCCACATATTAAACCTTCCTTAATTCCTTCATAAAGTTGGAATAATATTCCTTACCTCTTTTCGGGAAATGATTGTGACAATAGGATTTATTCTTGTTAGAATTGTTTTATTTATTTATTTATTTATTAAGGTCTATTTCTTTCGATTATTCAGTTATTGACCATTATGTCCTACTTCGTCTAGAAAAAAAACGTATCCATACTGTTGACTGTCTTATATCTGACGGGCTAGGTGTAGGTATAGTGGGTGTAGACCATATGGGAATAGACCAATTGGATGAACTGGTTGTAGACCAAACGACAATAAACCAAGAAAACTATTTTCTCTATATTCCTGACTGCCCTACATGTACATCCCATATTGGCCTATATCCCACCCACGCTTAATATTAAAGGTAAAACAAAGTTTTGGTATGGGGTCAGGAATTTGGTTCAAATGAACATGTTGGACGCATATGCGGTCCTACAATATTCAGTTATCGTTGTCGCGGATGAAATCGAGTCTAAAGTTATGAAATTGTAAATAATAAACTCTTTATGTTGTATAGCTCCCTCTCAAGGTCAAGATTATAAATTATAAATTATAAATTATAGATTCGCTTAGCGTAATATCCAGTCTACAGGATCACACTAGGCGTTGTGGCGTGCGCCTGTAATCCAGCTTACAGTGGAAGTTACAAACTGATTCAGCCGAGGACGCAGGTTCGAAACTGAGTCACGTCTTTCGGATGGTGACGTTAAAGGTCGGTCCCCAGACGTAAATAATCATATCTGATTGATACACGTCTGTAAAAACCCAATTACACACACACATATAAAACAATGTTTTCTTGACTAGAATCTACCGATTAGTTTTTTCCGTTCGGAAATTATATATCACAACTACATATTCTGAGATCAGTTTTCATGGTCGCAGCTACCATTGGCCGTATGCGCTATTTGAACTTTTTCAAAATTTACCGGGAGCACCGGTAAATTTTTACATTCAAGTTTTCTCGAAAGCAGAAGTAGTTTAGGGGCTAAATTTTCTAGAGCTTATAATACATCCACAGAGGCATCCAAATATATCAAAATTGTAAAGAATCACTATTCACCCAATTTTCAAAATTTCCCAAAACTTTGTATTACCTTTAAAGCATAACAAAAATAAACTTGTTTATCACGTCAACCAGCGTACAAAGGAAAATATACTATTGTGAAACGTAACAATGGACTACACGAATTATTATTCCAAGCCATGCAGAATTACTTCAATTTCGGACCAATACAATGAGCTTTCACACCTGACGAGGACGGGCCCTTGGTCACTGTTTTGTCAGGGATGAATAGTTTTGGTCAGCGGTCGAATATTCGGACATAATTTTCTGACCATTCGTCTCGATGCTTTGTCATATTTTTATTAGGGAAGAAATGACGTCTTTTCAAAAAAGAAAAAAAAAATGATTGTCATGACAAGGCTTTGATGCAGGTCGTTTTCATCTGTGCAGTTTGTTGCGATTATTGTCTTCTCATATGGTTTTGAATAAATCAGGTATATAAGGAAACACTTTCTTCTAATTTTATTTCATTTTATTGATTTTGTATTTATTAATCTTATTTTATAAGTGATCATTTGGTATTGTATCTTGATTGAAACTCTGGTGATCAGGACTTACTATAAATCTCCTAATTTTCGTTGAGAAGCATTATCACCACCGGCCGATCCTTTCCATCTCTCTCTCTCTCTCTCTCCCTCTCTCTCTCTCTCTCTCTCCCTCTCTCTCTCTCTCTCTCTCTCTCTGTTCCCCTCCGCCCTTCGCTCCTTCACCTCTTTTCTCCGACTAAACTACCCCCCCCCCCGAACACAGTAAATGACATTCATTTACTTATCTACCTAGCTATACCTATCTATCTTTCTACCAAGGGACCTGTAACATGTGGTCCCTGATCTATATTAAGGTTTTTGTATATCTATGTTTTTATTCATCCATTGATTAATTCATTCATCCATTTACCTATTTAGCTATTAATTCTTCCGTCCACTCTCGCGTTATCATCAGTTCACTTGCTCACACCTGAAATTGTTCACTTTGTCTACCAACTTCGACAATTGTTGTAAAAAAAAAAAGCGTACAAGCATGACAATAATAGCAATGACATTGAAAGAATGAGATCAGAGTGATACATAAACTAGTGAGCCGCTTCCGACACATAACTAGCGATGTTTACACTGGAACAGGACGGCCACACCTATCGTTGAACTTGACCCTAGACTCGATGTGACGGGGGTGGTATCAAAATTAGGACCTCCACGATAATGATCTTCCGTACCCTTTGGAATTTATACATTTCGCTCTCTCAAACAAAACAGGTTAAAGCCCAACTGTACTACTTGTAGGTACTTGTTCCCTCTATATCGAAAGCAGTGCCTAATCGGTGACCATTGGTCCCCCATGATCATCTTTTTCTTATGTTAATTGAGAGCTGAGTTGATGAGATAGCCACCTGTCAGTGACCACCCTGAGAGGTCTAATTCCTCCTAGCCAATTTTTTTGGAAATGATGATGATGAAAGCGGTAATAAGAGTTCCTAGATCATAGACCCGACGATTGTGTTGATGATGGTGATGATGATGACGATGGCGCTGCTGCTTATGTTGTTGATATCGATAGTGATCATGATCATCATCAATATGTGGTGGGGGGGGGGGGTGAAGGTGGATATGACAGGGATTATTGGAAATGATGATGACGGCGGTAATGATGATGATAATGATGATGATGATGATGATTATGGTGATGAATATCACTATCGTCCGTGACAGTGATGATGATGATGATTATGATGATGATCAAAGTGATGACGATGATTTCGATGACGATGACATCCATGATGTTGATGGTGATAATGATGTTGATGATGATGAGTGTACAAATAATTGGATGATTATTGTTTTAAAGTTTATAGGTCTTGATCTATTGTTTAGGGGTGACTTTAAGCTGCTGTGATGACGAAGATAATAACTATTTAAGCCAGAGTTTCCATGATCTTGAAATGGACTAAATGAAGTGTGGAAATATCTTTAGAAAACAAAATGAATTGGTAAGGTCTACATGGTATATCTGTCGAAGTCAGAATTGCACACTTCCGCCGTGTAAAAAAATATATCTATAGGTGTATACAAAGGGGTGACGAACATGATGACATTGGAGACTGCCTCTACTTAAAGTAATGGCGATCAGAGTTGATACAGGTCATAATTTTAAAGATGAAACTAGAGGAAACAATGAAAAATATAAATGAATGAGTAGCAAATAAAACAGGTTATTAAATACCAATAAATATTAATTACCATCATTGTAACGAGGTTGGCCGAGAAGAGCACGCGATCTGTTATCATTATGACGTTTACCTTGATGAATGGTGCAGGCTAGCGGCTTCACCTATTTTTTTATTAGCACAGCTAGATACAACTGTTTAGGGATCACTGTGATCTCGTTTCGTTCTTGGAGTGCAGATATTCAACCTATTTCATTTCATGCATTCAGGCCATGTTCTGAACTTAGTTCATAGAGGTCTATTGGTTTAGTGGTTCATTCATTTCGCTCTGAATCCAAGGGTTGAGGGTTCAAATCCCAACCCGGAACGAATGTCCGTGGGTACGACCTTAATCCATATTTGCCTCTCTTCACCCATGTGTAGAGGAGTACCTGGCAACTGCTTGGGTGGTAATGATCGAAGGGCCAGCAAGAGGGGCTGTATTGATATTGATGTGGCTACCCTGGGCAAATAAGACATTGTGATAATTATTTATCATTAACTTTGAAATATCAAATGGCAACAATTTTAGTTCTCATAATGATCCCTTGACCAGTTCCCCCACCTGATGTCCACGCCTCGCACACACCTTTAGCCGCTTGACCATGCACCTGGCTGCAGCTGACCGACACCTAGCGTCTAGTTTAGATGCTAATGAGCCATGCACTGGCATCACGTTCGCAATGGTCATTATTCCACCTTTTTTTCTTCAAAAATCTTCATTTCCCTTTAAAATAAATATCCCTTCTGGTCAGTACCCAATTTGAAATTGAATTTTTACGCCACATTGAATGGATGTGGTGGTCAGTAAACGCCATATCTTTTTTTCTTCTTCCTCCTTTTTTTAATATTTTTTTTTTATATTTGGTCATTGCAGGAAATAATGTAGGTCGAGAAATTCTCACACTACTGTGTTATTTAGCGGAAATGATTGTTGGAATGATTTCAGGATGGGCTCTATCATGGATTCAGTCAGTGTACGTGACCGAAGGATATGATCACTGATTTGCATGCCAATGAGGATCGCTGGACCGGTTTATAGTCTCGAAAATCACACCAAATTTAAATCTAACCCGAACATCTCAGTACTCAGTAGACCAAATCCACACGAGACCGATTGCCCTGCAATGTCGGTCTTAGAACCTTCTTGCAAATTTTCTTTGGGTATATGAGACCGACATTTGTGTCCATTGTTCTGTTATGAATTTTTTTTTTTTTTTTTTTTTTTTTTTTTGTTTCGTTATGGGGGATGCAATGATAAGCTGGAAATAAGCTCTCGAGCTTTCGACTTCGTTGGTTATCCTGTTCAAGCTGACTTAGTGTTGATCTTTTATTATTGTTTATTGTTGTATGTTGGAGGCTTGGCGAATAAAAATTAATCTTCAATCATATATAAAGGATTAGGTAGGTGCTAAATCGGATATAGCATTTTACTTGAAGCTGTATTCTCTCTTCATTAACTCCGTCACTAATGATTCAAAAATAGTACATACTCGAAAATGCAAGCTTTCCTAGATTTTCGAAAAATTTGTCACAACCAAAGTTTCTGATTCGTTCAGACTAACTCTAAAGGAAGAAAGAGTTGTATGCATAAATTGTTTATCTACACAAGGAAAGTAGTTCGCTCAGCGGGTAGATACGTCTTATAATTCAAACATTTTCGACAAAGTCACGATTTTCTAAACAACAGGGCGCTCAATATCAATAACAAAACGGGGTGATATTCGTAGTAAGAGCTAGTCACTGGTGAAATTAGATCACGAATGGATAGCATAAGCGATGACTAAAAATTGATTTTTATGAAAGTCTAGGGAAAGTTCAAAAGGAAAAGGCTAAAGATTTAATGATAACAGAAACTCTTCAAGGGTGAGTTGATGAATTCTCTTCCCAATATAGAGTTGCAAAGATATCTGTGTTGTTGGTTTAAATATCTTGGCATCATCCCTCTTCCTTCTCTACCCTTCTTCCCCTCCCCTATCTATTCATGTTTCTCTCTCCTCCCTCCCTTTTCTCTCATCACCTCTCTCTCTCTCTCTCTCTCTCCATAAGCGATTCTTAAAAAAAAAAGAATAAGGGGGCTTGGGAGTGGATGAGGTTGGTGTTTTTACTTTTATGTTCAGCAGTTGCCCTGCGAAAATTAGAAGGGATGGGGCATTAATTAATTGGGAAGGGGGTTTAGCCTGCTCCCCTAAAAAAAAACCTCTAGAACCTCTGCTGTTTCACTTACCCCCTCCCTCACTGTTTACAAGTACAGATGTACATTCACACTCGCGTTCTGTCACTTGTCTTTGTTGATAAACAAACACAATCTGTGGGTACCCACGTTAGAGCGATGTGTTATCTGCGGGGTTGTTATGACGAAGAGATTTACGCGCCAAAATCTGTCCCATTCACAACAGACAGACGATAAGCTCACGGTTGCGATTTGCTTCAAATCGATAGTTAGGGAAGGCTATACAATAAAACCTTTCTAGGCCTAATCCATGATCATGAATGAACGCGACGTAAGTAGCCAGGTATACCTGGAAAGGAATTATTCGGCTTTCAAATGAGGCGCCGATGTGTGGTGCTCTTGACATTACGTAATACTACGTCATAGTAAACAAAGGCACATGGTACCTGCATTTTACTCTAGAATCGATTTTCCGGCAAAGCGCGGGAAAATTGAGTAGGCGCGCACTTTCTTTGTTGGTCGTCGGCCAAGTGATAACATACGAAAGGACATTAGGGGTTATTTATAACCTCTTAATTTCTCGTTTAGAGAGTAAAGATTTAAACATAAAAATCGTATGCATGATTGTTTTCGAAGAAATGAAGATTGTTTACATAACACTACTTTTTGTTTCTATCGTCTATTCAGATGGCCATGTTTTGCCTCAATATGTTTTAGCAAATTACGAGTGTTACGATACAGGAGTGCTATTAACATGCTAAGAATTACAAAATGATAATCGGGTTTTGGGGTATAATTTGCTTTTTGACGCTTTTTAGATTTCATAGTAGATAAATGGTATTATGTTTTGGGGTTTTACTTTCTATATGTAAAATAATGTTCTTACATACACATGGTCGTGAATATTACAATATTATCTCAATTGAATACGGCTGGATTGCTTTATTAACGGTCATTGATTTAATGGCTCTGTTATTTCTACATATCAAGAAAGAGAGAAGAAAAAGACAAGAAAGAAAGAAAGAAAGAAAGAGGGGAAAACAAATAAACATGAATATAACACAAAATAAACTTCTTTAAATGTAACACAAAATATTTCAAATTGCCCTTACTATATATAAACAAATTAAAAAACACATATTAAACCGCACTTCCCTACCCTAACGACATGCACGGTCAATTACTGTTCTTCCGTTTCTGCATTTGCCATCAGATATATTCAAATTCGAATGAATATGGATCACTTTTTGGTTTGTTATATACCATTAATATTTTAATTTGCTGACGAAGCTAAACAAAACTTCTAAGTTTGCTGGCAACAATCCAGACCACGATGCCGTTGAACTCATTATTCGAATGACGTAAAATTACTAATATATTCTTTAATTATCAATTAGGATCAAAGAAGAACAGTTCATGTATCAGTTCATTGACCCATATGTGTACGATTATAATTAATTTTGTTGATGGCATTGCGAAACCAGTCCTTCACATCAATGTATATACATTCAAGTAGCCCTTGCATGTGAAGGGCTGGTTTCGAGATGCCAGCAACAATCGTAATCGTACAAATATTGGTCAATGAACTGATAAATGAACTGTTCTATCTTTGATCGTAACCCCCAATTCTCACGTAATTCAGATCACTTAATGACTGTATCATTATTCATTTACAATAATAAAAAAAAGCATTAAAGTATTTAAGTCTTTTTTTTTTTAAATAGTAGAAAGTAGGTTAGATGGCAACCAGGACATTTCCTTTTAATTATTATTTATCCCGCCCCACCTCCCCCTACCCCTCCCCTCCCCTCATTCCCTTTTTTCCGATTGTAAAGTTGGTGAGAAAATTCTTTAATCGCAGTTTTTGGATTGCTATCATATATTTTAAATATGTATATAATATATACAAATTGATAAAAACAAAAAAAGGACGATCAGTTTAAGTTAAACGCATTTTGATTACAGCTGTACATAAACAAAATGACTACAATGTTCTTGAGTAAACATATTCATCACAACGACATTTTGATCATGTAAAATTAAGCCATCTTTATGAAATTGAAATCAGAATTATAAATCTTTGCACTGCCTCTCTTGCACAAGTACGAAAACAACTATGACGGACAAAAATCCTTTACGAGCATATAGTACCAGCCGCGGCTCCAGGATTGGTAAAAGGGGGTCTGATATTTACGACATGCAACCCCCCCCCCCCTATTCACCTTGCGGATACGCCCTTGTAGGCATCTTGATACGACATTTCAGATCAATTTGTTTAGTTTTAATTGGCTCCTTGCCCAGTGTTTACATCAATTAAGCTAAATGGAGAATGTGATGAACGAATACCCTTGAAACTCACGGACGTCTCCACAAAGGACTCGAACCAAGGACCTTCATGTTCCAAGGGAATGTATTGTTTCGGTAGGAAGCCTACGTGATCGGTAGGAAAGAAGGGAGGACTGATTGATAGATAATCGTAATTAGCGAGGCCCCTTGTTTGTCTTTCAGTGTACAAAGCAAATAAAGCGTATCATGTTCAATGCAATTACAAGATTGCAGATATACAGTAGGCTTGCGGGTGCACCATGTGGGAAAGAGGGAGGATTGAGGAGTCCTGAAAAAGCCTCTCGGTAATCTTTCCTGAGGGTTATAGTCCTAAAAAGATTGCAGATGCAAGTGTAAAATGATACACTATTTTTGTGGGCGAGCAATGAGCACGGTACATCACATTGAGCTGCAGTTTATTCATTTCAATTTGTTCTTTAGACAATTTCCGCAAAGTTGTTGAATATTATTTTGCAATCGCAATCTTCTTGAATTCTACTGGAAGCATGCCGAGTGATACCATACCAATGTTTTAACAAAAGACACATTGCGTCCTTTGAATTTGAGACAGTTAACCTCGAAAGAGGAACTTCGCGTTAATTTCATGTAAATAGCATTTTGAATTATCCATTTTACTTAACAAAGTACAATATTTTCTTTAATGAGCTTTGAAGAGTTGTGGACCCGTAGAAAGAAAGGGAATACTCCCCATATTCACGGAAGCTCGCTTCAGGTAATGACTTCCTCAATTATCAGAATGTTAACACCTTCTTCTCATGTTTAAAATCCAGGTCTATATTTGTAATCCTCTCAAACAATAATTACCGAGAAAAAAAGGACAAGGAAGTACAGTTTCATTGAGTTGACCCTTGTTAGTGCATTGTATTTTTGTGTGTCTTCTTTCTTTTCTTCATGTAATGATATTTCCTTGTCATCTTTTCTAACTTTGAAAGGTTTTGTAGGTACTTCACTGTTTCCTGATCATCTTGCTTTCCGTTTTTAGCACGTCCCTTTTTGTTGTTATTGTTTCCCCGGTGAAATGGATAAATGGTTCTCGATTACAGATAGAGTTTAATTTAGAAAATATAATTTTTGGTTTTGAAGACAAAAGAAACGATGCTTTAAATTGCATGGTGACTTTGATTAAGAATCAACTATTTGTTTAAAAGTTTAACAAAATAACAAAATTCCAAATTTTAGTTCTTTGAAGAAGAAAATTATTCAATATTATGAAGACGAGAGATATACTCATTGTATATTTGGTATGTATAACAATTTTTTAAAACTAAATGGCAGTCACTTCAACATTTGTTTGTATGAACAACAAGAGAGAAATGTGAAAGTATTCTGTTTTGTTTGAGTTAAGGAAAGACTTCATTTCATTGAATTGTAAAATGTTTGTTTGACTCAATAAAATAGCCTATGGAGGGCTAAAACGTTTTTTTAAATATAAATTGTTTCCCCTCTTCTTCTTCTTTTCCCTCCTCCTCCTCCTCCTCTTCTCTTCTTCTTCTCTTTCTTCATCACCTTCTTCTTCTTCTTCTTCTTCTTTAGTACTACAATGTCTTATTACTACTACTATTTCGTCTCATCCTTCCTCTTTCTCTACTTCTTCTACTTCTTCTTCTTCTTCTTCTTCTTCTTCTTCTTCTTCTTCTTCTTCACCTTTTTATAATTTTTTATTCTACTTCGATAATTGGCGGTAATGGCCTTTATCCAACGGAAACGGAACATGCAGTGTTTCCATATCAATGTAACCTTTCAAAAACACCTGATAACTGCTGATTAACCGTCAGTATGAAAGGAACTTCAAATCCACGGTTCATTATTACATAATCCTGATAATTACTCTAATTTTAATTCCACCCCGATGATACGTTTAAGAGTTTGGTTGACTCATGATTTCGAGAGGAGACTTTCCTCAAGATTGATTAAACAAATTCCCTTCCCTCCCTTCCATCCTTCCTTCACATCCATTAGTCATCCAATCAAGGAATGCATAAAGCGCCAATATCTAGTTGCCTAATTAAAGGCGCCGATGAGACTGAAAAACGACCAAAATGTCTGTTCATGATTCGAATTCGGAAAGACAAAAAAAAGCAGTGATCAATAATTGTAAGCAATCTGAAATAAGTCTTAAGTTAAGTTCTGAAAGTGGATGTCTGGCGACAAGAGCGAAGGATTTGGGGAAGACCATTCCACAATCGCGATGCACAGGCAGTATCATTTTGTATTCAATTGTATAGGAAGCCAGTGTAGTGCAATAAATGTGGGGGTAATGTGTGGTCAAACTTTCTACCTCTTGAAAGAATACTTGCAGCAGAATTCTGAGAATATTGTTATTTCCTTTTAAGTACAATATATAATCAACTGCTAACTGATTGCCATCAACCACCCCCCCCCCCTTTTCCTCCCATTATACGGGAGTCAACAGACTTTTCGAAAAGCACTTCAAACGTATGGCTCGTCAACCCATAATCAAATGATTTTAATAATCCATTTCATTAAACATGTTCAAGTACCTGTAAATAAATAACTCGTAAATAGGAAGGGGGCATTTAATTGTAAGCACCCCTCCTCTCGCCACCGTTTATCTGTGAGAACTTTTCATTTAATACTGGGGCTTAAATGTCAAATTCAAAAGCACTTCAAGTTTACGATTCCTAAGAAGGGCCTAAATAGTTACACTGATTTTAATTCATTTCGAAAATAAATTCAATGCAAGCAATTATTACACCATGACCCGCCCCTGAAAAGAAAGGAAAAGAATTAAAACTTCCTCCCGCTGTAACTGAGGTTTAGCAGTCATTTCGAAACGCATTTTCAACGTAATTACAATTAATTTTATCCATTCGAAAGGATTTCTTCTTCTTCTTCTTCTTCTTCTTCCTTCAACCTTGAAGATTCTTGCAGAACTTGTTCAAGACTTTTTATTACCCTGTAACTTTAAGAAAGAGGGACCTTTCCTTCTACTAAAGTCCAGGAAGAAAAACGCGTGACCATTGTCGCATTTTCTCATGATTAGCCCAATCTTTTCACCCAGCCTATCCATAATCTTAGGATTATCCCTTTAAATCGGACGCAGATTAAATAAGAAGCGCTCATTCAATGCTACAGATTCCTCTAATCTGTGCTCAATCGTTGACGAGTAAGCCCTTTATTGAAGATAATGTTGTGTATTCATTAGCACAGCTTTCTCTAACCTGTGTATTATCTCTGATAAATAAGCCCTTTCCACTGAGGATATTAAGATAGCATAGCTGATTAGCATGGCTGTATAGATGTAAAGGTTTGAAGAGAAAGGAAAGTCTTTTAAGAGATTGATGATGATAATTACATCCATCGTTAATTGAACGGATCGATGAGACACTAATGAAAGTTACTCCCAAAGAAGAAAAATAAATCACACGATTATCCTTCCTTGCCTACCAGCAATATCGCTCGAAAAGAAGCTGGCAGATAAACAAGTTTCTGTTGAGGGTTTAGTGCAAAGCACTTTTACAAGTCTTCACCATGTCTAAACGCAACGGGTATGATCACAAAGGTTTTCGAGAAGTCCATCGTATAACCCATACAAATCACGTTCTAATTACGTAATGCGCCTTTCGGGGATGCTATATTTCAGGACCAGTTCTTTAGTTGGAGATTTATCTTGGATTGTTCCTATTTACATTTGATCCATTACAACCAAACGATTTACTGCATGGTTGACAAAATCAGAATTAATCTAAATAAAGCGGCCATTTTTTAATGCAACTCTGCTCCCGGAACTCGAGATCGACTTCAGAGAATCGTTTGATGTTAAAAAAGATGAAATACAAGGAAGATTGTATTAATCCAGGCTTCAAAAACATTCCCGGAAAGGAAGTCATAAAAAGAAAATTTCCTATAAAGATTGAGTCAGAGAGCATTACACTGGTTCGACGTAAGTTCAACAAATTGCGAGTACTAGTAAAACAATCATGGCAATTGAAGTATGACCTAGTCCAATAATCAATCATATGAATATTACTTTACAGTGATTGAAGAATAGAAACTGTATATTTTGCAAGATCTCTGCAAAGATTCCCATTTGTTGTTGCCGTTGTAGCTGCTTTTAGATGTTGTTGTTTTGTTTGCGGGTTTGTTTTTAACGAGATAATCGAGAAAAACAAGCGCCAATTAAACGCAACACCACTCGTAATAAATTCGGATTTTGGCATCGGAAGCGAAAGAGAAGGAGTCAAAGTATGCGATGATTTAAAATTGCCGAACTTTGCGACATACATGGCTTGACTGGACCTAAAGGGGGCGCTAATAATGTTTTGTACTTGGTCTTGACTCGAATAGTGACGAGTTGAGGTCGATGAAAAGTACTATAGTAGATGAAAAAAAGTCTTAACTCTATTTAGGACAAAAAAGGTTTATGTAAGGAGGTTTGACCTAGAACACATTTATTTTCGAGAAATCATATAGTTAATGTTGATTTCATATCATTAATGTGTCATCACTACAATTCTCTTTTACGTAACGACCGGCTAAACCATTATGTGAAAAGGCAAGTAAGTCCTCACATTATGATCATACATGGAAATAATAATGCTAATGCATTGACCTTTATCTCTGGACATCATTTTAGTGAACACAAACAAATATAACATTGTGACCTTCGCAGCGCCGCTGACCAAACTGCAGTTGGGTAATATTTATATCCGTTGAAGCAGGGAGGAATTTTGACCATGAATGATGACCAGGGGGCTGGAGTACCACCATATATGGACAGAACTGGAAGACTGTGCAACAAATGGCAGCAATCCATGACGAAGTTAAATCTAGATTATGACGAGTATGTGGAATGATGATGATGATGATGATGATGATGGTGGTGGTGGTGGTTGTGATGATGATGATTATGATGATGATGATGATGGTGGTGGTGGTGGTTGTGATGATGATGATGATGTTTAAGGTGGTGGTGGTAATGATGATGATTATGATGATGATGCGATGATAATGATGATAATGATGATGGTGGTGGTGATGATGATGATTTTTGCGATGATAATGATGATGATGATGATGGTGGTGGTGGTGGTGGTGGTGGTGGTGATGGTGGTGATGGTGGTGATGATGATGATGATTATGATGGTGATGCGATGACGATCATAATGATAATGACGAGGAGGAGCAGAAGTATAGTTGAATGAATACACATAAAAATCAATTATAATGAGACCCATACTGAGCACAGATCAGCCATCATAATTATTAAAGACGATAGAAACGTGACGTGAAAATGAGGATTGCTATTACACGTTATATCAACTACTTCATTTTGTTCTGTATAAATGCATACTTCATTCACATTCTCTCTTTTACATGGAACTACACTAATCTAGACTATGGCACGACACGACCGCAACAAATTATAAAAGAGGGAAAAAAAACGAAACTGGTTGTGATCTGGACCGATTGGACTGGACACTGATGTCCCCTCATCCCATCTTGAGCTTATCATCCCATCCCTCCTTCGCGATTTCTTTGTCTCCCCCCTACTCCTCAAGATAAACTGTCATCACAGTCTTTTCACAAGTCGTCCTGGATTTCCGTCCAATATCAAAATGGTTCTCTGCAGTGCATGATTTTCGTCTCGCACTCATTAAAGCTCTGGTATTTTTTCTCTGATGTTGTACCAATTACCTCTTCAATGTTAATGTTCATTGTACTTATGATAAATTAACGGTGTGGAATCAAGTTACTACACATCTCTGCAGCGAGCGACATATTGTTGCACAATCACAACTCTTGTAACATGTTGAAGTGACCTACTTATAACAATTTTTCTTATTTTTAAATTCATTTGTTTTCCCTTTGTTTCTCATCGTCATATTTTGTTGTTGTTTTGTTATTATTGCGTTTTGTTTCCCCTCTTCGTTCTCTCTTTTGTTTTTGTAAATAGCAACTTTAAATTAATATGCAAAATCAATTTCATTATAATGGAACTTAAAAGGAAAAGGAAATATTCGAATTCGAATTCTTTTAGATAAGCCTAGCCATTTCTCTCCTGTCAAACTTGTCATTGGCAGGCTATCGCGTGGCTTTGACAAATAAAACCAGAAGCCTTGAAAACAACTGGAGCCCTTGACCACAAATAGGCGAAGAAAAGCGAAACCATGACGATTCTGTGAGGAGTTTAGTTTCACAAAAGTCAACCTTGCCTTCTCTGCTTTTCTTCGTCGCATTGTCCACTCTTTGTTTCAGTTGCTTAAAATAAGTGTGCATTTTGAAGGAAGGCGTAGACAAGGGAACGAATAAGGAGAAGAGCAAATCAAGGAAGTAAAGGCAGATGACGAAAAGTTGGTGGTGTAGTTGTGGTGGTGGTGGTTTTAGTGGAAGTAATGGCAATGATATGATAAAAATGATGATGGTGATGACGATGTTGATGGTGATTATGATGATGATGATGATGATAGCGGTGGTCGTAATAAAGACGATGATGATGGTCATTACGGTGATGATGATAGTGGTGGTAGTGGTGATGATGATGATGATGAGGATGATGATGATGGTGGTGATGATGGTGATTATGATGAAGGTAGTGATTGTGATGGTTACATCGTGATCATGATGATGGTGAGGAGGGGGAGGACGAGCAGGAGGATGGAATATGATGATGGTAACGACGATTATAATTTAGACCTTAATTTGAGGCCAACACTTAAAAGGCAAAATGTGCAACTAAAGGAATAAGTGGATACGTCAGTAAATTGGACAATGTGATAAAGAAGAAGCAAAAAAAAATGAATTATTTTAAAAAATAAGAAGAAAATGACGGTGATGGAGAAGAAGGGGACTAGGAGGGCGACGCCGACGAGATGAGAAAGAGGAGGAGGAGGAGGAAGGAGAATATGATAGGTATACGCAAGGAGGTGAATAAGGAATAAAGAGGGGTCTCAAAGGAGAAGGTGTAGCAAGAGATGGAGGTAGCGTTCGCTTTCGGAGACTACCCTTCTTCTATTTTGATTTAGATTTTTTGGGATGAGTGGGGGCTGTCAACAGACAAGACGTGCCCTGCCCAAGCCAATCGGTATCACAGTCCAGTTATAGCGCAGAGGCACGCGAGTTAGGTATTACTCCCATCAGAGTAATTATTGGTAGGTCATCGAAATAATAGTCCGCATACATTACATCGCGATGTGTAGGCCTACTAGTTACGCCCTTCAATCTTCATCAATATTCTCCTACTAGTGATGATCGCGGTTGTAATAATGATGATGATGATGAATAAGAACATTTTCTATCTGTTTGAGATGGCTATGATGCACTACCACCATTACAATCAGCCTGTGCTGTTGATAGTATGCCTACAGTGAGAGTTAAACATTATCCTCTTGTTTTTCTCGTGTGCTTGTTCCATTCACCATTTTTCACGAAATTAGCGTGCGTCATGGATAAACTTCGGATAAACTTAGTTTGAAGTTTATCTTGTCGTGACAAAACTGTCCTATAGTCTCATACTTTGGGGAATTTGGGGCTGGGAATGACTAGAATGCTGCACCTTTTCCGCAGATTTTCAACTGCCTTTGTTGATCGTTGGAGCAGATTCCTACAAATCAGAGAAGAATTTGAAATCTTGCAGAGAGGAGGATCGGAGGGGGACACATTTGTTTCCCACTGGCACAATCACTCTCGACATTCACATAGCCACACGTCGGGAATGGGGCACGCTCCCGAGCACAGAAAGAAATTCTTTGTTATCCTCAAAACTCATCAAAAACACAGGGAAAACTCTCTCTTCCCTGCAAACCCACACACCCGCATACGCACACACATCCCAGCGCGTGCTCGTGCCGAAAGTACTCGCTGATAAAAATAAACTTCTAGTTTTACTTTCATTCATAAAAATAGTAACCTCTTCAGTCAACAGCGTGCGTCTGTTTTCTTTCATGACTTGTGTTTTGATCGTATTCCTTTGTGTCGCCCAGCTGACGATCGGACGGTCGGTCGGTCGGTCGGTCCTCGTAGTAAAGGAGGTCACACAGAGTACACGTACGTAGACCTGAACTTGAAGATAGAAGAACATTTTCTTGATTGCCAAATTTGGGAATAAATCGCTGAATTGTATGCGCACTTCATTCTCCTACTTTCGAAAAATCAACCAAAGGCACTTTCAATGTCAATAGCCTTGTGCGTCCCCTATTAGAATGTAAGAACATGATGATCGCATATAACGTAATCCAAACATGATTTCTATAGACGATTGAAATTGCCCTTGAGTAGACTTTATGAGAATAAGTCATGAAAGTTGCTCTGTGATTCATTAACGGTAAAATCTGGTTCCAACAAAGAAAGACAAGTTAATAAATGAAAATTCTCGTTTGGAATGTTTGGGTATTTATAAATCCACAAATTGTTAAGCCACAATCAGTTGCCGGCACAGAAATGAAGAAAAAATGACGATAACGCAAAGATATAGTTGAGTTCTGGTCAAGCGATTATGTTGTGAAAGAAACTGTGTGGAACCGGTCAGAAAAGTTGATCATGTAGCATGTACTGCAAGGTTCTCGAATCATAAAAATTAAAAAGAAATTTGGCCCAGTCTTGGTGAAAGCTTGGTGAAAGTAACAAGCACTGTGTGCATGCAAAAAGATGTATATACTATATGGGACTACATAAGCATGTAGCGTGGTTAATTTTTTAGCTGTTACATGTCATATTTAGAATATGAAGGCATTTAAAGAGCCATGCTTTTCTGGGAACCTTTTTTCCTCTGATGTTCTTCCAAACTTGCCTTTAATAACATTGAAAACGCTCACAAATTATTTTCCACCTCTCCCCAGAACTCATCGGCTGAAACCTGAAAGAAAATCAACCATTATAAATTTCTACAAAACAATAGGAGAGATGAGTAAGATTACAGAACAACATGACCTTAACAATTGCTGGATATCAACCCGCAAATACTATACTACGAACCTCAAAATACAATTAACTTATAGAAAATGGACACTAAAAATGTGAACACCGGAATCCCAAATATGACATAAAAACAAATTTTCGTGCCATCGCCGATATTTTTGGCCTACTTGACTTTTGGGGTTATATGAAACACGATCTGAACTGTTTTCGAAATATCCACTCTTGGGCAGGTTCATGTTGTTTTGATGCAAATGATTTTATTTCTCCTGCAAAACATAATACAATGAATAATTATATTACAAAAATATGCAATGAAACGACAAATATAATAGAAAAAGCAAGAGAAAAGAGGAACTCGAACTAGAAGTTCAATGAAGTGTTAGTTGCTCAGATGCTGTTTTACAATATAACGTGTGAACAAAGTATGCTTAGAAAATCAATAAATAGAAAATATGTAGCTAAGAATTCTTTATTTAAAAAAAAAAATTTTTTTTAGGGGGGGGGAATAAAAGAGAGCAAAAAACGGAGGTAAATAGTAGAAGGCAAAAAGAAACAAACATACAAAAAAGGGAAAATTAATGAATGCAAAAGCTCTAGAAAAAGGGGGTTAGATCAGTAGAATGAGGGAGAGAGAAATTGAAAGAGATTTCAATACAGTTTTGAATATCTCATTGAAGGTCATGTTCGGATTACCCATATTTTCGCACGTTCCAGTACATGACGCACTATTAAAGGGGATCGGTAACTTTGCCTCAGATTCTGAAACAAAATCCTGGATTGAGCTCATGCTGCAATGATAATTATAAGCCTTTAGGTCAGTCAGTCAGGAACCCCATGACATTTACAAGCCGATCGCCTGACTGATTATCAAGATATTTATGATTGGATATCGAAACCAAATTTTGCGTTTGCCTAACGGTTTTCATAACACTACAGTGTATTTGGGAAACGAGTATGGTAAAAACCGGTCACTCAAAGATTTTCACTTTTTTGAGGCACTTCTTGATCATTTTGAAGCGCGATTTGTTTAGGGCTTCAATATTACACCATATCACAGACACTGGTAGCCGGTAGGCGGCCATGCATCTCAGATTTAATATTGTTAAACGATGCCTTTAAAGAGAAGGTTGAGTTCTGGGAAGAGGTGAAAAATAATTTGTGAGCATTTTCATTGTGTTATGCAAGTGTGGAAGAACATCAGATAAAAAAGGTTCCATAAAAAGCATGGCACTTCAAATGCCTTAATATTCTAAATATGGCATGTAACATCATAAAAATCGGGGCGGATTTTTACGTCAGATGTTTGTGTAGTCCCATATACATCTTTCTGTGTTCAGTGCTTGTAATTTTACCAAGACTGGGCCAAATTTCTTATCATTTTGATGATTCCAGATTCCAGAACCTTGCAGTACACACCAATACTTACTTACACATGTATATGCTAGATGATCATGATCAACCTTTTCTGATCGATTCCACAAAGTTTATTTCACAACGCAATCGCATGACCTTTATAATAGTTGATTTCATGACTCCTGAAATATTATAGCCTTGGGTTGATTTCCGAAAGAAGCCGTGGTCGATTTTTTTTGTTTATGATCGGAAATAGAAAAACGATATTAAGTTCAAGGACAGCAGGCTTAAAAGAAAATAAACAGCTAGTAGAAATAGAGTAGGCCTATATTAATACTATCAATTTTAATTGACTTGGCTACCAGTAACTGTGTGTAAATAAAACTCGGTCAAAGAAGTTTAGGGAGAGAGCGGCTCGCGTCTTATTTTTTCGTACCAAAGCTAGCCTTGGGGGGCCCGTTTCAATAAGCCTTTTTTCAATGACAAATGACCAAAATCAGTGACAAATCTGCTGATAACCAATCAGGAGCAAGGATTTCAGTAGCTTATAACAAAAACTGTCATTTGTCATTGATTGCAAGTTTTGTGAAACGCCCCCAAGATTTAGCTTCACCGAAATGAGCTACAAACACGAGGGAAGGCTGACTGTCATTACAAAAATGTTTATTTACATCTCTTTTCATATTTTGAAATATGAAGATGTTCAAGGGAATCCCTCTCATCAGACATTGGAATTATGGTATTTATTTTGCCTCGGTTTGGGTTTTATTTTTCCTACAAAAACATGTTTATGGTACATACACTGTACATATTAGAAATAAACTGATCGTTATTTAAAAAAATATATATATATATGACTGGGTTGCTCTATGCAGATCAGATGAATGGCCCTGGTCTTCCTTAATTGAGTAAAGGTTCACCAACAAAAGAAAAGTAAATAATGATGATGATAATCATAATAATAATAATAGTAATAACAATAGTAATAATAATCATTATCATCAACATCATCATACACGAATATAATATAAAACGTGAAATGCACATATGTAAAAAGAGTAAATACAACAAATTTTAAAATATATTGTATATCTTAAACCATGGACCTACTACGAACATCAAACGCCCTCCCTATACCCGAAAACATGTCTATCTATGGCATAAGAAATTGAGACTAAATGTTGCTGGAAATAGATAAAGATTACCTTTAGCAGAACCAAGGACGTAACTCCTTGGCAGAACATACCCTTTTATCTTATTAAAGTGCCAGATGGCGCAAGAACTGTTCTTGAGGAAAAGAAAACACCTCGGAATGTTTGCCAATAATTATCATGATGATAAAGGGATGCCCGTCAACGACATGCCGTAAGGTGTAGCGACAGTTGGTCTTATGTTGGTTCGGGGGTTTTCTCTTCTTCTTTTAAATGGTATTGATAATCATTTAAGAAAACAAGCACTGTGCTGCAACCCCCCCCCCCCCCCAAGCATTTTCTTAAACCGGATTTCGTCGTGAATATCAAAGCAGATTATGATTTAATTGACATTTATTAAAACTCTAAAATGAGAATCGCGGAGCTTTCTACTTTTCGATAAATTGCTTTGTTCGACATTAAAGAAGAGCCATGAGTGTGAATAATCCATCTTATCGAAAAGAATGTGATATAATTAAATACCCTTATTTCATTGATCTGCATAGGTTTTAGAATTGCCTACAAATTCAACACTTTCTTTACAAAGAAATCACTCAATTATCATAATGCCATTCAAAATGAGAACTTCTTTGTTTTCGTGACGATGTCAACATTTCTCTGTTACAAATTAAAACATTTCCTTATATAGTATGATAAAACTATGCAATAAAACACGAAAAACGTGCCTTTAAGCATTTTATTTTAAGAACAAAGAAATTTGATTCCAAGCTGAGGAAAGCCTCTCAGCTACGAGCAGAGTGAAGACAAATCTGGCGGCATTTTTCAAAGCAAACCGCTGTAACGGTGTAAAGCCTATGGGCAAACTTGAATGTTTTCGCGGACCTCTTTGTCTTGAGCAGGCTGTTTTTGTTTACATAATGGTAGCGGCAAGGTGCGACCATTTTGTGATTGAAAACAGAAAGGGGTATAGTCACCACCCAAACCGTTAAAATGTACATACGCGATGAGCCATGGTTTAAGCATTTAATGTTCCTTGTCTAAGGGAGTCCCCAGCTCCCCCACTCCCCTCCCATCCTTTTTCGGGTCAACTGTGCCAATTATGATCTAAGAGTGTATTTAGACAAACAACTGCAAAGTAATATTTGAACGTGAATTTAAATCTGCTGATTATGTTATTGGTTAATTCATTGCATTTTATTACGGTTTATTTGGAAACGGGGATTCCGATATTTTTTTCAAGACACAAATGATTTCTTGGAGATATGTATATACATGTACAAAGAAAGAAAGAAATTAAGAAATACAACATGAATGAACAAGTTAACTGCAGACGTAATTGCTCTGTAAATCGTTGCAGTTCTTTTAATAACTAAGCAAAGTATTATACGTAGAAGTGGTAGAAGTAGTAGTAGTAGTATAAGTAGTAGCAGTAGTAGTAGTATAAGTAGTAGCGGTATAAGTAATATTAGTAGTAGTAGTAGTAGTAGTAGTAGTAGTAGTAGTAGTAATTGTAGTAGTAGTAAAAGTAGTAGTAGTAGTAGTAGTAGTAGTAGTAGTAATTGTAGTAGTATTAGTAGAAATATAAGAATGTTTTTCAAATGTGGTGATATCAAATGACATAAATATCTACAAAGCAAATTAACAAAATATCATAACTATAAGTACACAATCCAAAATTATGGATGTGATGGCAATTAGCAGTACACAGTTATACAAAATGATACATAACATAATGAGTGTTATGATATAACATCTCGCCACTTATCAAGAAATAAAACAAATCTGTCTCGGTCTGAATACATTATTCGTTAAAGGTCATAATAATATTCCAACTGTTTCTTAGATAATTTAAAAGATAATCTACTACTTTTACATTTTGTAGAAAACATGTAGTATTTTGTGTATAAAATTCAAGTGTCAGAAATTCCCCCAGAAATTCCATATAAATGTATTAATGGTAAATATGGTTTTATTATTTAAAGTGTGTTCCTGAAATAGTAATTTAAATTGATGGATTACAGGACAATCCAAGAACAAATCTTGATATTAAAGACACATCCAAAGGATATGTTTCTTTGCAAAAAATCGTAGTCATTGTGATATAAAACGAGAAAATAATCAAATTATAGTCTTAAAGGTATTACAAAGTTTTGGTATGGGGTCATGAATTTGGTTTAAATTAACATATTGGAAGCATATGCGTTCCTACAATATTCATTGACCGTTGTCGCGGTTGAAATCGGGTCTAAAGTTATGAAATTATAAATAATAAACTCTTTATGTTGTATAGTTCCCTCTCAAGGTCAAGATATTAATTTAGCTATGAAACAATATTTATTGACTAAAATCGACCTATTACCTATTCCCGTTTGGAAATTATATATCACAACTACATATTCTGAGATTTTCATGGTCGCAGCTACCATTGTACGGCCATATAGGCGCTATTTGAAATTTATCAAAATTTACCGGGAGCACCGGTAAATTGTTATATTCAATTTTTCTCGAAAACAGAAGTGTTTTAGGGGCTAATATTTTTAGTGCTAATAATACATCCACAGGGGAATCCAAATATATCAAAATTGTAAAGATTCACTATCCACCCAATTTTCAAATTTCCCAAAACTTTGTATTACCTTTAAAAATCCGATTTTGTAATGCAGGTTGTAAATAAAGCACGAGTCCGACAAGGTCTTAAGCAGGGCTCCCACTTAGCCGAGTTGGAGCCTCGAGTTGTGGCGAGCTGGCGCGATCTTATGGCAAGCCGTTTTATTATTAATTGGTATCAATAAATCAAATCTTGTTATCAATAAATAATTTTATGTTGTAAAGCAATGGTAATTCTTGATATCAATAATTCGATTTCGTGATATCAGGAATTCGAATTGAATTCTTGATATCAAGAAATATATGTTTTAATGATAAAACTGCTTGCCATAAGACCGCGCCAGCTCGCCACAACTCGAGGCTCCAACTCGGCTAAGTGAGAGCCCTGCTCTAGGCGTAAACACACGTTTCATCATCCACGGATTCCTTTAGCTTAATTCATTATTTTGTTTGATCAATATATAAGGATTCCTTTTGATTTCATTTGTTACTATGGCAGATCATCGTATTTTAGGGGAAGCCAAGACGTGCTCATTAAAACCTTCTAAACTGAATGGGGTCTTCAATGAACGAAAAGGTAGTTAGGCTATCAGAAAACCCGATTTGTTCTTGATCTGCGGACTTCAAGTAGTCTGAAAATATCTTGAATCTGACAAAGTCAATGGTTAAGCCGATTGAATCACCCCACCCGTCATTGTTGGAAGGGTATACACAGAATAAGGGGGATAATCAGTGATAATCGTAACAGCGCTTTCTCTTAATCTGAACTTGAATTTTTAAGCCGCTAATTTGGAGGGATACCAAATTTGGGCTCACATCGCAGCTGTAGGATAAGCAGATTAAAACAACAAACAAAGTCAAGTAGACACCATCATTGGTTTGTGCATGGTCATGGATTTCATTAGCGATGGATGAGATTTTGAAATTATCTGGATTAGAGGCAGTATAAGTAAAGCGCTGAATCAGTTGGGTGGGGTATGTCGAGGGCGGGGGGATTCCAAGCTTAATCACATACAAAAGGTGACTCCGTTATATCATGGAGTAGTTCCATGGTTAGGTGTTGGCCTACCCAATAAGACATTCTTTTTTTTTTGGGGGGGGGGGTCCATCTATTTCATTAAAGACCGTCAATACTACTGGGCCAGAAGGGATTAGACCACACAGCGAGGTCATTGACATGTGGCTATCTCATTAACTCAGCCATCAACTAACATAAGAAGAAGAGGATCATGGGGGACCAACAGGCACCGATTGGGGGAGTTTTCTATATAGAGGGAGCAAGTAGCTACAAGTAGGACAGTGGGGCTTTAAAATAATGAAGACCTCTTGACTTGGATTGGTGTTTTTTTTCTTCTATTTTAATGCTTCCATTAGTCAATGGTGATCATGAACATTTTATTTTTCATATAAAAACTGATATAAAACCGCCTAATAATAATCAATAATAAGGATACCAGGAATAAACGATATTTGGGACTGTAAAGCTATTTTCTGAAACATTTCAATTCAATTCAATTCAATATTATTAAAACTACATAAAATACAAGTAAAAATACCAACAAATATAAAATTACTAACATCATGACAATAAATACTAGCAAAACTTGGTTTCAAAATGAATTGGAACAAATGAAAGATTAAAAATCTTGTAAAATGTCATCCCTTCGTTGAAAAAAAGAAAATTATATATTTTTTGATATTGCTTAAAGGCATTCAGTTTGACAATGTTTCCAGTTTTACTCATTTGAGATGCATGGCACTACGAGTTATGTGTCTGTGATATGGTGTAATATTGAAGCCCTAAAAAAATATGCTTTTCAAATGCACAATTGAAATACGTTGCACAAGAGACGTCATTTATAGCTGACGTATTACTTCAATTCATTTCAACTTTATTTTACTTTGCAATAAAAATACAAATGATCAAACACATTCACAATACAGCAGGATGTATTACATGAACAAAATATCAAATAATATTGCAAAGGAGGGTAGCAGCCAGAAAAGAGAAAAATAGTATAATGATTGTTAATAATAATAATAATAATAATAATAATAATCCGTTTTTGTTTATATAGCGCTCAATACACCGATCCAACGATGTGCCTAAGCGCTTTACAGATATATTATTACCCCGGTCATCGGATTCAGGCTTACCCGCACACAATGTGTGCACATTTTCCACTTCCTGGGGAGCATTCTAGCCAGTCGCCATTTTACAAGCGCACACTTGCTCGTCCAACCACATGAACATTCGCATCCTAAAAGTGTACATACATGTATACTGGTATATTATAAAAATGACAACATAACAAATTACAGAACACAACAAACAACAACGGAGGAAAAAAAGAGTTAACCAAATTTTCGTACCTCGTTTTTTTTTTTTAAAGAAATAACTTGCTGTATGAAAACTGTTATGCATGTACTCTGCTCAAATTTCATAGTAAACGTTTTTTCTTGTTTATTTGTACCTATTGACTGAATTCGTTCTATCCCTACAGGAGCTATCCGGCTCCTGTCAATATTTGAAAGTACGAAAAACCTGAGGCTCTGCAAGCTCCAAAGAAAAACCTTATTTTACGGGACAAAATAACAGTGCTTACATGTGTCGCGAGAACGTCCTAAGCCTTTGCTAAATCTATGTCAAACATTTGCCTTTCTGAACCTGTGAGCATCCACGCGCTATCTATTTAAGACCATTTTGTGGTAGGTGCATGGTAAGACTTTTTAACACAAAGTTCAAATTTGCTTCGTTCTTACAATCCATCTTTACACACCTGTGGTAATGGCTATCAAAGCATTTACAAAAGGGTTTAAAATAAGCAAGGTGAGCTGCGGTTTATAAAGCCAAATAAATTCAAAATGGTGTCCACAAGCTAACACCTAAGGTGTAGGTTAATAAGCCAATTCAGACACTGTTTTGGCGGGAAATATCACGCCTTTGTCAGGTATAGTTATGGTCTTGCGTTCGAGTCCTAGATCAATAAACAAGGACCAAAGAGACCACCCTTCCTGGACTGTTCATGTTAGCATACGCCTGTCAACTTCATTTTCTACCCCTCCAGGTAGCAATCAATATTCATATTTTTAAATGATATGTTTAAGGTACTATGTCCCATTCGCAGCCAACTTCAAATTCGGTAGAAATTTGCAGGAATTATGAATATATCACGTATACACGTCCTTTCTGTGAAATTTGAACGTTAGCAGCAATATTCAAATTATGCAAGGAAACCCGTTTACTTTCTAGACTTCACTGTTAAGACACTGTTGAGTAAGATCAACTAAAATAATTTAAAGCACCAAGCATGCCAAGTAATGAATTATGGGTAAAAGTTTATTTTCCGTCATTTTGATTTTTTTTTAAATTTATTTTATTCGTGTGTATTTCTGTAAGTTGATCATCTCTACAATGTAGAATCACTCTTCGTAATAATGGTAGATGAATTGAAGATGATGGGGGGAAACAGAGAGGGTGGGGTGGTTATAATGATAATCGCATAAGTCTGACACTTGATAAAAGCACTGTTTGCCTTTCAGTCGTCTTACAATAAGTCAAATAAATACAAATGAAATCATCCTATCATAATGCCCCCCCCCCCTCCTTTGTGTTAAATTTCGGGTTTCTTCCTCGATGTTCTATTTTATTAGACCCGTTTACTAATGTGTTCATGTTTATGCATGTTTCTCTTTTGAACCTCTGAGCAGCGTTTCACGAAACGGTCTTATTAGGGATTTTTAGATTTGACGACATAGTGGACTGCTACGCGTGACGTCCTTATAAGGCACTGTGATGTCCTTTTAAGGCAATGCCAGTGCCTTATAAGGACGTCACACGTAGCAGTCCGAGTTCTCGTTGTGCAAATCTAAAAGTCCCTATTACAAGTTCGACGACAACCCATTGAAATGAGTGGATTGAATTAAGCATTTTTTTCAGTGGGATGTCGGTGAACTTGTACTTGTGACCAAATGGCATCTCTTCATTATGGAATTCACTATGCATGCATTGGTGTTGCTATGAAGGGAAAACCTCTCGCAAGATTCTAATTTGGTTGTCAAGAGAAACATTAATTTTGTTTAAAAAGTACATATACAAATGTATGTTTTAAAGCTATTCTAGTTATGATTCTGCACTCTATATTTACTGATCGAAATCTGTCGACTAACTTCAAATATATTTCTCTTCCTCCAGACCATTTCTCTCTCATTTTTTGTCCACTCCTTCTTCCCTTTTCAATTTCCAGCTCTTGACTTCAATGCTCACTATCAAAATGATCACCATATTTCTTTATTTTCATTTTTTTTTGGTCTTATGTTGTTCCATTATTTTCTCCCCTACAATGTTATATTGTATCTCTTTCTTCTGGTGTGCCCCTCCTTCTCAAGGTCTCTTGACAAACAAAAATTCCAAAGACAAAGTCTTTAATTCCATCAGTTCGTCTTACATTTCGCTTTGTCTTGAAATCCTTTTGCTCTCAAGACCCAATTCTGCCCCTCTATTTATTTACTCTTCCTCTCCTGCCTTTGCACACAGGCAGGTGCATTTTCAAAAGGAATAATTACGTAATCATTGTTGACTCCTGGACGTAAAACCAATCAATTTCTATTGTCTCACTGGCACGGCGCGTGGCACTCTGACGGACTTAAATAAGAGGTACTCGAGAGGGATTTTTTAAAGATTATAAAATAAGTAGCCATAGAGTGTTTAGCTTCGGATTCTTTCGAAAAGCACTCTATTTCGTTAATCCAATCGAATGGGTTTAAAATGGGAGCAAACTGTCAACAACAATTAAACAAGAAAGTTTCACACCACCATCTCCCCCCCCCCCCCCCCCACCAAAAAAAAAGAGATGATCTACAATGATTTCGATTTGTCATGTACATGGACTCATATTTGTCTTTCAGGGCATTTTAACTCTGCGTGCGGTAGATTATTATGCCAAATTGATAGGCTATGTTTTTTGTTGTCGTCCCCCCCCCCCCAAACACACACCCTTCGAATTCATGTTATGTAACCTATTTGCCAACGACTTGCAGACGATCCTGGAATCAATATTTGCTATCCGACAGATGGTCCGCACGTGGGCTTTTTAAATGTCTTCTTTTTATCTTTTTTGTCTGCTTTTCCCCTCCTTCTAGTCAATTGACAACGATCAAAAGAAGTTCTACTGGATTGATTTCATCTATGGTCTACATAATCATGATACTCTTCTGTATTGAGTTATTGACTGAATCAATGGCGTAGCGTACGTGATCCCCTCCTCTTCTTCTTTTTACGACGCCTCCGATGGGGGTGCACTGGGTTGAGAAGGGTATTATTGTCCCTTTTTCTCTTCCCCTTCCCGTTCTCTCGTTCCTTTTCTTTCTGTTATCCTTTTATTTTTCTTCGCCATTCTTCGTTTTCTTCTCTCCTTCTGATTATCGTCAGCACGCGACAATCGCGTGCGGGTAATCGATATCATCGATCTCAGCAGGTTCTTTTCGCGCGCGAAATGTTCTTTGTATCACCAAGCTCCTCCTACTTTCTTGTAACTACTTAGCCCTGTACACACTTAAGCAGGGCTCCCACTTAGCCGAATGGGAACCTTGAGTCGTGGCGAGCTGGCGCGATCTTATGACAGGCCGTTTTATTATTAATTGATATCAATAAATCAATTCTTGATATCAAGAAATAATTTTACGTTGTAAAGCAATGGTAACTCTTGATATCAAGAATTCGATTTCGTGATATCAGGAATTCAATTTCGTGATATCAAGAAATATGTATTAAAGATAAACTTGAGTTTTGGTAAAAAAAAGAAAATGAATTCTCACAGAATCTAACGAAACTTACACTAAATGTTCAAGATTACAAATAAATGTCATGTGACAAACAATTTTGGAAGAAAATGTATACTGGCTGAGTTATGAGCGTAGAAAGATAAGGAAATCAGGGTAGTTCTATAGCCCCGACACCATGTGTGTTGTCCCATATACATCTTTCTGTGTAAGTGATTGTTACTTTACCAAGACCGGGCCCAAATTATGATGATTTTGATGACTCCAGAACCTTGCATTACACACCATTACTTACATGCTATATGAATAACTTTTCTGATCCATTCCACATCTTTTCTTTCACAATGCAATCGCATTACCAGAACTCAAGTTTATCTTTAATGATCAAACTGCTTGCCATAAGATCACGCCAGCTCGCCACAACTCGAGGTTCCAACTCGGCTAAGTGGGAGCCCTGCTTTACTAACATGGTTGGTAACTAATGAACATTATCTTTTTCCTGTCGGAGAGTCCTGGCTCAACCACTGTGAAAATGCCTTTTACTGACCGGTGAAAAATTGTATTATGTGACTTTACGTGGGTGGCTTAAAGTGTAGCAATCATTAATATATCTGTTCCCCCTCCCTCTCCCATCAATAGAAGGAAAAAACAGAAACACTAAAAGAGTAGAAGGGGCAAATGAAGAAAAAAAATGAAAGAAGAAAGAAAATACAGAAAGACAAAAAAAGGGATTCCTTTTTTACGTCTTTCCTGTTACTCTGCCATTTCATTTTGTAATAATTCCATTGGTTTCATGAAGAGTATATACCATTGACTGATAAAGTCGTTGATTCGGATTTGCTCTGTACTAGAATGTGTTCAGATCACCAAAAGAACCCCAAAGAAAGGTTTAGTCAGTTAATGGTACATGCTAATTCTCTTCTTGAATTAAATATTTGACAGAGTTAAGTGGCAGGGTAATATTAAAGACGTGAACAGGAATCACTATTTTGTCTTTCTGTAATTTTTCTTTCTTCTTTTATTTCTTTTCTTTCCATTTTCCCCTTCTCTTAAAAAATGTTATTGATGGGGGAGAGGATGGGAACAAACGATTGCTGATTGCTACACTTTAAGCCAACCACTTAAAGTCACATTTTCACCAAACAATAAAAGGCATTTTAGCAGTGGCTGAGCCAAAACTCTCTGACAGATAATAAAGATCAATTTTTATAAGTTACCAACTTTGTTAGTAAGCCTACTGGGATAAGTAATATCTAAGAGGTAGGGCGAGATTGGTAATACAAAGAACATTTCGCGCGCGAAAAGAAGTTGCTGAGATCGATGATATCGATTACCAGCGCGCGATTGTCGCGTGCCGACGGTAATCAGAAGGAGAGAAGAAGAAAGAAGAATGGCGAAGAAAAAACGAAAAATAATGAAAGGATAAAAAGAAAGTAAAGGAACGAGAGAATGGGAATGGGTAGGGAAAACGGAAAAGAGGGCGATATGACCCCTCTCACCCCCCCCCCCCCCGATAAGAGGTGTCGTACAAAGTAGAAGGGTTGTAAATCTCATATTATTCCGAGTGAGACCAGCGCCCCCATCAAGTGCCCGCCCTCCTCATGCTCAGGCTACACCATTGATTCCGTCAGCTACTAAATACAGAAGATTATTGACGGAATCGAGGGCTTGGGTCATTGAGGAGGGCGGGCACTCTAGGACAATCAACCCAGTAGTACTTCGTTTGATCATTGACTCGAAGGAGAAAATTAGATAAAAAGAAGACATTGTATTACAGTGATAATATGGTTGCCAACAAAGAACGGCTAGAGCGGGAATAAATTGTTTAATACGATGATCTCTATCTTAAAATTCAGACGTAATTACATTGTATTGTATTTGACACGATTGATAAGGTTGTTTTGATCCATAATATCTCATCATTTATCTGTTTAAATTCAAAGATGGTTCTAATGGGATTCATTCATTGATTAATTGAATGTTGCTATACATTCAGATTAATCAGAGCGGGAACTAAAGAAATAATCCCGTCTAGACGGTCTAGTTACTAATACCAAGTTTTAATTGATATGATCGCAGATTAAGAGAATAATTGAAGCCCGATAATCATCGAAGAATACATTCAGTTGCTTGAACAATACGACATAATCGGTTATTGATACCTCATAGAAATTCACTCTTTAGACCTTTTATAGACACTCCCTTCGACATCAATGTACGTAAAGATAAAGTTGAGTTCTGGTCATGCGATTGCTTTGTGAAAGAAACTGTGTTGTTGCGATTGGAAAAGGTTCATTATGTAGGAGATAAGTATTTGTCTATACTGTGAGGTTTTTCTACCATCATAGTGATGAGAAAATGGCCCAGTTTTGCTTAAAGTCAAATGAACTCTTACTGTATATAGAAATGTGTATATCTTAGAAAAAAAGGTCCCTTGAAAAGCATGGCTCTTCAAATGCCCTCAAATTCAAAGTTTTGCAAGAAACTGCTAAAGGTTGTGGGCCACAACTTCCATGCCACATGTTTGTGTAGTCCCATATACATGTATGATTAAAATAACAGTGCATTTGACTTTTAGCAGAACTGGGCTGATTTTGTTATCATTTTCATAATTACAAAAACCTCACCGTATGCATCAATACTTATTTACTACAGTTATGATCAACAACATTTTCCAATCGCATCCACGCAGTTTATTTCACAACACAATCGCGCGACCAAACTCAAGTTTAATCTTTGAATAGATTGATAATAATAATAATAATAATAATAATAGCCTAAATAGTCCACTCCAAATTTTATTAAACCGAAACGGAAATTCTTTTTGCCCAATTGATCGTGAGCCCGGCAGCCACTGAGCAGCGCCAGATCGACGTTGCTCTATCCCTTATTGTTGAACGCCAAACAAGCTAGCAACAACTCCCATCTTTTAATGTCTTTTGGTATGACGCGGCCGGGGTTCGAACCCACGACCTCCCGGTTGTGAGGCGGACGCTCTACTGACTGAGCCAACACTCCGGTGTTGTCAAAGGAAGTGTCTAACAGATCTACAGTGCGAATTTCTATGAGGTATCAATAACAGATGATGTCGTATTGTTCTCTTAATCTGCGATCATATCAATTAAAGGTTTTAATAGTGAATTTCTATAAGGTAGACAGTACCGATTATGTCTTATTGTTCAAACAACTGAATGTATTCTTCGGAGATTATCGGCCTTCAATTGCTCTCTTAATCTTCGATCATATCAATTAAAACTTGGTATTAGTAACTAGACCGTCTAGACTTGATCATTTCTTTAGTTCCCGCTCTGACTAATCCGGATGTATAGCAACATGCAATTAGTCAATGAATTAATCCCATTACAGCTGTCTTAGAATTTAAACGGATAAATAATGAGATATTATGGATCAGGATAACCTTATCAATCGTGTCAATTATCATGAAAGTGCGTCTGAATTTTAAGTCAGAGATCATGCCGTAATTTACAATGTAGTCACGCGCTAGCCGTTCTTTGTTGGCAAACAATCATCATTGAATATTTTGGCAGCAAACATTAATGATATCAAAGGATGATGAGGATGAATTTGGCATTAGGTCGCAAGCATGTGACACCCATTTGAATGTAATAGGCATATGATTTTGCATCAACAGGCTTATCAGATAATATTAAAGGAGAAACTAG
This sequence comes from Strongylocentrotus purpuratus, assembly GCF_000002235.5. Classification (NCBI taxonomy): domain Eukaryota; kingdom Metazoa; phylum Echinodermata; class Echinoidea; order Camarodonta; family Strongylocentrotidae; genus Strongylocentrotus; species Strongylocentrotus purpuratus. Next base: position 26,201,030 of record NW_022145602.1, read on the forward strand.
TCCACCTGATATTTGTGTTTCACTGATTACAAATCAAGAATTTCCTATTTGTAATCGGATATTGCTCAAACTTTCACTAATGGTTCTCTCTATTATTTCTAATTGATGACGGAATAATGATTATTTTGTTCCGCACAGGGGTCGTATAGAAACAAGCTTGCAATGACTTTATTTAGGGTGCATGTATGATTTTAAAAATTCTTTAGGGAAACTAGACATTTCTGATTTTTGTTTTGATAAAGGACAAAATAGGGTGAGGGAAGCTCACTTGATACGCCACAGAGTTGCCAATTTGTGTCTGATCAATCGCAAAATCAAAATTTCATAACTTTCTGATTTTTAATCGGATTTTGCTCAAACTTTCACTGACATGTTTCTCTCAATGTTAAGTTTTTCTTGATTTATAGAGAACAGTTTCAACGTTGTTGTTATTTTTTTTCCATATTTTTCCCTCCACAGGGATTTTGTTGATTTCATGTGTCAAATGAAGTTTCAACGTTGTTTCCCAAGGGACATCATTTAGCAATCTGTAAGAGTTGCATATCAAAATCCAACATGCTATTCATGTTTAAAGGTAAAGACCAGTTATGGTCATGCGATTGCATTGTGAAAGAAACGTTGTGGAATTGATCAGAAAAGGTTGATGATCTAGCATCTAGCATCTAGCATCTGCAAGGTTCTGGAATCATCAAAATGATAAGAAATTTGGCCCATTCTTCGTAAAGTTACAAGCACTATACACAGAAAGATGTATATGGGACTACCCTATATCTCTCACAGACCATGAGAGAAACACATTTACCAAATATATGAATTAGTAGGCGGTTTCCCGGCAAATTTTTTATCATCATGTATTAGTCAACACAAGTCATATTCTTTCACATGATTGGCAATGAGAGCTTCCATTTCATTTTTTGAAATTGGGGCGTTTCCAATACTGGTCTTTACCTTTAATATGTCATGCAACTTGTGATGCAACTAATAGGATTATATCTGGAAATTGTATTGCAATCACATATTTTCATTGCACAAGAATGACAACACTGCCAGCGATTGTGCTGCTTTAATATGCCCATACATATCGCCGGATTTAGGCCTATGGAAACTATGAAAACAATAAAAGTTACTTTTTGGGCGACAAAGCTGTAAATAATTCTTCAGAGACAACTTGGGATCACAATTAATAAAAAAAAAAAACTTAAACGGAAAAAAACTTTATATTATGTTCATAATTTCATTGACAGTTTGACTGAGTCAACTGACCATAAAAAAGTCGATTTAGATTGCCCAGTGAAGCGATGTGTACGTGTTTACTTGCGATATGCATATTCATTTATTTTGTTGATTATCTTTTATCTCTGTGGTTATTTTTTGACAATTATTTCATTACAGAATTATATCTGAATCAGCTAGGTCGAATAGGCAACTCGACCTTTGGACTTCGGTGTATGATAACTCACTGTGCTGCTTTCCTGGCACTCCTGCTACTTTCGCACGAATAAACTAATAAATGCATTGACAATCTGTATTGTTCATTATCTAAGGGAAGCGATCTAAAGATGGCGGGGATCGTGAGCGTCCTATCTGTAGTAGTGCAATCAGTGGGCTCCCCTGCACTGGTTGTTGGTGGAATAACAATCCTGCTGTACCTGATCTACCAGGTCTTCTACCAAGGGGGGAAGAAATATCCCCCTGGTCCGACGGGTCTACCTGTATTTGGAAGTGTGTTTAGTTTGCTCCTCACGAAACGACAGCAGCACGAAGTGGTCAACGAATGGAGTCATAAGTATGGACCCATCTTCGCATTCAAAATGCTCGGGACCAGGGTCTATGTTCTAACCGATCCTGGTCTAGTTTCGGATGCCTTTCACTCAAGTCCTGATATCAATGACAGGATGTCTATGGCTATTGCAGATGAAATTACGGGCAGACCTAATAACGGTGAGCATCTGTTGGTAATTCTCCGGTTTCTGCCCGAAGTAGAAAAAAGCCAGGAAACAGAATAGTTACAAAATAATGTTAGGGTTAAGGTAAGGGTTAGGTTTACTTTGAAACTTTAGGGTTAGGGTTAGGTTTACTTTTAAACTTTAGGGTTCTTTAAAACAACTTTCTTTTTTTAAAGTAGGCATACAATTTGAATATGTTGGTAAATCTGTATTAGTCATATCGTTAGACGGTGATTGTTTAGCACAACCATGTTTCCGTCAACCGGTTCAACTAAAAAAAAAAAGTTTGCAACGGACTTTCGAAAGATAAACCTAAAGGCCCGAATTCACAAAGGAGGTTTGTCGACAAACCTATGTTTATGTGCAGTTATGACGCGTCGAGGCCAATCTCTTTTAATTGTCTTGCTTTATCACCTGATGAAATGTGCGAATATAAAATTAGATCGTTTAAAAAGCTTTTTATGAGACAATGCACTTCTAGCAGAGTTTATATTATTCCAAGCACTCAACATACTTTTCCTAATCAATAGGAATAGGACTATCATAATGTTATGATTATTCTTTTATTTTATTTCCATTTTTTCAGGCTTAGTGGCCTCAGTGGGTGAAGTATGGAAGGAACATCGTCGCTTCTTTCTGACAGTTTTCAAGAAGATCGATTCGGGTGTAATAAGGTAAAAGAGACTTTCGATTTACCTCTCGCAGTCCGGCTCGCAGTTCGTCAAAATTAGCGATAATATGATTACACAGATACGTTGAACAATTCAATAGCCATGTCCATAACCTATTGAAATGCGAGAACATTAGAATGACGTATTGCGTATTAAAACTCGATTTTACGTATGAAATAGGTATTTTAGATTATTATCTATATCAGGCTTTCAAGTGTTACAATAAATCAGTGTATTCAATATCTTTACCGCAGTACCCGGATGACTGACCAATATTGTTTTTGTATTACTCAGTCATCCGGGAATTTGAACTTTCGATATCAAACACACAAAAGCCAAATTTTAGTCAAATTTTATTTCGCTAGTCAGCCTGGTATAGACAATAATAATATTATATGGCTTTTTTTTCGTGTGCAATAATATATTGCTCTCGCTATAAAAATATTGGACTCGTTTCCGACTCGTTCAATATTGTCCTTGCTCAAGCAATATATTTTTGTATCACACTCAAAGCCATTCAATATTATATAATTATTTATTTTGGCAGTATACCATAATATTTTAGGAATATTTATTGCCATTGTGTTTATTTCAAGGTAGTCTTTACGAACATGTTTTTTTTAACATTTCCATTTAAGAATTATATTGTAGGGAATATAGGGCCTATTTTTTGCCAAGTCAGAGATGTGGATGAAACACAAGAGCGGGGAGGGGGGGGGGGTGATCAAGTTAGCTCCCTTTTTGTGTTCCCTTCCCCCTTTTCGATTTCTTCCCTAAGTTCTGTCATTTACTTGTCTTGCATAGATATGATTTTTATTGATCACGTGACTTGCTGTTAACCAATCAATGTTCAAATTATTTTCTTAAGTCTCACTATTTCACTCCGTCCCGCATGCATGCTTACGAACATGCCACTGACTAGCTTGCAACAAATGAGTTGCTTTTTTTGGAGATAGCAAAGTTACATTTCAGTTCAGTTTCAGTTTCAGTTTATTTTCATATTTCACATGTTGTATAATACATCATTACATTTGGCATGTTACATTTTTGTATTCATTTTTGGATGCATTTATACAAACAAAAAGAATATGATGGAGCCTAAAGAGAAAGCAATGCTTGTAGGTCATAGGCTCCGGAAGTTATAACAATGATAATAGTCTCGTGTTTATTAAATAACGTAATTGAATTAAATTGAAACTTATTATGAAGAAAAGATAAACAATGTTCATATACTTTTATACATGCTCGGTCTTCCGTTATGGTACAACGGTAAATTTCCTTCAGTTATCTGACTGGAAAATTACGTCATTTCGTGACATCACTGATCCTATTTTCAATAATATTATGTCTTACTTTAGAAACCGCAAGCCTCAAAACGGGCCAAATCAAAGAGGCTAAATACACTGCTTTTAATTCTCTTACGAGACATCAGTTAAATCCATGGGGTCTCAATCATTACAATATCATTTGTATACACATGTAGTTATCACGGCCCTGTCTCTCAACATGGGTCCCATCTTATAAACAGTATAAACCTATTTGCGATTGATATCAATCAATCGTAACTATGTAGAAAGGGGACTGCAACTTGTGATTGGTTGGAGAACTTGCGATTGGTTCGGATCGATCGTAACTCTTTATAAGACGGGGCCCTGGGCTATATCTAATAAAATGGTGCATTATTTTCTTTGCTCATCTGTCAGATTTGAAGAAATCATCGGCTCGGAGGTCGAAAGATTCTTGAAGGAGGTAGAAAAGAAAGACGGCGAGAGCTTCGACCCCTGCAACGCGATCAACGTCGGCGTCGCTAACATCATCACCCGGCTCGTCACCGGTGTCAACTACGACCACGAAGACAAGGACTTCCAGCACCTCATCGACTGCTCGGATCGCATCTTTCAAATCATGGGTCCGGCCGGACTATTCACTCTGATTCCAATCCTCGCAAAGATCCCCTCACCGGTCAAGACAGAGATCACAAACCTCAGTTTAGAGATTCTCAAAATGGTCAGGAAATCGATCGAAATTCACAAAACCGAGTTTGATCCGGAAGAACCGGCGAGGGATTTCATCTCATGTTACTTGAAAGAGATGCACCGACGGAAGGAAGAGGTATATTAAAGCCCCACTGTACTAATTATAGCTACTTGCGCCCTCTATATAGCAAACAATGCCTAATCGGTACCTGTTGGTCCCCCATGATCCTCTTCTTCTTATGTTAATCGAGAGCTGATTTGATGAGATAACCACATGTCAGTGACCTTGCAGGGAAGTCTAATTCCCCCTGGCCAAACTAGTGCAGACGGGCTTTAAGATAGTTATTTCGATATTTAATTAGAAAGAAAAAAAGGAGAGAGAGAAAACATAATTTCCTAAAAGTTATAGACTATTCGGCATTAGGCGTATGGTATTTCGAAAGCAATGATTAACAATGAACGACCTAACACCAATAAGGCAGCAACTACTACCTAAACACAATTTTGATTAATGAACGGAAACGCAAAATGTTGTAAATTGCCAGAATGATTTATTTTTCGTCACATTGCTTTTAGAATGATCCGGGAACATTTGATGACATCAATCTACTTACTAGTAGCTTCGACGCGCTCATGGGCGGCTGGGAGACATCGACCACCGCTATCTCCTGGATGACTTTCACTCTGGCCGCTCATCCTGAAGCTCAACGTCGAGTTCGTCAGGAGATCCTCGATGTCGTCGGCAGTGACAGGTTCCCACGTTTCTCGGATCGTCGCTCCATGCCGATCACGGAAGCGACGTTGGCGGAGTGTACGAGACTCCGTCCCGCTGCCGCTATCCACATCCCCCACATAGCATCACGTGATTGCAAGCTTGGAGGGTACGATGTCACAAAGGGAAGCGCGATCACGACCGATCTGTGGTACCTGGCACTCAGTCCGAACCTTTGGAAAGATCCTCAAGATTTTAAACCTGAGAGATTCCTAGACGCAGAGGGACAGTTCAACAAGAAGCTTGAACCGCTGCCCTTTGGTTATGGTAAGGACGGTATTGTTGCTCTGTCTAACTCTCGACTCTCATCGTTGAGTGAATAATGATGCATAGTGTATTGCTGCAGAACAGTAACAAGGGAGGATCATGGATTTGAATGAAAGCTGGACAGATAGTGTATGGTTCGTGGACCAAGATTAAACCAGTAAAATTGAAATTTCACACAACTAGTCAAAATAGGACCACAGATTTTGTCTCTCAGACTTGTAGATAAGTCAATATGTACATTTTTCAAATTTTCAATCTAATTGTTCTTTGGTCTCGTCGATTGTGGGTTTCGTTGAGCACCGGCCTCGTAGTCGGTCCTTGAAACACGGTCCTCTAAATTGTAAAATTTAGCCAAAATTTAGACCAAACGGAATAAACGATATTAATTTCTTTAAAACTAAAACTGGAAATTTTTGCATGCTAAAGTCAATATTATTGACAGGTAATTAGATTGGGGGGGGGGGGGGGAGCTTTTGAAGGCTAAAGATTGTTAAATACATGGAAACCCCTTCAGTACACCCCATTCCCCCTCCCTCCCTCTCTCTCTCTCTCTCTCTCTCTCTCCCTCTCGCTTTCTCTCTCCCTTCCTTTTTAGGTTAATTAGTGGGATGTCTAATGCATGGGGCATATACCCAAAGTCATATTCCAGGGGGGGGGGGGGGAGGAACTGGGTCTTTGTTGGAAAAGAAGGGTAGAAAAATTGACGTCCAGTGATTAGAACTTATCACGTATAAGGAGCTTTAAAGCCCGTCTGCACTAATTTAGTCAGGGGGATTAGACCACCCTGCAAGGTCACTGACGGGTGGTTATCTCATCGAATCAGCTCTCAATTAACATGAGAAAAAGGGGATCCTGGGGGACCAACAGGCACCGATTAGGCATTGTTTGATATATAGAGGGCGCAAGTAGCTACAAGTAGTGCAGTGGGGCTTTAACATTAGTTATGTTTCTGTTTTGTTTTTGTTTTTTCTCATCCCTCCAACCATATAGGTAAGAGAGTGTGCCCTGGGGAGCAGCTAGCTCGCATGGAAATATTCGTATTCGTGACGTACCTTCTACAGAACTTCTCACTTACCTTGCCAGAGGGTGCCCCGACGAGCAACAGTGGCAAACATGGCCTCACCAACAAACCCAACCCTTTCAAGATAAATGCCAAGAAAATATGAATTAAATTATCTGTAAAAGCCGGAACCGTAAATGCGTTCTTTATTTGATTTTATTTCTGCATTTTTGAACATAAACTAGAAACACATATATTGTCAACAAAAGTTAAAAATACATATGTAATCATAACATAATATACATTAATTAAATATATATGCCTTTGCAAAATCATGTAAAATTGGAAAATGCAGTAGACTGTGATCTTAGATCTAGAACGTGTTGCCAGGTGTTTGGAGAAGCAGTATAAACAACATATCAAATGTTTAATGTTTAACGGTTAATTTCCTCTCGATTTCTCAGTTGAACATTACCAATTTCACAAAACTTGGTGGTATTTATGTATGTTTATGTAATGTAAAAAAAAATGTTTGTAAACCACTGACTATAATTTTTAGTGAGATTTGAACCTTCAAATTAAGGTCGGGTGAAATCCAAATATAAGTTGATTCTTGTTGATGTGCAGGGCTGCATACAACTCATATTTTGTAATTCAAACATATAAATATATTTCATAGATTTTTCAATATTTTTTTTAGTGGATAATTTTCTCTAACCTGCTAAGCTCCATCCTAAAAAAAATGCTCCAGATCTCATTCATCTTTTGACATCATCTTTAGTGAGCTATAATTCAAGAGACAGTGGTATGTAACCCCCCCCCCCTGACATAGCAACTCATATGTTGACATTGTATGGTCTATTTTGAACAGGGGGTCAGCGTTGTCATAACACTGTCTCTTGTTAGCTCATTTATGAGTGACAGATGATGTCACAAGATGAATGTGATCTGGAGCAACTATTTACACACTAAGAAAAAATGGTGCAACTATGCACCTTTAGGGGTTCAAACCGATGCAACAATAGCAATCCTGCACCCTTTAAAAGGGTGCCAGATTGAACCTTTTAGGGGACATGTTAGTACCCTTTATGGTACAATCCTGCACCTTTAGGGGTGCAAACCGATGCAACAATAGCAGCACCTTTAGGGGTTAAATCCTGCACCCTTTAAGGAGGGTGCCAGATTGCACCTTTTAGGAGACATGTTAGTACCCTTAATGGTTCAATCCTGCTCCTTTAGGGGTGCAAACCGATGCAAAGGCAGCACCTTTAGGGGTTCAGTCCTGCACCCTTTAAAATGTGCAATCCTTCTCCCATACTCGAGGATTACTCGTGATATTTGCTCGTACACAAATACATATTAAACATGCATGTTGTTTATTGGTTAGTAATCATATAATCAATGTATCTATTGCCAAAACGTGGATGTAATTGTAACATGATCAGACAAAATAATATATTTGTTTAATGATTGCCGAAGGAAAATTCAAATCACAAAATTGATGTGCATTGTCATAATTTGTTTAACAAATCATGATAAATGTATTTTTTTATGTGAACACGTGTAAAGTAATCATGAATATGCATGCAATATGCAAACTTTTATTTTGCACCCTTTTTGGTCGATAGGGTTCATTTTTGTGGGAAGGGTGCAAAATCTTATTTTGCACCCTTTTTTGAACCCCTTTTTCTTCAAAAGGGTTCATTTTTACGTAAAGGGTGCAAACTCTTATTTTGCACCCTTTTTGCACCCTTTTTTCTTAGAGTGTAGGGTGGAGCTTAGCAGGTCTGAGAATTATTGTTTTTAAATATTTAAAAATCTATGAAATTGAACAACAAAATTTGAGTTGTATGCAGCCCTGTACATCAACAGGAATTAACTTATATTTAGATGTCATCGGACCTTCCTGGTTATCCTCGGGAATTAGTCGTTGTTTATACTTCCTTTGATGGCCATGTCTCTGTATACGGTTTTTGTGTTGAAATGAGCCACTTTACATCTTGTAAAATTTCTTTGTTTTTAGTGCGTTTCGTAAAGTCATTTGAGGAAAGATGAGCAGTCTCGCTCAAAATAAGTCATATTATTTATATGTATTGTATTGCATTGTATTCATTAAGCTTCATTGATGTACATCAATATTATGTTTATAAACATATAAATCAATTTACAATGTAATGTAACAAATCAATATTCTGTTTAGAAACATATATATCATATAATTCAATTTACAATGTAATGTAACAAATCAAAATTCTGTTTGTAAACATATATACCGTATAAATCAATTTACAATGCAGTGTTTATAGCAAAACAGAAGGAAAATTATATCCAACAGAAACACTCTTTTTTTCTTTTTGTGATAATTTGACATAATGCATATAGTAATAGTAATATAAATAATGTACCATGTCCGAAGATATATATGTATATGTTTTATTGGTTATCTCGATATTTAATCAAAAACATCTAGCAGGTATTTCGTAGCAAACGTATAATTATCATTACCATTATCGTTTACCTCTGAGAATGTGGGTGCTCATGAAAGTGGGAATAAATGTGTGTCCATCACCAATGTATGATTGGGTTGGCCGCCCTTTGGCAGCAAGTATAGGCCTATTGTGAAAACAAATACTAAACGGGTACGTTTAGCCTGGGCTGATTTTAATAAACGAGAAGCTTTCAATAGTTGTTAAGTCAAAATAAGATGCGTTAAATTTCTCTTTATTGGTGCAGTTTGGTAAAATACCATTAAACATAGAAGAATCGTCCCTTGAAAAGGATTTCTCTTCAAGTGCCCTCATATTCAGATATTCAAATAATATCATGACTGGAAATAGCTGCAAAGTTTTTCTCAAACTGCCATGCCACAAAATGTAATGTAGTCCTATTTTAAGACATAATGTGTGCAGTTCATGATTGGGATCATCACGTTTAGCAAGACTGAGTTGATATTCTATCATTTTGATTACACCATGGACCATGATTATACCATTAAACACATGTGCAGTGTACACCCTTTTCGTAAATACTATCTGCGCATGGGCAGATAAAGGTCATTTCTGATAAAATTGTAAAACCCATCGACAGGAATACGTGCTCATGTTATATAATCATTATTCATGTGTGCACCTATACGGTACATTCTTATGATACAAGAGGGCAAACAAAAGCTTTTCATGAAGCACATATATGACTTTGGCATTGATTATTAAAATACACAAAGTGGGACTTCTCCATGAGTAAAAGATCTGTGAATATTTGGGGCCATTTGACCCATGAGCTAACTACGAAATGGTCTATTGTACTTACTTCATGATTGTACAGAATCAACCTGTCCTAATGGCCTCTGTACAGTTTGAAATGTAATCTTATGACTAGACCTCAATTCTATTTTCAATTATAGTATCATCGTGCCTCCTATTTTCCCTAAACAATTTGGGCGCGTGCTCCTATTGTACTTTCGTAGTCACCGATAGCTAATTTTCAAGATAACAAAACAACGCACGCGACGCCCTGTCATGCTATTGTGAAAGGTTTACGGCTAATCGATAAAATTGTAGCGCTGAAAATAAAGTTGCTTCTTTCATCGGTTTTGCGTCGCGCCCGAGTCATAGACTCCTTAATCTACTTTTTTTAGGTACATGATTGATTTATAAGCTTATCCTTCGTAAGAGTCGTCAGTGTTAATTTAAGAGATTGATATTTTGTGTTGTGTCCTGCTCGGGTGAGGCATTAGCTGATCGATAATTTGGCGCGGTTTCAGCGGGAAAGCGCGCCAAATTTGGTTCTGCAACTTCAGTCTTCGAAGGCATGTAGCTTCAGAAGTTGTTTCAATCACTCCTCCCAACTTGACATAATTTGTTTTCGTGAACCTAATTTCGTTATATATTTTTAATATTTAAAATTATCATGAACTGTGACAATCAAAATATTGAAACCCGAAAACGTCGATGGAAGCTGCGGTGCATATTATATGGCATATAATATTATATTCACTCATTTGAAGTTATGGGTCTCATACATGTACATAGCTGCATTCCGTTTGCAGTCTGTTGAGAATGAAGGCCTAGTTATTGTGCTAAAAAACCTGGAAAGGTCTTTTCCGGCCAGGAGTCACACTAATATTGTACAGCTGCGCATGCGCCGTGCGTAATGAAGTTGCTTTGAAATATACTAAAATTATCAAACGTGTATTATTAAAGTGTCTTGATTCTTCATCTGTTATGAGGGTTCGGACTACCCTTTCGCCTCACCAAACGCTAGGGCAGACGACGATCATGACGATCACTTTCAGAAAAGTCGACCAATGATGATTTTTGACAGTTTGGCACGCGACGCGCTCCCGCCAAATCAATCACCTGACATAATCCAGTACAGAAGCCTATGTTGAAGGGTGTGCGAGACAAGGAAGGTGCTTTCTTTGGTGTTGTTGCTCTTGTCCAGGGGCGTAGCGCAACTCCACCCATCGTGAGGGGCGGGGGTGGGGGCACCGGGTTTTGTCTGAAACTGAAATGAAAATTTACAACCAGGGCTATCGATTAGGAAGATGGTTCAGGAGGCATGGGAGGTGGTCAGTGCTTTTTTAAATTTTGTTTTGTAATACCGCTCTCGTCCCCCTTCTTCCTTTCCATTTCCCTTTCTCTCTTTTTCGCCTTTCTCCTTTTTGTATTCCTTTTTCACGTTCCCCCTGTAGTTCCTTATTATTTTCATAAGCCATTTCAATATGCCATTTGGTTTTCTGCTTAAAGGTGGTATTCCGTCTTAAGAGCTGAGTAAATCCAGATCTAGTAATGAGGAGGGAGATGTGATTTTTCCTCCATATATATCCCCCCCCCCTCTCTCTCTCTCCCTCTCCCAATCGCTCCCCTATCTATCACCATTCAAGCACTGCCCATCGTCCAGGGCGGAACATCCAATCTATCACTACCCCCCTAAGACTGACCGGGTGACCCCTACCTCAACCCTGTCCGTTTTTGTTCAGTCTCCGAGAGGCGGGCAGAACGGAAATTCGGAATAAATTCCAAACAATTTGGACAAATTTGGCTTTCTCATCAAGTCAGTGGATTTCGTAATGTATACCAGTTTGTAAAGAAGCTTTCTACTAAGGACTATAACAGATTCCATGACAGCAAAACCTACTTTAATAACAAGGCCTGCACTATTTTACTCGACGGTAAAATCCGTGGCTTCGTTACTCACTGGTTACACAAAACCGTCCTGGGTACAAAGTCACCAACATCACAATCATAGAAACGCGCCTTCAATGGGATGTCGGCGAACTTGTGCTTGCGACCGTCTCGTGAAACCATACCAAGGACACCAACAAGCTGATGAATAATTCATGAGTCCGGATGCATGGACTTTGTTTGTCTGCTGTATCGAGTCATTTTGCACTTTTTCTCAAAGTTCACCATGTCAGATGTTTTCCCGGCCTTGATCATGAGTGTCTCGGTGTCTAATATACATTTACTGGTACGGAAGACCGCTTTCCATTTCATCACATTTTTGTTTTTGTTTCGACTTTAAAATGTCCTTGATATTTTCTGATTGACAGTTTCTTGAATTTGATAAAAAGTTTGTATCATACATTGTATTTCGTTTTCAAATTCATATCAGCTCTGTAATAACTATATCCACCCTCAATTGTTTTAGTAGTTGCAGCTAGTACTATAGTGAAATTATTGATTCCTCGGAGATAGAAATAGTGCTTTTCCTGCCACCTCGATCCATAATTTGAACTATAGAGCCTCTCAGTGCATGGTATATTTGTTTACTATAAGAAATAACTCTTTTATTGTACTATACAACGGAAATAAATAAGGAACGATATTTCTTTTTTTTTGGTTTTGTTTCTGCTTTGTTTTATTTGTATATCTTTATTTGTATTACTGTATATTCATAAAGCTATTTTTAACTAGATATTTGTGTGCCCCCCCCCCACATCCCTCACTTTTTCCTCCGAGTTCCCATCTTTGACTAGATTCTCGCGCCCTAATCCTTCTTTTTTTCGGCCCGCCTCAAATTTTTCTTCTTCACATTAATGTTTTTAGATTTAAATAATCTGGAATCTGAGGACATCATTCCAGACGATGGAATTAATTAAATTTATTAATATATTGCAATTATCACCTTGTTTTTAGTGTCTTTAACATCTTATACAAATGAAATTGAATTAATGGATTTTTTGTTTAAATTGGACATTTTGTATGAAAAACGAAAAAAAATCGAATACAAAATGAAAAGGAACCCCTCCTCGTCTTTTTTAAAAGTCCTGGAAATTTAGGATTACAATTAGCTTGGCCTGATGGAAAGTATGGCCTATTCTGTTCAAGTCTCGATGGATGACCAGCTTATTGTAGCAGCCCTCTCGATCTGATCTTCATTTCCTCGTCGCTGAAAACAGTATTGCAATTGTAATTCTACAAATCCATTAGAGAAGGGGAGAGAGGGAGAGAAAGAGAGAGAGGAGAGAGGGAGGGAGAGAGAGGGTGAGGGGTTAGCGACAAAATAAACTAGGGAGGAACAGAGAGAAAGTAGTAGTATATAATAAAGCCTATAGGTTATGCTCGCGCGCGCCAAGACAATCTTATTGATTAAACAAAGAACTTTCATTGAATTTAGACCAAATTGCGAGAGACAAAAGCTCGCCCTCAGAAGGAGTTAAACGAAAGCAAACAATCCCCCATGCAGAATTGGGTGTGACGAAATCTAGAGCATCAACAGCGAAACGGGAACAAAGGCACCCCCAGAACTCTACGTGCACTTGTCACCGTCTCCCCGTACAGTAGCCCCGCTGTTTAGCTCACGATGCAGGTCCTATTGTACAAGCTGATGGGATTTCATGACAAAGACGGCTGTTAGTTACTTTCTCAATCCGCACCGCTTGGGTTCTTGCGAGATATTATAAAGACTAAAAAAAGAGGAAGGATGGTGTAAATGCCTCTCCAAAAATAAAGAAAGGGAAATAATGCTTGTTTGAAATGGGATTAGGTGCAGCTAGAGAAGGGGCACACGCGAGTTTTGTTTGCATCTTGAAGGTTTTCGATTTTCGTTCCCTTCGAGGTCTACCCCCCTGTTGAAGGGAAGGGGGTCAGCGGGAGGGCATATGGGGTCCATGTCATAGGATATAATGACAGGCGATTGAAAATGTGTCCTATCTCAAGTGTAATTGCTAGGTCTATTCATAACTTATTTCACTCTCTATTTCCATTATCATGTTTGATTGAAAATGAAGCTCTAATTCGTGTTAAAGGGATCCGGTAATTTTGTCTCAGATTCTGAAACAAAATCCTGGATTTAGCTCATGCTGCAATGATAATTATAAACCTTTAGGTCAGTCAGGAACCCCATGACTTTTACAAGCCGATCGCCTGTCTGATTATCAAGATATTTATGATTGGAATTACAAATTTTGAAAACCGTTCGCCTGACGGTTTTCATAACACTACAGTCTATTGGGGAAAACGAGTATGGTAAAACCGGTCACTCAAAGATTTTTACTTTTTTGAGGCACTTCTTGATCATTTTGAAGCGCATTTTTTTTAGGGCTTCAATATTACACCATATCACAGACACTGATAAAACGTAGGGCCGTGTATCTCAGATTTAACATTGTTAAACGATCCCTTTAAGGTTGTTGGCTACATTGTTTTTACAAATTAGATGATAAAGCTTCATCGTTCCTCGATGTTGTTATTAAACAAAATTGACTAAATAATTAGTTTGTATAATTTGAAGATTCTTTTTGCATTTGTCGAACAAGAAAACGCCTTTGTTGGAAAAAAAATGAAAGATCGAAGTGATGTCAATCCTAATGATTTAACAAACGAAAATGTATGCTTTACTTACTACAGAGGCTGTTCCAAGAAATATATTGACAACTTTTCTTTTTACTTTAATTAAACTATAAAAAACACCGAGTAAAACATTTCTTAACCAAAAAAAAATATTGTCTTCTTCTACTACTTCTCTTTCAAGCGTTTATTCATGAAGGCGTTTTAATGATTAACTCGGAAAATTTGAAAATTCACTCTGTAAAATGTTATTTCAAATGTAAAATGTAACCAGCACAATAAGTGATGTTATTGACGTCATATACGTTCTTACTTTCTTTCTTATTTAATGAAATCGAACATTATCTGAGAAAGAAAAAAATCCTTTTTATGTAATTGCAATGTTGGGGTGACTATTATCCGTTTGTGCTGGTGCGAGCAACATTCATGTCATGCGAGTCAATTGATCTAATAACGACTCGTATTCTATTCATGTCCATCGTCTAATGTCATGAAAGTAAAAAGTAAAAAGTGTTGTTGATAGATTCACCATACCACTCACCCTCGCAGGGCCGTTTTTCTCGAAGCGCGGACATTATTTGCGGTTGCGCGGGTCGCGAGCCACTCTCGTGGAAGGGGGACAAAACAACGCCCTGGATTACGATAGAGGGGAACAAAGAGAGGCACACGCGTGCACCCCACAAAGTGCAGTATTGTTTTGAAACCTTTAGCAAACTGGGATATCTTTATCTTGTAGGGTTTATGTGGTGTGGGCATCGATTTTTTTATGAATGAAGAGAGTAACATCGACCTTTTTGTTGCTGTCAAAATGAGTTTGCTACACTTTTTTTTCTCCCACCCTCTAAAATGGATATAAGCTGAAAAGTCAATTATTTCACGCACCTTCTCTTTCAAGCATCTCCCCCTCTCTCTCTCTCTCTCTCCCTCTCTCTCTCTCTCACGCACTTTCTCTCTCTCTCCCTCTCTCTCTCTCTCTTTCTCTTTCTCTTTCAGATTCTCTCTCTATTCACCCCTCTCTCTCTCTCTCTCTCTCTCTCTCTCTCTCTCTCTCTCCCTGTTTGTTCTTTCTCTCGTTTTGTAATAATCAATCTATTCCATCATTTTAAAAAGCCTTCATGTCATGCGAAATTGTAAAGAAGTAGTATTACATTCTGACCATGGACCTACATGTTCTGACAAAGGGACCAGTTGACCACATCGTTATTTATCATATTTATGGCCACAATAGAATATGCAAATGTTCCGCTGATTAATTTGTGAAAGTGAATATCAATTAGCTAGCAAAGGACAATCTTCAGTAATTACAACTATACCAGTGAGAACAATGCATTGTATCGAGTCCGAAACTCATAACGCTTCAGCCATAATTGCTGCAACGGAAAGGTCTGGCCGATATAATAGCCTTGTCCGTTGAATCGCAGGTGCTTCGATTGTCCCTGACGTATATGCATCCAGAAAAATAATGAGACCAATTCAATCGATATCTATGAAATTACTTTGTTGTTTAATAGATGGACCATGGGGCCAACCGACCGTGAAAATGTCATCACGTTCTCCAGTCAAAATGAAGGCTTAGGGCACTGTTCCATATAGCGGGAGCTGAATAGGATCTAGGCCGTTGGCTGGGCGGAGAGAAAAGATCAGTTTGCCATGACAATTTGCGTTTAATCCTCGTCTTTGTCTCCTCTTTTTGAGAAGTCAATTTGAGCATCCCCCTGTCCGCCAGTAACCTCGAAAATGTCATTGACTGTGAAATGTTTGATTGTCATTCTTATTCATTGGTAATATTCATCCATCCGTTTTATTTAATCCCCTCATTCAGCTGGCGTTTGCTCATAACAGTTAACATTCTGAGTTTCTAACATTAATGTCTAAATTGAATTGATGCATATCATAATGAGGGACCTTCACGGTTTCGGTGATTTAGTTTGCCTGCCCCATTCCTGGCAACTTGTAAATGCTCATGGGAATCACGATGATTTTCATCCTTTGTTTTGTATGATTTGTTCTTCTATGTAATCCTCTGTATACACTTTGTTTTGCCGAATAAATAATAATAATAATAATAATAATAATAATAATAATAATAATATATGTTTTCTATCATAATTTCTATCACATCATAATTTGCTTTTATTTCTGACAGAGAAATGTATTCTGTTAATATGAATGCTAATATCCACAGACATATTATCAAACACATACAACTATATGTCCTTCGTCTCATTATTATTTAACTCATTAATGTCTCTAGTCGTGTATTATTCGTTTCTGTTGCACTCCAAACAAAGTATGATATCTTGAAAACCAAACTGTCAATGACTGTAGGTACAACAAAAACAGCTCAACGCTTTGTCAACAATGGTTATTGCCTTTAATTTCTCTGCACTAACGATAACATATGATTTGTTTATGTTTGAAAATTGAATAAGTTCTACCACCAAACACCCCCGCGAACTCATCACATAAAACTTTATTACTATGATTATCATTTAGGTCTACCAGCACACCCACCACCACCATCATCATCATCATCATCATCATCACCATCATCATCATCATCATCATCACCATCATCATCATCATCATCATCATCATCATCAATATCAATTATCATCATCAACATCATCATCATCATCATCACCATCATCATCATCATCATCACCATCATCATCACCATCATCATCATCATCATCATCATCATCATCACCATCATCAATATTAATTATCATCATCAATAGTAGTAGTATCACATCAGTTGTAAAACCATAAGAAGTAGTAGACTTAATCGGAAAACTTTTTGGTCACATAACTAGTCTAATAATCATTTTATGTTTTTTTATTATTCATGATTAAATAATTATTAGACCATATAGATAGTTTAACAAATGAGCATTAGACTAACCGGGTATAAAACCGACTGCAGGAAATAGATGAGCAATACACCAAATGGACCGTGGACTTATCGGAGATTAGACCAAATAGAAATTAGATCAAATGACTAATAGCCTAAATGAAGACCAAATGATAAGTAGACGAAATAATTATTAGACCATGCATGTGGATAGAGGACGAGATGTGTTTAGACCATATGGGAATAGACCATTTGTGTAGTAGACCAAACGGCAATAAACCGCCACAAGGTCTACCACCATCGTCATCACCACCACCACCACCAACACGCACTACCAAGGAATAAGACCTACCACCATGACCACATCTCCATAATCACCATCATCGTCACCACCACAACCATCACTGAAGTATTAAACACGACACATCAACATCACCAACATCAATACCATTATCATCATCACCACCACCACCACCATCATCATCACTTCCATCATCACCATCATTACTACCATCACCATCATCACCACCATCAACACCATTATCATCATCATCACCACCATCATCATCATCATCACTACCATCATTAACATCACTATCACCATCATATTCACCACCATCACCATCACCATCACCACTACAACCAGCTTACCCATCGCTACCAACACAATGCACCGTCACCATGGTAACCTCCATCATCATCGGCGTCGCTATAAGTTTATCCCAATAACCCCATTACTTTCACCCCTCTGCCCTAATATTAATTATTGTGAGCTACTCTTTTCATCCCGCGCGTACCCCCCAAAGTCCTACGAAATAATTATCACGAGGTTATTGCACTACCCCCTATTCTTATTCTTCTGCTCCCCTGGTTCCCCAATGTCCCCATTTTCCCACATCTTACTAAAGCATCATCTTCGTGGATAATACTCACTGTCCTACTTAATGGTCTAATTAATATGGCTTGGTCTTTTTGTGGAACCTTTTAAGAACCTATTTAAGTCCAACTCTCTGGAACGAATTCGACGCTTTAAGAAATCGTCATCTTTCTTCTCGAAAAAATATCTATCGCAGGGTGTCAATTTAAGATGGCGTTGCATGCAACCGCTTCTTAACTTGAAAAGCTATTACTTTCCTTTGTTTAGTATTTCAAAGGAAATTTATAGAGTTGTCCCAAATAGCGTAATAGGGACTTTTAGATCTGCGTGGACTGATACGTGTGACGTCCATTCAAGGCAGTGCATTAAAACGACGTCGATCGTAGCAATCTACGTTGTCGTTGTGCAAATCTAAAAGTCCCTAATTTCGTCTCGTAAACATGATGAATGGCAAGTGACATCTGCGATCATTATAAAGAAAACACAGATGTCCTTACAATTAATTTCTCTACGATGGGAAAATATTAGTGATAAATGAAGCATGGAGATAATGAGGACTTTTAGCAAAGGCTCCCGAGGTTAATCACATTTCCAAAATGCAGTTATAATTGGTTGATTGGAAGCATGACAAGATATATTAAAATCGAATCCCACCCTATGCCTTTTGCCATTATCGTGATCACGTGATATCATTAAGTTCAAGTTTCAAGTTTCAAGTATATTTGTTTCACATTTCACAAAAAAGAATTCACATAATTGTCAAAATTAGAACATAATATAAAATATACTAAAAGTGTCACATTATATAATCAATTCTTTGAAAAGACGTCGAAATTAATTGTATTCAATAGAAGGCTATACAGGGTGAAATGTGAGGAATCTATCAAAAAGCTCAGCTTGTAGATTATAGGTTCCCATGAATAAAGTTAATGCATATTCTGCAGTTAATTAGCAAACATCTGAATGATTTCCGTTTACTTTGTTTCCACAGAGGAGCTCGATGAGTATGATCTGTATCTAAAATGTTTGCACAAGATCGATGCGATTGTTTAGTTATTTTCGGATCCATATAGCCTACAGCCTACAGTCTACCCACTCCAACCAAGTAGTAACTCCTTGCTCCAACCTCTCTTTCTCTTTTGAAAAAAGGAATAAAGAAAGGAGAAAGGGGCGATGAGTGAGAAAGAGAGAGAGAGAGATACAGATAGACATACATACAAAAATATACAGAGATGTCAGTGAAGGATAGGATATATAGAGAGGTAGAGAGAGAGAGAGAGAGAGATGGGAAGAGAGAGAGACAGAAGGAAATAAAGGAAGAAAGAGAGGAGAAAGGGGAGATGAGTGAGAGAGAGAAAGAGAGAGAGGGAAAGAGAGAGAGGGAAAGAGAGAGAGAGAGAGATGAGCTAAGAGGAAAAGAGAGAGCCATGGATACAGAGAGATTCGAAGAGAGCACGAGCGTGAGAAAGACAAAAAAGAAGCCACTCACTATCAGTCACACGTTTCCTTCCGTCATTATAATTAATTAAACGTGCTTCAAAAAAATAGTTTGTCTCATTAGAGTCATATCAAGCGTTCCTCAACAGACGGAATTCTTTTGTTTGCTTTGCGTTCAAACGTCAAGAACTTCCTGTTTTCCATCTTTTCTCATGAGTTTCCGTTTTCTATGACTTCTCATTGTTTGAGGGCTTGAGTTCCGACTATACGAGTATGCCATCTGCTTACATCCCGAGTATGAATTATTGATTCTACTTGCAAAGGAATAATTTTGAAGGGGAAATAGTTTGATTCCAACGTTGCAAAATTATTGTTATTTTCGTTAACTGCCAGTCGTACGTCAAACTTTTATACCGTGCTCCTCAAAATCGGATCCGATGACAGTTGAATTGGGCTCAATTTCATACACCGTTTCATTGATACACAGATGATATCATTTAATCACAACTCACAAGTGAAATCATTTACACAAAAAACCTGAACAAGAAGAAAAGGGTATGCACAAACCATGGAGATACATACAGTAGAAATGCCACAATAATTCTGCAAATAGTCGATCACAAATTGTGGAGCGCCAGGAGTGTCAAGCCTGACAGATATAAGCGCTATACAAGAACCTACTATCACATTAATTGCAATTGATTCTCTTCATTGAATTACGACTTATGTTTTATGATTTAAGGTGCTTGCTCTATTTTTGTTTTTCTTGAATTATTCAAACCACAGTGGTCTATGTACCCTGAGTATCATTTGGCGTTTGTGTATCTTTACCATTTCCAATATTGTATTCTACACGTATGTATTTCAACAATTTGCTTGTTAAATGTGAACAACTCTGCTATTGGTTAATCGTATTTTGCATTATACCATAAATAAATAAATTTAAAAATAAAAACATTCTCTTCTCTGTTAATTGTCCTACGTGCAACACCACAAATACCGCCGAAAACAAACTAATCAGTCATTCCTCCATCCGTATCTGAATTACAATGGGATTATGGACTCGCATTAGCTTAGTAAAGTACCTTTATCCTTAATCCCTGCCATAAACAATTTCTGTATGCTTCTGTTCATTTTTTCTAGCTTTCTTTGTCGGTGTTTAATGGCATGAACATCCACTCTTTCTCCAGTAACCATTTTTTTTTAACCCTCTGGCATGACTGGGGTTAACAACAACCAACTTGTTTCTATAACGGCTTTTTCGCGCGCTGTAGCATAAAATTATGCTATTATGCTAACCGCGCGTTTCGTAACACGTTAATAAAAGTAGATGGGGAAAAACCCAAACGACCAAATAATATTGATAACCCGTTATTGAATTTTTGGATCAAAGTAAATAGTACATAGATTTACAAGCATGACGAAGGTAATCAATCTACGCTGCCATCTTGTTAGAAACAAATATATTATAAGAAATTTGAACTGAAGCGTCCTTGTTTTCACGAAGTGACGGTAGTGAGGAAAATCGTGACGCAAAGTGAATGCAATTTTTTTTCACTACCGTCACTTCGTGAAAACAGCGACGGTTTTTGTTGTGATCGATTTTATGAAATAAATTAAGAATTCAATAGTTTCATACGTTATTAAACTATTCGCTCCAATCTAAAATTCACGACACAGTCTTATCATGTACATGCATTTACTATCAATTGTTATTACCGATATTTAAACGAAAACATATAAGCATAATGAATTATATACCTCACTTAAGAAATCCAGCCATCTGATTGGTCGAATTGCATTCATAAACTTCAACTGTTCCTGTAAAATTCTCGGTAACCATGCTTAAAACATTTCAATATTTTTAATAACCATGGTTATTAAAAATAGTTGGTCAGCCTCCATGGTTACCCCATAGGTTTACATGTTAAAAAATGGTTTGAGCGATGGAGGATGCCGTATGTGTGCGAAGGATTGGTCGGTAATTTCAATACAATTGAATCTCGATCGATCTTACCGACAATTTTATCTTGCATTGTTGACATGAAGACGAAAATAAACTTCCAAAAACAAAAAAACAACATCTGCCGATAGATCTTGATCTAAGTTCGTGCCAATATGCATTGCAAAAGTAAAAGAAGAGTCCGTATATGGAGCTTTTGCGAAGCATTCATCACACGCGAAGCCGGTTTCAATCCATTTTAATGTATATATTGGAGAAAACTGCCAAGCATGTTAACGGCGGGCCATAGCCGAGTGGTCTAAGCGTTGGTTTTCGGTACACCTCCTGTTGTACGCAAGAGCTCGAATCCCGTCTTCGACAAAAATGATAAATGTTTTTAATTTTTCATTTTTTAGTCTATTTTTTTTCGGCATATAAAAGTATTAATGACTGCTTTAATATTCGAGAAATAGTTGTTTTCATACGCTCTCGGGAAGGTTACAATTGGGCTATTCCCCTCGGCAAGCCTCGGGGAATAGCACAATTCTAACCTTCCCTTGAGCGTAATAAAACAACTATTTCTCTCAAAGCAGTCATTAATACTATAATATCTCTCTCTGCGCTTACAAGAATTTATAAACTTTTTAAAACCCTATATAATAAATATAGTCGTCTATTTGGCTTTTATTATTTGAATCATATTGTATGTACTAATGTGATGTGCCTTATCATTAAAGACACGATTTTGTTGATAAAGTCTGCTCAACTTTGCATATCTTGCACAGTTGCGCGATATTTCCATGTTTCCTTTCAAATCACCTACCATGTCTACGGCAAGTTCCATTTCATTGACGCTGTTGACGCCCCATCGCGCCAACTATTTTCACTTTCGCCCCATTACAGTACATTTTCTAAATCTAAATTTTGTTATGACATTTCTTGCTCCCAGTGAATGTTTTCACATTTACATGGTGAGAGCACTCATTATCGAATGTCTTCTTATGTTTTATGTTTTTGACGATGCACCGGGGAGCGTGGTCAAATTGCTTAGCAGGGGACATATTACCCTCTTTGGTTACATGTCGCTTTCCAAATGGTTCGTAATTCTCCGTACGATCGGTTTTGTTTTTTCCGAATGTTTATTACTCTGAAGGTTCATGATTATTACGAAGGTTCGTATTCCGAAATGAAATAGGGTTCATGATAACGAATCTGAGAATGACTGTTTGTGTTCATTAATATGTCATAGAACTCTGTTTCTTCTGTTTGCTTTTCTTTCGGAATTCCGAACCTCTGGAATATTATGAGCCTTGAGATAAACGAACCTTCGGAAGAACGCAACAAATGCTCCGAATTATGAGCCTCATGGTATTGGACGCTTTTGTTTTGAAATAACTTTGGACCTATATATTACCATGGAATAATGAAACTTCGAAATTATGAACATTGGGAAAGGAACGAGTGCCCTCCCCCCTCCCTCCATTCCTCTGCTGTCGTTCAAGTATAAAGAGTCTTTGTTTTGGATTGCGAGTTTGCCAGCAGGGGTGCCAGAAATCTAATCAAGACTCTTTATTTTCGATGTTGTGACGAGAGTTTTGACACTGTCCACCATTGTTTCACAGTTCTGCACACGCTCTGGAGCACTGCAAGCAATCTTCTTGATGTGCGCGTTATGATCGTTTGAACGTGTATAATATGCCATGGCGTCTATTCTTTTGTTTTGTGCTTGCCCATCAGTATTCGCCATATCATTGTGCCGAACTAGGGCCAGAGTGGCTAAACTCTCATACTTAATGGCTCCGGGCCCATCATCACCACCCCATCTCTTTTAAAAATTGAAAATAAAGAAAAAGGAGAAATGTTTTTTTTTTCCATCTTTCTCTCTGTCTTTCTCTCTCGCTTTCTGTCCCTCCCTCTCCATCTGGTTGTCTCTTTACCAACATATCTCTGTCTCTTTCTCTATCTCCCACTCTCTCTCTCTCTCTCTCTTTCTCTGTCATTCAAACCTTTTCTAATGTTGTTGTTGTTATCCATCTCACTTTCAAACTATCCACTTCAACCTGTCGTGTCAAAATTTCCATTTCTTACGAACAAAAGCCCCCCCCCCCCCCCCTCCTTGCCTTTCTTCTTAAATCGATTTGGGCGCGTGGGGCTTAGCCTCCTGAGGGGCGTGTTTTCCACATTCCGACTATTTTATGTGGGCGTGGCCTATATCTCCCATTTTCATTCCCCACGAACAGAATCAATTTTGATGACACCCCTTCCTTCTCCACATACACATTCTCAGTTTCCTTTAAAAAATAAAAAAAAAGGAAAAAGAAAAAATAAGAAAGAAGAGAAAATCGGCACGTGGGGGCATTGATTTAAGAGGCGTGGTCTAATTAACAAACAAAAATTATGGTCCTTTATGTGGGCGTGGCCTGCTGACGAGATCCACTTTGGTATGTCACTTGCTTGAAAGCGCGTGCCATCATCTACGTATCCATGGCAACAAATCTTATGGACGCTTGGATAGCAGTAGCACTTTGATATAGTCTCGCACTTCAGGCCGTTTATTTCTTGAAAACAAAGTCCCAGTCCTAATATCAATCATAGCCAGTAAATCTCCTGAAGGTCGAAAATTCATCTAGCATTTGTAATTTGATGCACTCTTTCAAACTACCTCCTTGCACTTTCTTCTCTCTTGTTCTTTTAATTCACTTTATTTCAAAGGTCAACAAATTTAAAAAGAGATAATTTTTAATATGTAACTATATAGTTGTACCAAGTTAACAGAGCCATTAATAAACATTGATATCATTTCTAGTTACCCGTTTTATTCCTAGTGCACTCTTCTTAAAGCCCCACTGTCCTACTTGTAGCTACTTGCTCCCTCTATATAGAAAACTTCCCCAATCGGTGCATGTTGGTCCCCCATGATCCTCTTTTTCTTATGTTATTTGAGAGCTGAGTTGAGATAGCCACATGTGAGTGACCTCGCTGTGTGGTCTAATCCCTTCTGGCCCAGCAGTATTGACGGTCTTTAAGATTCCTCTTTTGACTCATTTTCATTATTTTGACTTCCTCTCTCCTCTTCAGTTTATATCTTTCGTGGCTTGGCGAGGTACATGAACCCAGATCGCAGTCAAAGGTGCGGCACCAATCAATCTCGTTTGACTAACTCTATGAAACAGGACCTAACGCGATATTTATGATTGCCGAAATGTATAGCATGATCTCTGGTGTTAAAAGTCCCGATACCGAACTATTATTGACTTCTAATTGTTCTCTCTTTTCGTAGAGATCTGTGGTTGCAAACGCCGAACTTTTATCGCGACTATTCCAACAAGAGATGGCGGTATTGCACATCATCAGTCGAGACCATCTTTTCACAAGAGTCTGATTCAAAGATTCAAATGATTTTATTTATCATACAAAACATAATAATACAATGAAATTTCAATGTTATTTGCAATTTAATATAAGAATATTGCAAAAATATATATGTACAATGGAACAAGACTAATATGATACTAATGGCAAGGAAAAAAGGAAGTAACTAAAGGCAGGGCTTGTGAAGTACTTAGTTCCTTAGATGCTGTTTTACAACACGTCTTGAAAAACAAAGTATATATAGAAAAACAATCTGTTAAAAAATATGTAGCAATACAGAAATAGACCGGTTTTACTAACAATTTCAAAACGTATGCATAATGTTTAAAGAAAGGAGTCTCTTGACAACCCGTTAGCTTGTCCAAGGCTTGCCAGACATAGCAACAAGCCATGTACGCAAATTGGATTCCAAGTATTGTACATGTACCTCATTCATTAACAACATTTTAATTTGAAAACTATCCAGAGACTCCTAATAAATTGCGTTACTGACTAATTAATTATGTCATTACAAATCTTTATTCTCAGTTTTCTTATGTATAACTGATTTTCTTATAAAACTGAAGATATGGCGTATTTATTCAATACTGAATGAACGCCATTAAACTATTACCAACAACAACAACAACAACAACAACAACAACAACAGTTTAATGGAAAACCTCGTCGCCATAGTTCCCCAGGAAAGAAACATCCGTACATTTGAATTTATGTTAGTAAGCCGGTACATTCATGTACAGCTAGTTCATTTCCATGTGTGGTTGCCTGACGTATAAAAACGTTTCATTTCATACTCATTCGTATTCAATGAGTACGAGTTGGTTAAATATACAGTAGGCTTGCGGGTGCACCATGTGAGAGAGAGAGGGAGGGTAGAGGAGTCCTGACAAGGACTCTCGGTAATCTTTCTTGAAGGTGTGTAGTCCTGAAAAGGACTGTTGGTTATATTTCTTAGCTTCTAGTTCTCAGGAGAACTATAGCGCTTGGAGAGGATGGATGGCAGGAGTGGCTCGACGTTTCGAACAGGTTGACTATCCGTCGTCAGGAGTCGGTTAAACTAAGTGAATACATTTAAAAAAAAAAATTAATTCACGATGTAAAACAATTGTTTACAGATAATACATTCAGTGGGTTACATCGAGAGATAATACATAGTAGGAACAGTGCAAATTATTGCGCTTCAAACATTTTTTGTTTATTAAACAAAAAATGTTTGAAGCGCAATGTACCTAAGATAACATAGCTGATAATTATTAGGTTCTGTCGTTACAAAAATAAAACAAAATACAGAATAAATGCTTAAATCAAAATCATGCCCCTTAACGTATTTGAATAACAAGCAAAAACAAGGGAATACACATCATTACCTCTTCTTGACAAATATAGCACTATTGTAATGTACCTCAAAAGTTAACAAGCATAATTTGGAGAGAAATAATTCCTTCAATTTCTTTTTAAATAACAAAAGATTATTACAAGTTCTTACTATTTCAGGTGGCAAAGCGTTCCAAATGTCAAGACCTGTCGTAGTAAAATAATAACGATGATGATAATGATAACAGTAATAATAATAATAATAATAATATTTTTTTTTACCCAGGGAAGCCTCATAAGAGTCAGTACTTATCTTTCTGAAGGCCCTGCAATTATGAGTACCCCATTTAATTGTCAGGTATCCAGGGACAATTCATTTCAATTCAATTCATATTCCTTTCATTTCCAACAAAAAGGAAAACAAAGATATTACTTCTTTTTTTCATACATAATTCATTTTTTCTGGTTACTATACAAATACACTTTGCACATAATAAAATTATTACAAGGAATTCTGAATTTCTGGGGAAATGGATCCCCCAGAAAAAATATAATTGTTTCAAATTTTGCCTACGAAGACTTGGAAAACACAAGACAATATTTCAAAAAAACGAACAACCACGAAACGACAAAGAAAATTGATGCGACGCCAATAAGAAAAATAAATACATAATAAGCTCGATTGAATGATAGTCATTCATTATAAGACATTGTTCCAAATTAAATGACAAAAGACGAAATTGCCCATGAAAAAAGAAAAATAAATGAAAAAAGTGCTGAAAGCTGAATGGAATACCAATACTCAGGATAGTCAACGTGGTAAAGAGGGCTATTTCGATAGGACACCCTCTTCGTTGAGTTTTCAAGTATGTCTGAAAGAAAGAAAATGTGGGGTGGGGGCAGTTAGAGTGACGGAATTCCATATTTGTCTAACAATGTCTGATATCAAAGCAAATAATATGAGGAACATGGAGACATTTTAAAACCCCGGTGTTGTTATTGCATATTCAGAGGTGATAGTTAATGACCCCCTATTTCACATAAAATCAAGAGCATTCTCACAACGAAAATATGACCCCTTTATGCACGAATACAGGTACAAAATATGCTTTAAATTAATGGGGTTTTCGAGTATACATTAAGCAAAGAACATATTTTTTGCAAACATCGAGGAAATAATGACCAATTGCTCTAAAAAAAAATTAGATTCTCCTATGTTATTTATTCAAATCCAATACATTCATTCCTTTATTTCTGTTATTGAAAGACAATTCCCTGTACAAACAATCAAAAGACTGATACAAAAAAGGTGTCATAGTTTTATTGTTCAAAATTGTATAAAAGAATCCAATAAATTCATCAATATTGACAAGAAACAAACCTTGACATTACAAAAGAAAAAGAATGGTTTAACCTTAAAGTCATTTTCAATTTCCGTATTATAAAGTAAAGAGAGAAAGGGAAAATACCCCAAAACAGACCATCTTAAAACGAAATTTATAACTACTTGCAGTCGTCACACTGAACAAGGAGTTATATCAACATTGTATAACAGACTCCTTACTATGAAGTGCTACCAGATGATGACGTGGATCCTAATCAAATGATTGGCTGAAAGTTTACACGTGACCAGGCATTTATTTTGCCTAACGCGTAATCTGGATAATGACCGGTCATTATTCAATTCTAATGAACGGTCATTAGTAAAAAAAAAAAAAAAAAAAAAAAAACATGCTATAAAACATCATTTTATAAAACAAATAAAACATAATCTTATAAAACAAATAATTCACGTCATTTTGTTCGGGCATTAGTAAAAAATTACCCACACTCGGTACCTTCAAAACAGTCCAAACAACCTCGGCTACCACCTCGGGCCTGTTAGACTGTTCCAAAGGTACCTTGTATGAGTAATTCTTACTAATGCCCTCACTGCTGTATATTATTTGTATAAGAACAGACTCCTTGCTATATGAAGTGCTACCACCGGGCTCCATTGCTAGCACATTATGCCTATACACATTATATATTCGGACATTTGCATCATTCTCCCATTACGAGCTTTGATATTGATTTATTCTTTGTTGAATTGATCCAAGGCTAAAGCAAGTGACAAGCCATGACGGTCAAACCATGGACAATACATTACAATACCCCTGGAATCAAACAAAGGCGAAGAATCTAGACATAACATGAAGTCATTGCAAAAAGCATGGCGTAACTAGTCTTTATTAAGGTCAGTTAACTTTTACTATTTGTTTGAACCAATACTTCATTTAAATATACCTACTAACAATAATGATACTGATAATAATAACATCCTGGCTTATAAGTTATAGCGCTTGAAACATCTATGATGTCTCTTTTTTAAGTTTTACCTTAAGATTTTTTTTTGTTCTTTTTTTTTTTTTAGGCCGCCATCCTTGTCAAGCTTTGCTTATGATTGCGGTCTCCTGCACTTTTACAACAGAATAGTTCGGATAATACTTTAAATTTATGATAATATATTATGGAAATAATAAGTTTTGTTATTATATGTACATATATTATGGGGAAAAAAAGATTGACATGAAGAAATTATTGTTTGTTTATGTTGTATTATACCTTACATGTATATTATGTTCTTTGTTATTCAGTTATATTTTATTTGGTAAAAATGCAGAAATAAAAAAAATAAAAATCAAATCAAAATAACGCGCTTTACAAATATCGGCCATCGGATACTGGACTGCTAAAGGGCGTTACTGGCGGGCTGGGATTCGAACCCTTAACCCTCATATGAGAGTCACGCGAATAAACCACTACACCATGACACATCTTCACCTAGACTGTATTTAATTTGCTGGGGCTTACTATTAGCGATATTAATTCTGTTATCGTCACCATGCATCTGAGATTGACTTGTCAGCTGGTACATTATAATAAAACTTCCCCATAGTTACACAATAGTCGGGCATTGTTATGAAATCAGCGTTTAATTGACTGATAGATTGGAATTCAAATTCTTTTCTGATCGTCGGTCCAATTTGGTAAACACAGAAATAAATACAATAAATAATTCAGAAGGTATATAGAAGGAGGCGAAAATCCGGAAAACAAAGCTTGTGATGGGAGCGCATATAAAGTAACGTGTAGAGACATCATGATATTAATACATATTGATACAACATCCTGGTTTCCCGTTATGAGTGCATGTAAGAGTTCAAGAGCGATAGAAGAAATACAAATTAATGAAGCAGACATGTATTAATTCGATTTATTAAATTTAGTATAGTTTCTTTAATTGTAATTTATTGTGTCAAATGTCTAGTAGCCAGCAATAGGAAACCGCTTACAGCGAGACTAGTCTAATTACCATGACATTGATTAATATCGATAACACCGTGGCGATCTTTCTATCGTACTTTAATACTTCATTACTCGATTGTGTAACACCAAAGTCTAGATAGAACAACAACGCTCTTTATGGTTTCATGTTTTCATGGCTTACGGTGATCACTTACGGATGGATTAATTTTCCTCATAATTTGGATAACTGTTTCGAAGGATTTCGTGAAATAAACAGTCATGATTGGATGATTAATTATTTAGCAAGGTGAAATCACAAATTACAGTTCAGCATTCGTGGTAGAGACGCAGTGTTTAGTTTGTGTTTGAACTAGGATGCTCCTTTCTATGTAGGAATGAACTTAACTCGTGCTTAGAGTTTCGGCAAATTTAGAAAATCATAAAAACAGGTAAGTTGATTTTGATTAGCAGCATTAATGCTGCATGCTTTAATAGCGTTTGTGTTATCTCTGTAATAACTGTCATTTTGGAAGATGTAATTACAGTTTAACCTATCATTCACTTAGGATTATTCAGTCTTGTGAATCGGATAACTGCACATTTGAAATGTGGAGATGTCGTGGTGTAGTGGTCCATTCACTTGATTCACTATCCAAGGGTTGAGGGTTCAAATCCCGGCCGCGACAATGTCGTTAATCATCATTTGCCACTGTCCACTCAGGTGATAATGGGTACCTATAAATGCTATTATTATTATTATTATTATTATTATTATTATTATTATTATTATTATTATTAACTGGTTATTGCTTAATTGGGTAATGATATTTGCAGGTCCCTCGGGATGTTTTGGCCATATTCTGAAATGTCCTCTCACTTTTTCATTTCTTTAATTTCTTCGCCATCATTGTCTTCAAGTTTCCTCTTTTTTCCACATTATAATGGTTAAACTCGGGGTCTTATGCACAAATGAACAAATTATTATTTTCTGGAGGGAATTTGAAATGATTATTCATCTATGACTGCATTTAACATTGGGCTTTGAACATACCTGTAAGAAATTAAACAATGAACAAAAAATAAGTTTCATTAATTTTTTTTTTTTTAAATAAAAAAAAAAAAATAAAAAAAATCAGCGTTTACTATAATTATAAAATGCTTCTCTCAATGTATTCGGCGTACAATTTTATATACTGTTTCTCCGTCATCCATTTATGTTTACTACCCCCCCCTATCCCAATCTTAGGGGCATGCACCATACAATCATATTTGTTTTAGTAGGCATGTCAAAGTATACATTTAGGTCCACAATATTTCGTACTCCGTATTTTCAGATCTTTTATATTTTATCTCCCACACGAAATTAATACATTGTTTATGTCAATTATTTAATCTGAATGACTATTGGAACGGGAATAAATCAAACTCAAATCTCACCTATTTCATTGTTTACATCCCATTCACCCTTTTCGTTTTCTTCTCGTCATTCCAACTTTTCTGTCTCTTCTCGTTTGTCATCCATTTTTGTTTCTCTCTCTCTCTCTCCTCAAATAAGACCCATCTCGCATCATCACCTACAATGGCCTTGCACACTGCTTTTAGGGAATGAAAATACTGCATCAATAACGCCTTTCGTTACTTGAACAATGGAGGTGCTAATTATGGGAAATTGGCATGATTGGCACCAACGTAATTACATTTGAATGCAGGCCTATTCAAAATACTGGTCTAGATGTTTTCTTTCAGAGACAGGCTTGGGCATTTAGGCCCGTCACCATGGCACTATGAAGCAGTAAATGGAAGGGTTCTAGTGAACTAGTGCAATGTTTACGATAATTCTCCCAAACATCTTTTGCTTTTACGTTTTCTTCTTTCTTTACATTTTCTTCTTTATCTCCAATTCCATTATCATTCTCGCATTCTCCACCTTCTTATTCAACGCCTTATTTTTCTTCTTCTTTTCACCTCCTCTACCTTCTTATTTATCTTCTCAATATCTCTTCCCTTCTTTTACTCACCAACCTTTTTTCTCTTCTTCTTCTTCGTCTCCTCCTCTTTCTTCTTCTTCTTAATCAAAATCGTTAAGTATTTTTAAATAAAATCTAAAGCACATCTTTTCATTTAACTTTATGTTGTAGCTATAAGCATATCACGTGCTCTTGCAGCGCAGTCGAATATTTCCATAGTTTCTGTGCTTTATTAACGCTTCTAGCAGTACAAGTAGTAGTAGTAGTATTAGTAGTATAGTATAAGTAGTAGTAGTAGTAGTAGTATTAGTAGTATTTCAACATTCATGTTAATAATGTTTCGCCAAATACCAGGCTCTTCCTCGAAACTCTAAGTGCCTATGACCTTAAACAACATATTCTGGTCCCAACACACATACATGGCCACACTCTGGACTTGCTAATCACTCGCCAGTCAGATATAAATACTGTGACAGATGTAATGGTGGTGGATGGTCTTTCCGACCATTCTGCCATAATTTGTAAGTTGAACTTAACAAAACCTCCTGCTGCAAAAAGTGTGATACACACACGGAACATTAAGTCCATAAATATTGTATCTTTTATGGAAAAAATCACAGAACTATCTCTCCTTGGAAACTGTTCAAATAGTGATGTTTCAGAATCTGTTGAATGTTATAATTCTCTATTAAGAACTGTCCTTGATGAGTATGCTCCTGTGAAACAGAGATGTGTCACAGTTCGTCCTAACACAAAGTGGTACTGTCAAGATATTGCAAACAAAAAACTCCAACGTAGGAAATTGGAGCGCAAATGGCTTAAATCGGGCCTTGAGTCTGATCGTGTGAAATATCAGAACCAGCGTCAGTTGGTGCAGTTAAGTGTTCGCGCTGCCAAAACGTCATATAACTCTATGCTGGTTGAAAGCTGCACAAGTACAAAACAGCTGTTTAGAGTTGCAAACGTTTTACTTATGCGAATCTTGCAGATCGTTTTAACAAATTCTTTGTGGAAAAAATTCAGAATGTCAGATCAGCTCTTACTAATATCGGAGGGTTTGAAATTCCTTTGATTACAGAGAAGACACTAGATAAGCTATCTCCAACAACACCTAATGAGATTAAGTCGATCATAATGAGTTCACCTTCTAAATCTAGTGAACTTGACCCCATACCAACATTGCTTTTGAAACAATGTCTCCCTGCTATTATACCATCAATTGTAACTATAATTAACACAAGTCTTGGTTCAGGGTTAGTTCCTGACAGTATGAAGATTGCAGCAGTGCGCCCCACCTTGAAAAAAATCCAATTTGGACAGTGAGTGTCTTCAGAACTATAGACCTATCTCAAATTTGTCGTATCTGTCCAAACTCACAGAACGAGTGGCTTTCTCACGTCTTCGCACATATCTTATTGAAAATAATTTAATTGATAATTTTCAATCTGCCTACCGCCCACACCATAGTGTGGAAACTCTGCTAACTAATCTTGTGGACTGTGTCCACTCCGAAATGGATAAAGGTAACATTACTTTTCTTGTGCTACTTGATATGTCAAGTGCTTTCGACACTATTGACCACACAATACTTGTTAAGAGACTACAGTCTCTTGGGGTAACAGGCACTGCGTTGCAGTGGTTTTCATCATACATTCATAAAAGAACCCAGTATGTCTCTGTAAATAACTCTCAATCTGACAAAACTTATCTTTCATACGGTGTGCCACAAGGGTCTGTTGGTGGCCCGTTAATGTTTTCTGTTTACCTTGAGCCAATCAGTACAATAATTAGAAAGCATAATATAAAATATCATTGTTACGCTGATGACATTCAGCTTTTCATTTCTGTACATCCTTCCTCAGATGCAATTGCCGATGCTAAGAGAACTTTAGAAGCCTGTATTCAAGACATGAAAGGCTGGATGGATTCCAACGGTCTTAAAATAAATGAAAATAAAACCGAGTTTATCATTTTGGGCTCTAAGAACTCTTTACTGAGAGCAAATCATACTCATTTAAGCTTGCATCTAGGTGACAAAGTTCTAAAGCCAGCCTCAAAGGTCCGTAACCTTGGTGTGATATTTGACAATAATATGTCATTTGTTGAACATGTATCTAGCATATCAAAGTCTGTAAGATATCAACTGCGGAACCTTGGGTTCATACGAAAATCTCTGACTCAAAAAGCATGCGAACAATTAATCCATGCATTAATCTCATCCCGCTTAGATTTTTGTAATTCTATTCTATTTGGACTCACAAAACAGCAGCAAGACAGACTGCAATCCCTTCAAAATTCCAGTGCAAGACTCCTTACTTTCACACCAAGAATGTCTTCTATTACGCCTATATTACGCTCTCTTCACTGGCTACCTGTCCAGAAAAGGGTCCACTTCAAAATTATGTTACTTGTTTATCGGGCTCTCCATGGAATCTCGCCACAATACATTAAAGACTCACTACACTCCTACAATCCAACTCGTACCTTAAGATCTGGAAGTGATAATTTGCTGCAAATTCCCCGTACCCGTCATTCATGGGGAGACCATGCTCTTTCGCATGCAGCAGCCAAATTATGGAATAAGCTTCCCTCATCACTTCGCTGTATTGCAACATACTCTGCCTTTAAAACTCGTCTTAAGACTTACCTATTCCATTTGTAACCCAGTATTTCCTTAAGTTGTATAAGTTTATTTTACTAAATCCATAATTGATATGTTATTTGTATATACATTTGAAATTAATTAGTTATCACCCTTTAGTCTCATTGGCTGCCTGTGTGGGGCCTGTTGGCCTCAGATGCTAGAGCTTCTGTGAATAATGTGCTGACTGGGCTAGTCCCTTAAATTGTCAGTGAACGGAGCAGCTGGAGGGCACCGGGCCCCACCGGGCAGAGCTGAGGATTGAAATGGGTTATAACAAAATATCACAAAAAATATTGCAAAATTATTTACTTTACTTGTATCAAAGAGAACTGTTGCTGAGCTAGCGCCATGAGCGTCCCTGGACGGTGTGTGCGCTCTATAAGTTTACACTATTATTATTATTATTATTATTATAGTATAAGTAGTAGTAGTAGTAGTAGTAGTAGTAGTAGTAGTAGTAATAGTGGTATTAGAGGTAGTAGTAGTAGTAGTAGTAGTAGTATGGTAGTGGTAGTGGTAGTAGTAGAAGTTGCAGTGGTAGTGGTGGTAGCAGTAGTAGTAGTAGTAGTAGTAGTAGTAGTAGTAGTATATAGTAGAAGTATAGTAGTAGTTGCAGTGGTAGTGGTGGTAGTAGTAATAGTAGTAGTAGTAGTAGTAGTAGTAGTAGTAGTAGTAGTTGTATAAGAAGGAGTATCATCATTTTTGTTATCATTATTATTATTACCATTCTCATCTTTTTTAATGATTGTCAATATTACATTTATTATTGCCATCATGATTATCATCGTTCTCATCATAAGTAACATCATTATAATTTTTATCATTTTTGTTATTATTATACAATTTCAATTTCTCAAAATCTAGTCATCAGCGGTCATACACGTCACCACTGGGTCGTAATTGGGAATGATAAGGAGTGATTATGGATGCCAGTCCTTTGTGATCATGTTAAAAAGTATCACAGATATATCAACCTTCATATTAAAAGAAGAACCTTGACTAATCTTTTCACCTTCTAAACTATAGCACCTGCTTTACTTGATCGCCATGACAACCGATGTACACTTTCCTTGCATTCCTTCTTCTTGTCAGTAAATCGGAAGCATTTTAAGCGTTCTTCGCATCTTTTTTGTTCCTCTTTGAGTTATTGTGCACTTTCACCTGCCACTCTTCTTCTTTATCTCTCTCTCTCTCTCTCTCTCTCTCTCCCTCTTATTATCTCTTTCTCTCACCCTCTCTTGCTCTTTCTCTCTCTTTCTCTATCTATTTATCTCTCTGTCTCTCTCTTGCTCTCTCTCTCTCTCTCTCTCTCTCTCATACCCCTCTTCCCCGTCATCTTCATTCTTATAACTACTACCCTCTAACTCGTTCATTATTTAAAAAAAAAATTGTGTGGAGAAAGAGGAGGAGGAAAACTTTGAGAAGGGTGGAGAAGAAAAAAATGGGGAGAATAAGGAAGACAAAGATGAGAAGGGGTAGAGGCTTTTTAGAGACTTTTGCTCAAACTTTCACTGACCTGTTACTCTCATTTTTCTACTTCTATCAAAACCAAAATCAGGGTAGACGACCCCTTTAAATGCGAAAGAATTTAGGTGTGATTCATCGTCTGAGGACGAGGACAACATAATGAAAATATGTCAAGAAGAGCTTCTCACAAAGCGTGTCTGTCAAGACCCTATAGTATCGCCCTGAAGATCAATCAATCAATACCAGTTATTGTACAAACTTCCACACTACCCTAGAAGGTATGCTGAAAACGACACCTCTTTGGAATAATACTGTCTTGATCCATATTGATCGCTAAGATTATCATCCATTCTTATCAGTATCGCCGTGACCTTTGTACCATCGATTAAGATTGAGCGATAGAGGGCGGGCTATTGTGATGACCCAGGCAGTGTATGAAGCAAAGTTGGTTGTACAACACAGCCTCCTGCGACATGCTCCTTCCTCACATCAGGCCTAGACCCAATTGTAATCCTCACCCTAAGATAACCTTTAAAAAAAAAAATTGCAACCCTACCCTAACATATACTTTTGACGAAATAAAGCCCGGAGCTATTGTTGCCAAAGCAAATGTAGCGAATCTTTGTAGGTGCCCCGTTTTCCCTAAAGATGCCCTTTTCTTGAGAAGCACATGAATGTAGGCCTAACCGATGTCAGGCTAATAGTTGACTTTGGGGGAAATGGTAATTCCTTGTTTGTTTGTTTTTCTTAATTCACAGGACTTACAAACATGGATTGCGCCCTGGATTCGAAACTGCACACTGTTCAGTAAAGACTGCGGGCTGTGTCACCTGGGAGGATGACGTCACCAAGGAGGTCTCTCGCGATGACGTCAATGGGCATACATTACGACTGTGATTATGACGTAGCGATGAATCAGCCAATCACGGGCAGCGTCCTAGATAGAGACTACATGCGCATCAATGTGTATCCTCCGCCTCTCCATAAAGGCCATGCGCGCACCGAGTCTGAAAACCGCGGCAAGTTTTACATCCCTCAGAGCGACACAGAATGGATTCAGATGGTGAATAATTTTAACAACGGACAGCAAGAGATGTACTATCCTGCGAGAAGTGTATACCAAAAACCTTCAGGCCCTAAACCCGTCCGCTCCATCAGCGCAAACTCCTACTTTGACCCATTCAATCTGCGCACGGACGTATCGGGTAGCATCGCGCGCGATGAGATTAATGAGATGACGCGCGTGCAGATGCAGCGCGCGTATCAACGCGCGTGCGGTAAATCTATCACAGGTGGTAGATATCGGGAGCCACCGTCGAAGGACTTACGGGAATTCCCCGGCGAACGCCACGAGTCTCCCACTCTAAGGACGCGCACTATACCCCTCACTCCGCGAACAGCCAAATCTTTCATCTCGGACAACACTTCAGGATACTGCACCAACGAAGAAGAGAATCGGACATCGCAATCTCCAGCGCAACAGGGAAAACAAAAACCCGTACTTCCGAACCTCTCATCGTCGTCGAAGTTGCCAGGTAACTTACCATCAAGAAGAGAAGCATGGTACAGCGCCCCCTTCCGTCCAAAAATCGTCAAGCAGTCACCACCGTGGCGATCTCTTATGAACAGACGCCCTCAAGGGGTGAGAGCAGGTGAAGGTCAGCTATGCCCAAAGTATTGCAGGTGCTGTTTTGAGGATACTTACGATTCCAACAACAAGAACGTTTTCAAGATCGACCTGAAGTAGACTGGAGAGATAAGTGAGCTAGCTAATCCCTTATAAAAAAAAAATACCATGGTAACCATGGTCTTGTGTCCAAATTACCATCCACCATGGGAACCATGGTATCAAACAATGAAATTCATTGTTTGATGACCCTATGTTTATCATTGTTTGATACCATGGTTACCATGGTTACCATGGTGGATGGTAATTTGGACAAAAAAACATGGTTACCATGGTACTTTTTTGTAAGCCGTGGTATAATTTAAGTGTACCCATCACCATCATGCTCGATGTTAAAGTTCCATAATTATGTCGCTATAAACATATTCACAATATGAGCTTCAAATATAACTTCTTCAAAGAGATATTGCAATTTAAATACAAACTCAGTAATCATAATTATTAAAAAAGATTTTTTGAGTATACTCATTATATAAAGATAGTCGACGCAAGAGTAATATAAGTTTGCACAGAACAGATCCGTGAGGCGCGCCTAAAGCGTCACACATGGAACCAAGGTTTGACTTGGGTTTGAAAACTCTAATATTAGAAGAATGGCTTGATAGCTTTGAGGTGTGGGTCGTGTGGTTTTCAACCCTACTCACCTCTTGGCTTTTGATCAAAACGAAGCCGAGTGCAGAATCAGTAGGCTATGTCATATTTTTAAGAATGTGAGAATTTCAAATGTCTATATTATAGATTGGAGTGTGGAGAATTAGCGCATCTGATTTTCAACGCTACTCTTTTCTTGGTGTTTCGGCATAATGAAAAAAAGCATCAAGGGAGCTAGGTAAAGGAAAATTGTTATCCAATTATCACATTATTTTATGATAATGTGATGACTTTTTAAAGTCTTTTAAGATTTAAAGTAGGCATGCGGGGTTTAGGGATTTTATGAGCATAATAGATTCAGCGCCTGTGGTTAAACACTGCCCAATATGTTTAGGCATAAAGCACCAAGAAAGCCGAGTAAAGATTCAATGTATAATTTTAAAATGTGAGAATTTCAACTGTCTATACACTATAGATAAATAGTTTAGAGTAGGTAGAATTACGCATGAGGTTTTCAACGCTACTCTTTTCTTGATATTTCAAGGGAGTCGAGTAAAGAATAATATATATTTTTTTTTATCAATAACACATTATTTCAAGAGGATGTGATGACTTAAAGTCTTTTTTAGATTTAGAATATACTTGCATAACGGTGGTT
The DNA here is from genome assembly GCF_000002235.5 of Strongylocentrotus purpuratus. NCBI lineage: Eukaryota > Metazoa > Echinodermata > Echinoidea > Camarodonta > Strongylocentrotidae > Strongylocentrotus > Strongylocentrotus purpuratus. The sequence continues at coordinate 26,239,553 of NW_022145602.1, forward strand.
TAGGGGATTTGTGAGAACGTGTTTTGAAGATTAGGAGTGTAGAAATAGCGCATTTTGTTTCGACAAAAAAAGCACCAAGGGAGCTGAGTAAAGAAGAATTGTTATCAATATCATTTTTATGAGAATGCGATGATTTGTCTCTTTAGATTTAGAGATAGACATGCATGGTGGGGGTAAATTTTTGAGAATGTGTACTGAAGATTAGGAGTGTAGAAAATTGCCTGTGGTTTTAAACACTACTTAGTGTGATTGAGCGAAATGCACCAAGAATGCCGAGTAAAAGAGATTTATTTTTTAGAATTTGATCATTTTAGAGTCTTTATTATAGATAAACAGATTACGGGTGTAGAAATAGCACATGAGGTTTTTGACGTTACTCTCTTTTCTTGGTGTATTTCTGTAATTATCTTGATGTGTCTTTAAGCAGTCACCACGCTTATTTTCATTCAAACCTAATAAACACTTACAGCAACCAATATTATACATGTATTAAAAATAGACTTTAAAGGTAAAGACCAGTTATGGTCGTGCGATTGCATTGTGGAAGAAACGTTGTGGAATCGATCAGAAAAGGTTGATCATCTAGCATCTAGCATCTGCAAGGTTCTGGAATCATCAAAATGATAAGAAATTTGGCCCATTCTTCGTAAAGTTACAAGCACTATACACAGAAAGATGTATATGGGACTACTCTATATCTCTCACAGACCATGAGAGAAACAAATTTACCAAATATATGAATTAGTAGGCGGTTTCCCGGCAAATTTGTTATCATCATGTATTAGTCAAAACATATTCTTTCACATGATTGGTAATGAGAGCTTCCATTTCATTTTTTGACATTGGGGCGTTTCCAATACTGGTCTTTACCTTTAAGCTACAGAAGGCTCTCCATTGTCCAATCGTTGTGTTCTAGTTGTCTTAGGAGTGTTTTACAAAGACTAAGATCGACTTGAAGTTGGACTGAACTAAGACAGCGCGTTCATGCCCATGTTGCTCTCACCTTTATGATCTTTAATTAGATAATATTTTTTCCTTCAATAATGAATTATCAACAAAATAAGGTAAGTTCTGTAGATTTGTGACGATGATTTGTACGTCCCTTGAGAGACCAGTACCAGTAAATGGTGAGAGCAGAAAATGGCATAAACGGCCTACCATCGTTAAGTCCAACTTAAGGTCGATCTTAGTCTTTGTGAAACACCCCCCTGAAAGTATTAAATGATACTAATTATGATAGTTATGATAGGGAATCTGAATAACGAGCTTTTATTTCTATATTTTCCTCAACTATACAACATCATTTATTTACTTATCGCTACAGGATAATTCTTTAAGGAATTTATGACCAGATTTTGTATCTTTCTTAATTGTTGGTCTTTCAGTTTCAGTTTCAGTTTTATTTTTCATTTCCAACAGAACAGTTATTTTGACATGAAATCAGATAAACAATATATGTTTTGTAATTACTTGTAAAGTATATGTACATTTTATTGCTGTTACCGTGGAAATAAATAAATGAAATGAAAACATGATTTTAAATAAACGCCACGAAAGCCGCCGAGTCACATAATTATAATGGACCTAGTTACGGTGAAATCCGATGTTTTGAAAATGATACGTTTTGTTGTTGTTTTGTTTCTTATTTGTCGTGCTCGCAAATAATTTAGATTCAACAGGCTGAAGTTCGTCCCATCAAAAGTCTCAAATGTCCACTCGAACATTACAACCGCTCGTTACGTAATCCGACATCATTTCTAGAATGGGATACGCATCAGCATGTTGAAATCCTTCACTTGAGCTCCCTTTTCAAATATCTTTGCAATCGTCTTTTGAAGGTGGCAAAATATAGTTATAAGCTAAATGAACATAATTATTCATGTTTCAAGAGTATGGACTAAGAGGGCGCAGTAGCAATTCGGACTTTCATCAGCATGATCATGACTTTGTGATGTTTCATTTGTCTGAGTGCAGATTTGAACATGACGAATGTTATTACTCAGATTGTCGGGGCAAAGGTTACCCCATGTCCGTTGGACAAATTCGCGCGAAATACAATTATGTTGTGCATGTGTTTATTACATGTTATGGTTTATTTATAACGAAAACACATATGTCATATCATAATAGCGTTGAGAACTTCGGGGGTACCAGGATTTTGAAAGGCGCTACAACCTTTGTAAGATGCTCTTTTGTAGATTATGAAAGCAGGGGAAAATATTAAAATGAAATACATGTATTTACCAATAATAAGTTTGCAGTCTCCTATCTTTTATGGACGTACTAGTTGCGAACTTGCGATTAATATCAACTCTTTGTAAGACCCCTGATATGCCCCTTTTTTTCTTCTTATACTGAGGACCCCGTATTATAAAAGAGATGCGATTTGTGACATATAATTTTTTATTAATATCAACCGCAACCAGTGACTTTGGTGGTGGTGGTGGTGGTTATTTTACCTGACTGCTAAGAAAGCATAAATGCTTGTAAGTAAGCAACCAGACGGCTGACGGCTTTAGGTCCTCTCCGAGGGACCTGGTAATGAAGATTAATGCCTTACCAAAGGGCACAGCAACTGTACTACTAATATTTGTGTATGAGGGCAATTCAACTTGGAGTGAGTTATCAAAGCGCTCGACAAAAGAAATATACATACAGACAATCAATACAAAATATTGAATTTCGCACTACATGACTGTGTAATGTATAGTTAGGGAATCATACATACATTGAGCGTTGAGAAAAACCAAAATAATTTGTATCTCTCTATGAATAATGTACATAAAGAGATATGGGATGCGATTGATCATAATTGCAAATTCAGTCGGAAATTTTTTTATAAGACGGGGCCCAGGTGTCAAGAATTTCCCGGTTATAATTGTTATGATGGATATATTGTAAGGATTTTTTTCTATTACCATTTAAAAAAAGTATTTTGTGTGTATAATGTGTGTGTATCATTTGCCATATCGATTTGTGTAGTACATGTATTATAATATTTTCATGACTAGAGTCTATATTGTATTTTGTTATGTAATTTAAAACATGTCAAGATATGTAAAATAAACTTATGCACACTGGAACCAAGGGAGATATTGTATCTCTTTGCTGGAACTACCATGTTGTATGGCTCTTTATCTTAATTTAAAATCACTGATTAATTTGGAATAGCCCTTTGTTGCCTCTTACACCGAATAATCCATTACATGTACATATTGTTGCTATTATGTTAACTTTCCCAGGAATTTACATGTTATGTTCATTTCTTAATGTTATTTGTTCAGTTTTGTTAGTAATACTTTTAATTCTTGGTAACTCAAGTAATGTTAATCCCATTAGGAATATTGACTTTTCTTGAAGTAATCTTGATTAATGTACAGCGCTTTGAAATTTCTGTCACAAGCGCTATATATCATTTTTTTAATTCTTATTATTATGGTAATACGTAGCACAAATATTTCAATATTAATTTTGTCCATATGAATAAATAAATAAATACAACTCTTTTTAAAGATTTAGTATAATGATAGGACCACAATTCAGATCGGTTCATGAATGAAATCCTAGTAATTTGATTTTGAAATTATGTGACCACCTGAAACTTTTCTAGTGTAGCATTTGAAAAAATATTTGAGTCGTGCCAGGGTACCTCCCTGGTCGTGCTGCTTATTTCCCTTTGTTCATATTTCATAGCCCAGCTGCATGCTTTGAAAAGCCGCCATACATTTTTGGTGAAAGGCGAGTGAATTCACGTCCCGTGAGTGCATATCTGCAATGCACAATAATTTATTGTTTATAATATTTGATTGAATACGTTTTTATTTTCAGAATTTGAGTAGTGCATGTATGTTAATTATTCCTAGCCCACAGTGAGAGCCAGTTGGGTAACTTTTAAGTTCATCTAGAAAAGTGAAATTGATCATGCACACCAACATTTTTAAGGTTTTGGTATTCCATAATTTAATCATACCGATGTACATAATAACTAATGCAAGTGGCTATCTATATTCTAAGCAAATTAGATAGATGATAAAGACAAGAAGAAATTGATTACAATAAACTAAAGTAACTCAAGTACCATTAAAATATTTAAACATAATTAGAGTGCATCTGCCGTTTCTTTCTTGGAAATTTGGTGGCTCTTAAAAGAGCCGTTGTTGGATTGCTCCGAAGAGGATTCAACCCATTTACTTGGAGGCCTTGGAGGTCTTCTTGGGCAGAAGGACAGCCTGGATGTTGGGGAGGACACCACCTTGAGCGATGGTAACTCCGCTGAGCAGCTTGTTCAACTCCTCGTCGTTACGGACAGCCAGCTGCAAGTGACGGGGGATGATACGTGTCTTCTTGTTGTCGCGGGCGGCGTTGCCAGCCAGCTCGAGGATCTCAGCTGCCAGGTACTCGAGCACGGCAGCTAGGTAGACTGGGGCACCAGCACCGACACGCTGGGCATAGTTCCCCTTGCGAAGGAATCGGTGGACACGACCGACTGGGAACTGAAGTCCTGCACGGGCAGATCGGCTCTTGGCCTTAGCACGGGCCTTTCCTGCTCCTTTACCACGTCCAGACATGATGATTTGAAAGATTTGGTTATGCTATGGCAAGTAAGATGAGAATCGCTGTATGCTTCCAAATTGGTGCGAGCTAGGGATTTATACGTCTGTGGAGGATCGAAACGCACAGCGAGGATCCAACGGGAGCCAATCAGATGCGGGGCCGATGAGTAACGGCAAGCGAACACACTATTATTTGCATATACGTGCGAGTGTACGCACATGCTTTTGCACGGGTGTATGCAAATGTGTCGCCCGAACAGCGGGGGCCCTGCGTATTTACGTAGAGCGCTCTGTGTGATTGGTGGCTCAGGCGTGCATTCGGACCTCATGAATAATGAATTAATTCAGGGGGCCGTCGTTCTCTCGTACACAGAGCGAAACCGCGCTGAATGGCTTGCAGTGATTGGTGTTTCTCGCGTGCAGTCGGACTAATTTTCATAAACGTATAACCGCTGGATCCTCGCTCGCTGTATAAATAGAAGTGGATTCGCTTGGCAGTTCATTCTCATCGTTTACTTCGTAGAGATACTCATCATGCCTGCCAAAGCACAAGCCGCCGGAAAGAAGGGATCGAAGAAGGCTAAGGCCCCCAGGCCTAGCGGAGACAAGAAGAGGAGACGAAAGAGGAAGGAAAGCTACGGAATCTACATCTACAAGGTTCTGAAGCAGGTTCATCCCGACACTGGTATCTCCAGCCGTGCCATGTCCATCATGAACAGCTTCGTCAACGATGTCTTCGAGCGCATCGCCGCCGAGGCTTCCCGCCTTGCCCACTACAACAAGAAGTCCACCATCACCAGTCGTGAGGTCCAGACCGCTGTCAGACTCCTCCTCCCCGGAGAGCTGGCCAAGCATGCCGTCTCTGAGGGCACCAAGGCTGTCACCAAGTACACCACCTCCAAGTAAATTGAAACTTTCGTTTCATTTGCCACAAACGGTCCTTATAAGGACCACCAAAACTTCAAGAAAGAATCAAATGACACAACTCTTTCCCTCGATTGTTCGATTTTCTAAAATCTTTTTGGTTCTTAAAGTTATTCGCTTATGAAAGGTGTAGAAGCATTACGTTTAATATGATATAATTATGCCTATGCTTACGAATTAGTGAAAAAGTCGAGGTGAACGTAAATGCAAAATATAAAGCTTCTGAAAATAATTGGGTTGATGATTGAATTGAACACCAAACATCTATACAATGTCCAAATTATGATTTCTCGAGTAGAAAAGAAATATGATATTGAAAACCTAACGGTAAAGCAAACTTAAATTTGGTTTGAAAAAGTTTTACAATGGGAAACAAATTATTCCTACAGTATACACGGGAGCTATACCGTCTATTCGAGGATACATTTTCCAAAAGAATACCAGCTTCCATGATATTTCTCAAGTTTGATAGACTGCTGTAGTATACAGTTGTCATATAACTGGGACATTTCATATTATTGTTGTATAGATGGGCGTTTCATATTTAGTTGTATAAATGGGACACATCTTGTAATTGTTATACAAATGAGAAATTTCATATAGTTGTATAAATAGACGTTTCATTGTTATATTCATGGGACGTTTCATTCATAATATACACCGGCTGTTTGGAAATAACGTTCCACCATGGACCTAACACAAACAAAAAGTTAGAAAGAAATAAATGGAACATTGTCCGTTTGAGAAAAAGAGCGCGAAATAATGGTATCACGACAAAGGTCACAGTACAAAGATGAATGTACAACATTGACAAGTACATCGTGAAGAGGTTGTAATAGGTAATGCGTGGTACAAGAGGGAGAGAGGATTGAGTAGAGGAAGAGAAAGATTCATATTTAAATTCCGAAAATGTTTTTGTTTGTAAGCAATGTTTAGATGTTATCATGGTACATGTATAGTTCCTTTCATTTTTTTAAATTTGTGTATATTTCTAGAGTATTGTGTATGATTTTTCTTAATTTGTAGGATGTTTTTAGTATTTTAAATTCTGTAAATTCATTTGTGATTTAGCCTTTGGCTACAGTGACACTATGAACATGACGGACAATATGCATGTGACACCTGTTCTACACATTTTTACATAATAGCCATGAGGGGATGTTCCTTTGTCTACCACATCAATTGTTGAGGGTAGAATGAGGAACTGTATATTTTGTCCTCTTTGTCCGTGATGTTCATAGTGTGAGTGAATAAAATACCTTGAATTGAATTGAAATTGAATTGAATGATAGAACGAGAGGGAATAGAGAATAAGGAAGAGGAATAGATGGGCCGGATAGAGAGAAAAGGCCGAGCTGGGGGAAAAAAGAGTATGGGAGAAGTGCAAGGGAGCCATGGATAATGGTGAAACGGACACGAGTACACTCTCTCCTCCTCTTTTCCTGTATGTCTTCTGTATATCTTTCAATCCTATCTCCATTTCTTATCTTTTCTGCCATACATCTAGAACACAGATCTTATCTCCCAAAGCATTTTTCGATCATTTGACCATAAACAAACTACTACCAGGGAGATGTGAGTTTTAACAGCTAACATTTACCCGTTTACTGTACTGATGAACATAGACCTCTAGTTTTTGCAAGCCCCAAATTTGACTATCACATTTATCTGACTATTACTTCATTAATCCAACAATTATTTTTTAATATTCAGAGGCGGTTTTTTAGTGCCCCCACACTTTTTCAGGTACCCCTAAAGTGTCCCCTTTTTACATAGGCAGGGGAAGTGGTCCTTTTCCTTTCTGATAAATGCCCATTTTTTAAATTTTTTTTTTTTTATAAGAGCCGCTTTCCCTTCTCAAAAATGCCCCTTCTGACACCTCTGATAGATGCGGGAAATCTCATAGGTGCCCCCTTTTCATCTCAGGAGAGTGCCCCTATCGGTTTTTTAGTCCCCCCACACTTTTTCAGGTACCCCTAAAGTGTCCCCTTTTTACATAGGCAGGGGAAGTGGTCCTTTTCCTTTCTGATAAATGCCCATTTTTTTTAATTTTTCTTTTTATAAGAGCCGCTTTCCCTTCTCAAAAATGCCCCTTCTGACACCTCTGATAGATGCGGGAAATCTCATAGGTCCCCCTTTTCATCTCAGGAGAGTGCCCCCATTCATCTCAGATAAAAGCCCCTTATTATATGTAATAGGTGTCCGTTCCACATTCTTTTAAGTGCCTCTTAGCACCTCTGATGAGTGCCCCCTTAGCCTATGATAATTGCCCCTATTCAAGTCTGAGAGGTGCTCTTTTTATTTTAACAAGTGCCTTTTTCTTTTGTAATAAGTGCCCCTTCCCCTTCTGATAAGTGCCCCTTTTCATCTATGACGAGTGCCACTTTTCACCTCTGATAAACGCCCCTTTTTATTTTAACACGTGCCCCCTTTTCCTTTCTAATAAGTGCCCCTTTTCCTTCTGATTAATGCACTTTTTCTTTTTTTAATATGAGCCACTTCCCCCTTCTCATAAATGCCCCTGACACCTCAGATAGATGCCTCTATTAAACTCCCTTAAGTGCCCCCTTTTCATTTCAGGTGAGTGCCTCAGGCATTTCAGGAACTAGGAGTACCCCTTACCACCTCTGATAAGTGCCCCTTCACCTCTTATAATTGCCTCTTTTCAAATATGAGAGGTGTCCCCTAGATTTTGACAAGTGCCTCTTTTCCTTAGTTTGTGTGCCCTCTTTTCTTTCTTATAAGTGCCCATTTTCATCTCCGATGAGTGCCCTTATTCAAATTTGAGAGGTACCTCATTTGTCTCTGTAATAAGTGCCCCTTTGACTCTGTAATAAGTGCTCCTTTTCATCTCTGATATGGGCCCCTTTTATTTTGACACGTGCCCCTTATCCTTTCTAATTAGTGCCATTTCCCTTCTGATAATTGCCTTTTCCCCTTTGTAATAAGTGCCCATTTTCCAATGTCATAAGTGCCTTTTTCATCTCTGGTGATAGAGTGCCCCTTATTGTTGCGAGAAGTGCCCATCACACCCATGTACAAAGTACATGATCACGTACAGAAAAAACAACAACATTGAAATCATACCTGATAATATAATCACAATGTAGGGGTAAGACGCTTTGCCGCCCCTGCTATTAATATTATTATCATTATCCTTTATCATCACTATCATTATTGCTTTAACAATGTTGCAATCCTGAATCCACCTTTCGGCTGCCCACCTTTCATATCAGTTTGGTTTATTCCATTCTTCATGCTCTATTATTAAACTTTTAAATCTACATCAGTAGAGTATATATACTGTATAATACAATCTGTAATCGCTATATCGAAATAAGCCCCTTCTCTTTTTATTTCATCTCTCTTCCTCCTCCGGTCGATCGTGCGTTTACAAAATAATTGCATTAGCGCCATCTATTGTTCAACTAAGATAAAGAGGCGGATCTCTCGCACACATCATAACAAAACAAACTTTCTGCCTTCTACTTCTAGCTGACGTCGAAACTTTCTCTACATGTAAGTACCATCATTGAACTTGTGTTAGTTGAGCTCTAAACATATTGTCATGAAGGCTTATTGGCACCGGCTTATTAGTTTCTAATGAGACATGTAAAGTGTCATGTCGAAAATATATGAAGTGATAAACATTGTCTCCCTGTCTGGTGTGCGAAGATAGTCGTTCACTCTCGCCTTGGTCCCATTCGTCGGATTCCGTGTTTGGTTTGCTCCGACACTAGGCCCCTACCTAAAATTTCAACAATCTCATCTTTTTTTGTCCTTAGGCCTCGATGAATATGGACGGAGCCCCGAACCACTTTCTGGCTCCTAACCTAGCATACCAAGGTTTAAAGGCTAGCAGCGATCCAGGACCTCTTAATAAAATTGGAGATGATCAGGACGATGATCATCAGAAACGGAGTCGGAGCCGGAAAGAGAGTGTGACCGAAAATGATAACGATGGAGCATGCAGCAATTGCAATGATAAAACAGAGAGGTAAGTAGGTCATGGAACATGTTGAGATATTGGCTTTCAACAGACAAAAGGGGACAACATTTTTGTTAAGTATCCAAGGATTGAAGGAGGCTGATGAATATAAAAAAAGAAGAGGAAAAAGAAGGATGGAAAAAAGACAAGAAGAAGGAGGTGGAGAAGGAAAAGGAGGAGAAGCTTAAAAGAAAGAAAGGAGGAAAAAGTGAGAAAAGAAAAATAAATACAAAAAGAAATTAAGAAAATGAAAAGGGAATGGAAGAAAAAGAAAAAGAGGAACAAGAAATCAAGAAACCCTATCATGGAACCCCTATCTTTCAGTAACATGATTTTTCAAAATTTGAGGCATTCTGGATATTTTTTTTTATTATTGATATTATTTCATTTTTTTATGTTGCCCAAGGGAACCAGTGACCAATGGCACTCAAACTCTCAAAGCCCTATAGGGACAACTTTTAAATAACTGTTGCTTTTGGGCAGGTTTGGATCTAGGACTCTCTTAAGGAGAGGGGTGGGGGGGGGGTGTCAATTCTGAAAGATCTACATGTAGATGGCAATCCAAAAAACAGGGTTATCATATTTTCAGATTTACAGTTTGAAAGGATGACATTCAATGATTCAAGGTTGTAGTAGACTTGATACAAAAAAACTAAAAAAACACATTGGACTACATTAAGAGGTACACCTGTAGGCCTGGCATGCATGCTAAAGTCGTTTAAAAATTAATTAGGATTCAGAATTATAAACAAAACATCCACCCATATCCACACATACATGTAGGAGCATCACTTTCCTGGCTGTGTAGTAAAAGCTGTGCTTTTGATTCTCAACATTTCAAACACCACTGTACAAAACTCAACTGATTTCACTCAAAATCGGTGACAATTGATGAAACCTAAATAGCACTAAAATACATTTTTTTTAACTTACTGATGTTAAAAAGAATAATTTAACTCTTTGTTTGCTTTGTTCGCCGATTTGCACGGACGTAGGCGTGCCAACTTCGCATTTTTGCACAGATGTATACGAGTCAATTAGACATTCATAATACCGCTCGCAGTGTGTAGCCACGCGTTGCGTTTACTATTGTTTACATTGTATACATCGCACACTTTCCGGTAAACTGTTTTTCTTCATAGTGTTACATTCGAAATTACCGTGTATTTAGCGGTTTTCTTTGGATTTTTTTTACTGATGTTACGATGGCACCTGCTGGAAAACGTCGACGTGTGTTTAGTGTAGAGGAGGCTCGAGATCTTGTTACTATGGAAGCATGGAGCATGGACTCTGATTCCGACGAATCGAGCAGTGACGAAGACTCTAGTGATAAAAGTGTTCCCTGAGAGTAGACTGATAGAATAAGAATGAATAAAAATTAATGAAAGAGCTAGAGATGACAGCAAGAAAGAGAGTAGACTGATAGAATAAGAATGAATAAAAAAAATGAAAGAAGGAGATAGAGATGACAGCAAGAAAGAGAGTAGACAGTGATAGAATAAGAATGAATAAAAAATAATGAAAGAAAGAGATAGAGATGACAGCAAGAAAGAGAGTAGACTGATAGAATAAGAATGAATAAAAATTAATGAAAGAGCTAGAGATGACAGCAAGAAAGAGAGTAGACAGTGATAGAATAAGAATGAATAAAACTAATGAAAGAAAGATGTATCCTGTCTTGCCGTCATCTTTATATCTTTCTTTTATTATCTTTATTCATTCTTATGCTATCAGTGTTTACTCTCTTTCTTTCCGTCATCTCTATCTTATTATTATTATCATTTTCCTATCTATATGTACCCTATGTCTTGCCGTCATCTGTATATCTTTTTCTTATTATCTTTATTCATTATTATGCTATGAGTGTAATACTCTCTTTCTTGCCGTCATCTCTATCTCATTATTATTATCATTTTCCTATCTATATGTACCCTATGTCTTGCCGTCATCTCTATATCTTTCTCTTATTATCTTTATTCATTCTTATGCTATCAGTGTTTACTCTCTTTCTTTCCGTCATCTCTATCTTATTATTATTATCATTTTCCTATCTATAATTATGTACCCTATGTCTTGCCGTCATCTCTATATCTTTCTCTTATTATCTTTATTCATTCTTATGCTATCAGTGTTTACTCTCTTTCTTGCCGTCATCTCTATCTTATTATTATTATCATTTTCCTATCTATATGTACCCTATGTCTTGCCGTCATCTGTATATCTTTCTCTTATTATCTTTATTCATTCTTATGCTATCAGTGTTTACTCTCTTTCTTGCCGTCATCTCTATCTTATTATTATTATTATTTTCCTATCAATATGTATCCTATGTCTTGCCGTCATCTCTATATATTTCTCTTATTATCTTTATTCATTCTTGTGCTATCAGTGTTTACTCTCTTTCTTTCCGTCATCTCTATCTTTTTATTATTATCATTTTCCTATCTATATGTACCCTATGTCTTGCCGTCATCTCTATATCTTTCTCTTATTATCTTTATTCATTCTTATGCTATCAGTGTTTACTCTCTTTCTTTCCGTCATCTCTATCTTATTATTATTATCATTTTCCTATCTATATGTACCCTATGTCTTGCCGTCATCTCTATATCTTTCTCTTATTATCTTTATTCATTCTTATGCTATCAGTGTTTACTCTCTTTCTTTCCGTCATCTCTATCTCATTATTATTGTTATTTTCGTATCAATATGTATCCTGTCTTGCCGTCATCTTTATCTCTTTCTCTTATAATCTTTATTCACAGTAAAGTCCTTTCATTTCATATCACTATTTCTCTCTCATAATGTCTCTCACGTCCGTTCTCCATATTTTATTCATTGCATACTCCACTCGTCAATCATTTCTGATAATAAGCTCTCTCACAATAAAGTAAATGGAAAACAATGCAATATAGTTTATATTTTAAGATTGATTCATTCTTTCTTTGTATATCTATGGCTGTGATAAATGTACTTGAAATCAATTTTATTGAGGGGTAAAGAAGGTGAGAGAACAGATGCGGTGAACATTCATAATGAGACATTTCAATAAGATGCTGATTATGTCATGTATATCACATATAATATATTATGCCTATACCATTTTTACATGCTCATACCAGTGGGCAAAATCAATAACATTCTCTTATTTCTTATTGACTTATCATGGCACAACAAAGAAAAACATCCCCACGACGTCCCTTTTCATGCCCCGCTAAACCGGACATTGACAATAACCTGGGGTAATAGGGATTTCAATGGGCAGATTAGCCCATTGTCAAGGGTGGCTGAGCGGGGTACTTTCAAGTCTCTCCCTATTGAACTTCTTTTCTTCAACAACCTAAATACTAACCTTCTGAATTGTTAGAATACTTGAGCAAGGTATGTAAAGAAAGGTAAGAAGTCCACCTTTCTAATAGATTCGATTTGAAGATGTCTTATCATTGCTAAATAAGAAATTCTAGAGGGATAAAAAACTGCCGTAAATAAGAAAAATTAAACATTATATAATTATGATTATTATAAAAATGATAATTCAAAATATAACAAATGACGGTTCATCGAAAAGCACGTTTTCCGGTCTACAACTTTGCTGCACAATATTTTTCATCATGATCATCCAGTGAAGAGTTATAGCCTCTTGATTCAGCAGAGTCAATAAAGATTCCCTCGAAATGTGTGACCCTAAAAGAATGTGGCACAGGGGGGTTTTTTAAGTGGCGCATAAAGAGTTAAAAATTCAAATTGTAAGTCTAGTGTCAAACTTTGCTTACAGCTGCATTGACAGGATTGTGTAGAGTCTATGCGATATTGTGTGGTGTGTATATTTGTGTATGGGTCTAATAATACCTGCCTCACAGCAAGCATGCAGTGCTAGAGGTCAATATGCATTAGCATCGACTCTCTATGCTTTGCTGGAGTGCCCATATCTAGTTACTGACAGAAACATGTATTGTTTTGCTTCTCAGTGACCTTGATGGTGAACTTGATGATCTTGCCATCAGAGTTGATCCTCCCGACCTCTTACCAGGTCAAAGGTTAAGACTAGACAGTCTAGTTTTAAGGAACTGCTCTGTGGCAGAGGCGCAGGCCCTGGCTTTCCAAAAGCTTCAAGAGGAACTCATGAAGGCAAAGGAGGTGAGTAGATATTTTAACATTTAGGCCTCATTCAGATTTCTTTAACTTATAACTTATGACCTGGGCATTCATGTACACGTTAAATATATTGCGCCTAGTTTTTCCAACATTACAATAATATTGGATTCTTATATAGTGCACGTATCGACCTTGCAGGGTCCTCAAGGCGCTCCAACATTACCTGGCTATGCTAGGCTGCCAATTTCGACTCACACAGCATTTTAAGGAATTCCTTCCTACCGGTACCCAATTAACACCTGGGTGGAGAATGGCAAATGTAGATCAATGTGAACAAGCCTTGAAGTTGCTTTCTCTGATTAAGATGGTGTAATTGGTGATGATGATGATGATGATGATGATAATGATGATGAAGATGGTGATGGTGATGATGGTGATGGTGATGATGATGATGGTGATGGTGACGATGATGGTGATGATGATGGTGATGATGATTATGATGGTGATGATGATGATGATGATGGTGATGAAGATGATGATGATGATGATAATTGTTGATGGTAATAGTTACATACTTTTGTTGATGGTGATGAGAATGGTTAAAAGAAAGGTGATGGTAATGATGATAATGATGGTGATGATGATTATGATGATGATTATGATGAAATGAAGATGATAATGATGAAGGGGATGATGATGATTGTTAATGGTGATGATAATTAAAATGATTTTGATGATGGTGATGAGTCAGATTAGACATATTTATCCCCAACCATATGTTTTAGAATATTTTCCTCCTTCTACAGCCAGGCGGTGATTGTTTCTCTCATTTTTCTCATTTGTTTCACTTGTAACATGAAATTTGAGTGGGTAGTGAACTACACTGTAGTGATCAGTACATGGTGAGCAAGAAAAGAACAAAATAATGATGACAAGGATTGGCGGTATGTCATAATTATCTGACATCTACATGTACATCGATATGTGTGGAAGAATATGTTGCAATTTCCTCATTAAAAACATAAACTATACTAGTGCTGTAGTCAAATGTTTAACCGTCCGGTATCCGACCGCCCATGCCGGATTCCGTTTTCAATTGGACGATTTCCTTTTCCCGTTTTTTAAGAATTTTTTTTTATCATTTTTAATTTTTTTTTTTTTTATATATATATATTTTTTTTAATTTTCGATTTATGCCCCTCCACCTGGCACTATGCCTGGCAATGTCTCCCAGCTCAGTAATCGGTGTGTTGACTCACCACTCGGAAACTAGAACAACACTCCAATTTGTCTGTCATCTTGGTTTGAAAGTAATCTTTGTAATAGATCTCAATATGTACTTTATAATAATAATTCATCCAATTTTTACACATGGCGTACCTCTACTGTTTTTAATTTACATTAATGATCTTACACATTCTTCTAAAAACGACATTGTTACTATTATATGTGACAAGTTCACAAGCACAAATCGGCACCTTCAACCGCACCTCGCAGTTAAATGAAAGACCTTCCCGCTTTTTCACACGGACCTGGCTTGCCGGCAATAATTTTTAATAATTTTTAATCGTTTAACCGAAAACCGTCCGTTTTTGACTGGCGGTTAAACGGAATTGGAGATATCCGTGATGTTACAGCACTAAACTGTACCAGTAATTGATATTTACACTCATGTACTGGTCAAATTCAACTTATTCTAGAGTTGAAGTCTCTAAAACTATTTGGCATGATATTTACAAATGTTGTACTTCCAAAAAATAATATTAAATAAAGACTTTACATGTACATGTATTATTTACATGTATATGTTTTGTTTTACAAAGTTTTAGTCTTAGGAGCAAATTTTCACTATTGGAATCCACTTACAGTGTAGGTCTTACATAGCAGTTACATGTATGCACTCTGTCAGTAACAGTATTACATGCCTTGCTATGCAATGTTAAATTGCATTGATTTATGACTGCTCAAATCCCAATGGCTGAGCGTTTTGTGGTCAGATTTTCCATTTCCTACCAAATTTTGTTTTCCGTTTTAGAATGTGAAAAGCAAACAAATGAAATAAAAGAACATACAGAACAAGATACATGTATGGCAAGACCAAAAAAAAACCAAGCAAAAAATTACAAAGCAATTCAAGTGTCTGAATTTCTAAATTTTCATCCACTATTATTGCAAGAAAGCTCTTTCTGAGTCATGATGAAGATGATAAAAAAAACTATGCAAGTGAAAATTGTGCAGTTTATTGCCATATGAAACGATCCCCATAGTATTTACAGACATTATCATTGTCAGGCTTTGTTGAAATTGCCTTTCAAATTTGTCAGAGGATCAAAACTTAATTACAGGATATGTGCTTTGAGTATTTACAGGATGTAATTAAATGCTTTTAGATTTGTACACATTTCCTTTTAAGTGTCTGAGCTTGGTAATAACCATATGCTTAAATTCTTTACTTCCTCCTAGCTTTAAGGTAGTGAATCCCTTTTGCAGCCAACAAATTCTGTAGAATTTTGCAGGAATTTTGTTTATGTCACGTGTTTCCTATGATCTGTGAAATTTAAACGTAATTAGCAGTGTCCTATTCCATTTTATTAAAATTATGGAAAGAAACTTGTTTACTTTCTAGACTTCACTGTCAGACACTATTTAGCAGGCGCGGATACAGGATTTCTTAGGGGAGGGGGCCCAACTTTTTTTTTTTTTTGCTCCCGAAAATTTGAAAATCGCGCCGGCCGAAAAGTCGCGCTCAGTGGGGGGGGGGGGTACGGAGCACAATTTTTTTTTTTTTTTTTTTTTTTTTGCTCCTGAAAATTTGAAAAACGCGCCGGCCAAAAATTCGCTCAGTGGGGGGGGGGGGGGGGGGGGGGGGGGGGGGGGGTAGTGAGCACATTCTTTTTTTTTTTAACCTCAAAAAAATTTCAATTTGCACCCCCCCCTTGAGCGCCAGGGGGGGGGGGCCCAACCCCCCAAAAAGGTAAAAATCACGTGATTTTACATGATTTTTTTCTCAAGGGGGGGGGGGCCCGGGCCCCCCCCCCCTGGATCCGCCACTGCTATTGAGTTACTGTCATTTTACTGACTGGCTTTTTTCTTCTTTGGTAATAACTACATAATATGAGCTGTAAAGGGTACATGAACATTTGTCTACATCAATAACCCACTTCTTGTAATGGCCAAAATTAAGCTGTGAATCTGTGCACAGCATAAAACGTACAACCATTTAAGGAACAAGGGTCTGACTATTTTCTACAAATAATTTTTGAAATGGTGACTGGTCAATATAATTCTACATAAAGGCAATTACCAGTTCTAATCTTGTCAGGGGAGGTTTTAGTTGGTATTATCTCTTGTCTACCATAGCATAGGATTCATACAACTTTGTATTTTCAGCCTGCAAAAGGGACACACCTTTAAAGAGGAAGTCAACCCTGATTTTAATTTGGTTTTAAATATAGAAGCAGAAAAAATGAGAGGAACAGGTCAGTGAAAGATTGAGCAATATCAGATTAAAAAAAGGAAATTCATGATTTCTTGAAATTGTCATCAGTGAACACGAATTGGCAACACTGGCATATCTTGCAAGGTCCTCTCCAATTTGCTCTGTATGGAAAATCTCATATACATTATGTACATGCACATGTAGAGCCAGTACTGAGCTTTGCAACCTGTACCTAGATAGGATCATAATGAGATGCTATCTCAAGCTACCAGTACTCACAGCCATCTGCAGGCCCTGCTAAACCAATTTAAAATCCACTCTCCGACCTTTTATCCGCTGAGAGCAAAAAGGTCGCTATGTCCTGCCGGCTCACAGCATATGATTAAACTACAGTACATTTCAAATAGTGCGTTCTTAATCTTAGCTCAGTGTACTAGAAACATTTTGTTGGTGCAAGTAAATGTCCTTAGATTGTATATCACACATTTGTATTTTCAAGTTATTACAAAATTGAGGATTTTAAGTAAGGCATCTGTTTATTTTATTTGTTTATTGTTATTTTAATAGTGAGATGGTTTACTTAGTCAGTTAGTTAGTTAGTTAGTTATTTACCTATTCCTTGATATTGTATGTACAGTATTCATTTTCATATTTAAGTATGGTAAGTATTTCATTTATTTGTTTTAATTCATTCATTTGCTGTGATATGTTACAGCTGAATGATAAAGAAGTTGAGCAGTTATCCCACGTAAGAGATTACACAATTTACTGCTAGTTTGATGAATTGGCCTATTGATTAGTTTTTGTGTTTGTCTCTTATATCGGCTTTGATTTTGTTTATGATTCATTTCAGGCTTTACAGAAGGAGGTTGAAGAAGTGTAGCAGTTATTTTGTGTAAGAGAAGAAGGTTGACAGAGAGATCACAGAGTTTTGGCGATTGATTTTTTTTAAATTGTTGTGTTTATTTATGTATTTGCTTATTTTGTTTGTTTACTTATTCAGACGTTACAGCTGAAGGACGAGGAGGTGGAGCAGTTATATTGTGTGAGAGAAGAGGTTTGACAGAGACATCACAGAGTTTGGGCTATTGATTTTTGTATTTGTTTGTTGTGTTTGCTTAAATGTATTTATTTATTTGTTTGTTTTGTTTGTTTACTTATTCAGACGTTACAGCTGAAGGACGAAGAGGTGGAGCAGTTATCTCGTGTGAGGGAGGAGGTAGACAGGGAGATTACGGAACTGACCGCTAGCTTGTTTGAGGTATAGAAAATATCTTCAATTCTTTTTCTTTATTAATTCAATTAAAAAACATTGATTATCAGATGCACAAAACAGATGCACCACAGCCATTGGCTGAATTGTGCATTTTTACCTTGTACTGAAATACACATTAAAACAATGATAATAACATGTGTTCACATAATTTATTCATAGTACATTATACAGTGTCCTTTTCAAATGAGAACATGCAGCTACTGTAATTAATTCTGGTCTTTTAAATTCAGCTACCGGTAATTTATTTTCCATGCAATTAAATCCCAATATAAAATTGTGGATAGTACCCTTAAAAGTAAATTGCTTGTGAGCATGCAGGGTCCCAATTTTACAAAATGATAGTTAAAAATATTGCATAGAATCAGAGTGTGTCTCACAAAATTGTTTTTGTGTCAAATATTAAAATGAAGATAATAATTATAATAATAATACTACAGCATTTGTAATGCGCCATCGATCTAGTAAACTATTCTGAGGTGCAGAGGGAGATTATTACCCTGGCTTTAGCACGGCTGCCATTATGGCGCTCTAGCATTTCAAGGAATTAATTCCTGCCAGGTACCCATTTACATCCCCTGGGTTGAGTGTGGCAAATGTAGATCAATGTCTTGCCAAAGGACATTCGTGCCACGGCGGGACTTGAACCGCGGAGCTTTTGATCGACAGTCCGGCGACGTATCCACTCGACCATGACACCTCTACTGATAAGATGATGCCTTTCTTTGTTACACTCCTTACCATGCAGGAAGCTAATTCGATGGTTCAAGAGGCTAATATCAAGAGAATTGCTGCAGAACGGAGGTTCAAGGAAGCCAACGGCAAGGTAAATGCCTGAGGAAGAATGCTTCCATATACCAGGGGGGTGTTTCACAAAGACTAAGATCGACTTTAAGTTGGACTTAACTATGGCAGGCTGTTCATGCCACTGGTTGCTCTCACCATTGGTCTCTCAATTATGATCTTTAGATAATGTTTTTCTTCAATAATGAATTATCAAGAGATGTAAATTATGTAGATTAGAGACCATGATTTGTATGTCCCTTGAGAGACCAGTGCCAGTAAATGGTGAGAGTAAACAGTGGCATGAACGGCCTGCCATAGTTAAGTCTAACTTAAAATCGATATTAGTCTTTGTGAAACACTCCCCTGGTATTCATCTGTTCTCTTTGTGTAAAGTATTGCAGATTTGATAAAATTTCATGCTGTGTATGTGTAGTGGACTCACGACTGATAAAACATTCATTACCTGGGCCTTGTCTTATAAAGAGTTGCAATTGATCCAAATCAATGGCAAGTCCTCCAATCAATCACAAGTTTGCAGACCCCTATCTCTTGCATGTATGTACATACAGGTATGTACATAGTTGCAATTGATATCAATCACAGATAAGTTGAGATCGATATCATCTCTTCTTTTGGTGGGTAAAATAATGCAACAGTTTCTTTCTGTAAAAATTGCTGCATTTTAAAAGTTGTGAAAGTTACTGTTTTTGCGGTATACCACGACTGCACAAGGTATTCATTCTGTGATCTTTTTTTATGCAGGTGGTCTTTTTATGTACAGGTACATGTTAACACAGGCTTCAAGACAGGACAGTGTTCAAAGGAACAACAAAAGTGATCATGAAGATGGATTTTAGAGTATAATATGGAATGGGGAAGAAACATTGACAGGTTGTCTTTAAGTTCATGTGGAAGTATCTTTCTATGTATTTCTTCCAATGTATTAATGCTTTGCAGGCTGATAAATAAATAAAGTCTCTATCAATGAATCGTCTTTTGTATGAGTGGTTGTCAAAGCAGATTTCATTGCATTTCTTTCATTAGATTGACGCCATGCAGGCTGAGATCGGCGCCCTCAAGATGCTAGTTCTTACGTCCACGCCGAGCATGCTGCTACCTGCCAAGGATACCACCAATAAGAAACCCTCCATCTTGAGAAAGTCCAAAAGTAGTCTACGACTCAGTGTTCAGGGGCACCACAGGTCAGTGGCAAGCAATTCAATTTCAATTGAATTCAATTTCAATTTATTCAGCCAATCATTAAAAACAATTTACATTGACACTGGTACTTGAACAATAATTATAACATGATGACAGGCTATGGACCCCTGAGAAGCAGAGCTTGTAAGTGGGGCCCATTAACATAGAATTAAATACAAATATAATAAAAACATACTATAACAAGCAAAACAAAAAAGAGTTACATGTATATTCATAAATACAAATATCTTGCAAACACTCAGCCATACTCATTCACACACACAAAATGCAATGTACTTTAAAGCATATTATAATATAAGAGAGAGAGAAGAAGAGAGTAGAATATTTAAAAGAAAAAGGAAGAAGAGATAAGACAGGAAAAATGTGAAATATGAGATTAAAACTTATAGTCCTACCCAGTTTTACAAATTAATAAATAGTTCCCTTTTGCACAAAACTTTAAACCTAGACAAAGTTGAACTTTCAAGGGTTCAATGCACTGTATCACCTGTATAAGTACGGTTCATGTCCATGTAGGTGTGATGTACAATGATATTATGGGGAGGGAAATCATAATATGAAGTATCAGTTTGCTATACATAATACAGACATCATTATTTGCACCTCAACTTTACGATGTACATAGTTCAGCTTTTTTATTTGTCTTTGTCATATAAAGACTCTCAGCAAGTAACATATTTATATATATATATATATATATATATATATACATACATATACTGCACACACTGTATCATATTTTGTTAAGCCAACCTTTCCCGTTTCATTATTGATATTGATTATGTATTATTTTGAATGGTTTGCAATTTCATTGAATTCATTTATAATGTATACTTTTTGCTGTATATATTTATGCTATTTTGATTGTACTTTATCATTTAAAAATAGTTGTGATGTATGTTGGGGGCCCTGTTGAAAGCCAAATGGATTAACATAGAATGAAATATCTTTTGTCTTTTGACTTTCTATCGATCCATATTTTTACCGTTCGAACATGTACATGTTTCAATAAAGTCTTCCCCAAACACTGTGAAATGTCTAAACGATGTGAATTGCTTATTTTTAATGTGATTGTTTGTTTTGTTTTGTTTTTCTAGAACACACAGCCTGCAAGATCCAATCACAACTGATCTTGGGGTTTCCCCTGCCCCTAACACCAACGGGTCAGCAACACCGTCACCTAGCTCAGAATCCAAAGAGGTTTGTTTATTGAATCTGAATTTTAAATTGTTAAAATGGATAGTAGCTGCATTTACACTACAATACAAAAATCTTTGATATTTGTTCCGTTGTTTCATCGGAAGTTACTGAGCAACTACGGTCAAACCCGACAAGAAACCCTATTCCATAATAGTCTACTCGTTCGTTCGTTCGTTCGTTCGTGTCTCCTTAAATTAAGATTAATGTAATCTTGATCTTCGGAGTAGTTGCTACAACCGGCCGTGTCAGACACGTTGCCCCGGGGTGCGAGATAGGACTCCTGTAGCGTGCCCCCATTTAAAACAATTATACAATAACGGTTAACATTACATTTAATTAATAGTATGAAACTATTAAAATTACTCTCATGTTACGGGAAAAAACATTGCATATATATATATTATGAATCAATTGATTTGGTCGATCCAGTTCGATGGCACAAACACGTCACTACTGGACAGAGATCCTAATAATTACAGAGCTTGGTCTGTTGCTCTGTACTTATAAGTTGCTTTCATAGTAATTGAAAGTGTATTTAAACTTGCAGTTTCTCTTTATAAAAGTACTATTTGTAGCTCATATTATAGATGTATTGACTGCTATGAGAGGCATCGCTGTTTCTGTAGGCTCTAGGAGATGTAACGTCCCCGAGAGCCAGTATAGGAACAGCTATGCTTCGAATATTAAAGCAGTCGATATATATCTTTTATATACCAAATTCACAAACAAATCTACAAAGAATTCTTACCTTATCGTTTTCTTTAGTAAAGTATGGTTAAAATCTGAGACACTGTCTGTAAATCTTCGCTAGAAAGTTGCCTGAATGTTAAGATCATTCAGGAATTGCAAACACACTGCACTATATTTTGTATCCGCGCTCGCACAAAGAAACTTTTTACACGTGAACCAATGGGTATCTGAGCACAATTTATTGATGCAGCCTGTTACCCTGGGCAAAGGGTATCTTTAAGAAGACTATTGAACGGTAGGCCGGCATGGCTAAAATAACAACTCAAATTTTGACCAATCAGATGGCTAGATTTCTAAAGAGAGGTATATAATTAGAAATATATTATTACCACATAGAACTCCTATCAAACGGACAAAAATAATCTTTTGGTGATTGGTACACTTAAATTCTTTCCCATCTCCATCTACAGGTTGACACCCTACTCCTGCACAACTTCCAGAGTTGGAGAGAAGCGCCCTCGCTTGCTGTCAACAATCCATTCACCCAGAGGATATTCACCGAAGACATCCGACCCTGTCTGACCTTTACCAATGCAGAACTCTCACTCCAGCTTCAGTCAAGCATTGAGAGGAACCACTTATGCATAGAACCCATCAGTATTAAGACTCCAGTACCAAGGTAATTATGGGTCATCAAAATGAGCCCTATGATAGGTTAGTGATATGATTGCAGGGCCCTCAGGGAGAACAGTATGAATACTAATGAGACTACCCAGGGGAAACAAGACATATTATTATTAGTATTACCATTATTATTATTATTATTATGTAGACATGTTTTTTTCAGCTCATATTTTCAAAAGAGACCAGTAAGTTAAACCTTACCCACTTGTCATTGCAATTCTTGTTCTTCTTCTGACTTCAGTGCATTGATACATACATGCATACATGTTTTATTTAAGTAATGAGATAGCCCATATGTACTTGTCTGGTTGGAAAACAGTTTTTAAGATCTCTTTTACAATCAAAGCAGTGGTAAGTTAAGTTATAAGAAATTTGCCAAAATTTAATGTTGTCAAATTCCCTATAAGCGAGAGCCCACTTCTACGTGTCGTTAAAAAACTTGGATGATTGTTTTCTATATAGAGGAAGCAAGTAGCTACAAGTAGTACGGTGGGGCTTTTAGAATAGCATAAAACTGATGCACACGTAACCAAAGTAGGAGGGATTAGACCACCCTGCAAGGTCACTGGACAGGTGGTTATCTCGTCAAATCAGCTCTCAATTAACATAAGAAAAATAGGATCATGGGGGACCAATTTTTTTTAAATTTGGCCTTACAGACGTTGCGCCCTGAGCGAGCAGCAGAGGCCATGTCATTACCGCATCAGACTAACAGAATGTGAGAACTGGCATTCCATATGCGCACCGGTCAGGAATAGGGTAAGTGAAGTCCTAAGGTCAGGTACTAAAAACTGAGAATCATTTTGACAGACTCTAAATTCTCCCTTGATTAAGGAACTTTACTGGTGACCTCTTGAACAATGCATTATTTTTTTTAATCTATGTCGCCAAATTTCTAAATCATGTGGCACCTTAATATGTTAATGACACTCTCCAAATATGAACCGCTACATATATTGAAAAAAACATAAAAATAAACCGAGCCCTCAAGAAGAGCAGCACAATGCTGATGTGGCTTCACTTAGTAAACAATATTTTTCTTATTATTACTGTCAAGATTTTGTTTTGTTGATACAGTCAAACCGTTTTTAGTGACCACCTGTCTACAAAGACTACATTTTTGTTTCCCTTGAAATGGTTTCTCATTCAAACATGCACTAAAGGAACCTGACTACAAAGACCACCTGCCTGCAAAGACCACTTTTTCTGTTTCCTTTGGCCGGTCGCTATAGACAGGTTTGACTGTATTTGTAATTTTCTTCAATTTGTTATCATTACAGATAGCAGCTGTGTGTGATTTCTACACCTATCTACGATATATCCAACAAGGCATTGTCAAGAATGATGGTGAGTTTTCTTATATATATATATTTATATATGTTTGTTTGTTGTTGTTGCTTTTTTGGGGAGGTGTTATGTGAATTAATAATGTACTTACCTCTCTTCTTAAAGGCAGGATATTATACCTCAAATGTATGTACCCTGCAATCTGCTGCTCAATCACCAACTGCAACCTACCCCTCCTTTAGATCTTTCTCTTTCTTCCATTAACATTTATTATCAGATGTTTATAAAGTATTTTCTGATCCCTTAGTCTCCCCTGCTATTTATTTGTGACTTTCTTTCACCACTCCATAATGTGTTGAATTCCCAACCCATGCATGACGATGATAAATACTATCTTCTTTTGGTATTGTTTATTATTGTTATCATTATTATTATTGTTGTTGTTTTTGTTGTTGTCTTCTTCCCTACCCCTCTTTTAGATCTTTGTCTTTGTTGTTATTGTTATTATTGTCATCATCATAATCATCATAATCATTAATATAATGACTTTTACTATCTTGCAGTGGAAAAGAATTACTGGGAGATCATTCGCCTACGGAAGCAGATGGCGCTGGCCAAGCTAGGTCTGGCATGAAAGTACTCTGTGTTTCTCCTCCCGTCCTGAGAACCTTTCCTGAAATCACCCCACCTGTCATCGTTGTCATCTCAGTGATATAAACTTATGCTGCTTGTAGTGAGTGAGTTACACGTATTGGACCGGGTCGACGCCCGATAGTACTGATACCTCTGTCACACTAACCTACTGACCACAGACCAAACAAACAATGACATAACCCCGAATGGTCAAATAGTGGTCAGTTTGGGGCCGGAGTGTCATTGGACCGGGACCTCGCCCGATAGTACTGATACCTCTGTCACACCATGGAATGGATCATGGTCACACCAACACAACCGATACCAGACTGACCATAGACCGAACAAACAATGACATTATCCCAAATGGCCAAAGACCGGTCAGTTTGGGGCCGGAGTGGAGTTTGTTTGGCTGTGTGACTGAGGTATGAATTGGGTACGCATGATACTTAGAGCTTCGCATCAAAGGTTATTTTTCGGGGTCGTTCACCTACATTGAATTGTTAATGGAATTGGAAGAAGAAAAAAGGAATCGTCTGTTTGGAGCCAGAAGGACGTTAACAGTTAACAGAGTGTTAACACCCTCCTGGCTCTCACAGAGGGTATGTTCATGAAAGAGCAAGAAAGTCCTATGATGAAAAGGAGTCATATATTCATGATATTCACAAATATGTAAAAGTGTTTGTAGCTATTTTCAACAAAATAGGGTACTTTTTGTGAACGTGTACTCTTTGTGAATGTGTACTCCATAAACCAAACCAAGTGTTATGTTAAGAGTCTCCATTTTGTATCTGGTTCTAGGGCGAAGATGGGTCATATTTGTGGAGAATTTTCCTGAATTTATGCGAAGTAGGGGGTCGTTTTCGACTCTGCTAACGATCATGCGTTGCACCCAAACATGAAGTGTCACGACCCAGGGATGAAGATGTCTTATTGTTGCCATGGAAACCATATTCCAGCGTATGAATTACATGATATAAAATGTAAGGATTTAAAGGAGATAGGAAGAAGGAAGTTTTAATGTTTTAAAGATAAAGTCAAGCCTCTTTCTCTTTTTCATCTTTCTTTGTTCCCATTTATGTTGTCTTTTAAGCTTTAATAGTTGTCTCACAAATCTTTCATCAGGAAAATTATGATACCTTTGAAAGCTTTGAGAATTAAAGGTACATGTACTATGTCCCGTTTACAGGCCAAACAAAAATGAAAAGGTACAATTCCACTGGCATTTGAAAGATAATACTAAAGGAAAGGGCTTGAAAATGTCTTTTCGTGTGAAAATAACGACTGTTAGTTGTTAAAATCGACTTTCGTGATTGCAATCCCTATATGGTAAATAGTCTGATTTTCAGACCCTTATACCAATTGTTGTACGTTTTGTACTGCGCAAAGATTCAATCAGTTTAATTTTGGCCATTACAAGAAGTGGGTTATTGATGTAGACAAATGCTCATGTACCCTTCACAGCTCATTAAATGTAATACAAAAAACAAAAAAAAATTAAATTTCACAGATAGACATATGTGACATATCCATAATTCCTGCAAAGTTCTACAGAATTTGATGTTGGCTGCAAATGGAACATAGTACCTTTAAAATGCACTCACGTTTTGATGAGAGAAAATCACTCAAGTAAGCTACAGACAGGTATTGAATACCTCTATGGTGTGTACATGTACATATGTGTACCGGTGCATTTTTCTTTGCAGTACATGTCTATGTTTGATTTTATCCTAAGAAGGGAGTTTTCAAATTAAAATATTGTTTTTGTTTATTTTAGCTGCTGCTTTAAATCCATGCTCAATAGCATGTGTCTGAAAACTATGCAAGGAAAGTAATGTTGATATAGAGTTACAGCTTATTGAGATGCGAAGGTAATGGCATGCTTGTTTTGCAACTGCTTCTCGATACTGCATCTACATATTCTCTGCAAAAACATGGCATTAAATGTACAGGTACGTGTATGTGTGGGGATAGTCTTCCAATAACATCAAATGTAAACTGATTTCAGATGATGCATACATAGATGTAATTTTTTGTTTGCTCTCACTCTTGTTCTCTTCTTCCGTGTGCCGTCTCCTCTCTCTCTCTCTCCTTTTCTCTCTTTCAATCTCTCTATCTCACTCTCTATCTATTTCTCTCTCTCTCTCTCTCCTTTTCTCACTCTATCTCTCATTCTTTCTCACTCTCTCTATTCCCTACCCTCCTCTCCCTTTCTCTCCTTTTCTCTCTCTTTCTATATCTCGATCTCACTCTCCATCTATTTCTCTCTCTCTCTCTCTCTCTCTCCTTTTCTCACTCTCTCCCCCTCTCTCTATCTCTCCTTTTCTCACTCTCTCTATCTCTCATTCTTTCTCACTCTCTCTATTCCCTACCCTCCTCTCCCTTTCTCTCCTTTTCTCTCTCTCCCTCTCTCTTTCTATATCTCTATTTCATTCTATCTCTCCCTCTCTCTCTCTATCTCTCTCCTTTTCTCTCTCTCTATCTCTCTCTATCTTTCCTTTTCTCTCTCTCTCTCTCTCTCTCTATCATTCTTTCTCACTCTCTCAATTCCCTACCCTCTTTTTCTCTCTCTCCCTCTCTCTCTTTCTATATCTCTATCTCATTCTATCTCTCCTTTTCTCTCTCTCTATCTCTCCTTTTCTCTCTCTCTATCTCTCTCTATCTTTCCTTTTCTTTCTCTCTCTCTCTCTCTCTCTATCATTATTTCTCACTCTCTCCCTCCAACCCCCCTCTCTCATTCTCTCACCCATTGACTATCCCCCTCCAAAAAAATGCATCTTTACTTCTGACAATTCTTTTATTACTCATTCCCATTTTTATTAATGTTTCTTCCTTCCTCTTAATATTTCATCTATGATAGCATCTTGTATCTGTCTCTCACCCATTTTACACACACTGCACATACATGTACTTGTCAAATAACAAAATGTACACAGTATTACAATATCTTTATGCAGCAACTTATCATAAATTGAGTGATGAAGAGATCCGCTTGTTAGGATTTTATCAGCCCCTGGATAAGAGCTTTACTACATATTAACAGTATTTTATTCTTAGCAATACAAATATATATTTACTTATATGTATATTATACAAATAGTTATTTTACTTTATGCAAATTGAACCTCCTTCTTTTGTAGGAAATTAAGTTATTTTTGTTTTTGTGGTTCAGTGCTTATGTTTATGAACAAATATCTTCCATGTTCATTTTGTTACACAAAGAGAAACAGTGTTTCATCCCTTGTCTTATTTTTGTTTGTTTATTTTTTATACTAAAGTGTTCTTCGATCACTATGCTATTATCAGCTGAGAACCAGGGGGTGTTTCACAAAACTTGTCTTCAGTGACACATGACAGTTTTTGATATAAGCTACTGAAATCCTTGCTTCTGATTGGTTATCAGCAGATTTGTCACTGATTTTTGTCATTTGTTGTTGAAAAAAGGCTTTGTGAAACGGGCCCCAGGATTTGTAGAAATGTTATAAAAATATGGTGAACCACAACAGGATTAAGACAGAGTTACCAACTTTATACAAATGGAATCGGGGAGATTTTTTTAGTAAATAGTGGATGATTAGCTTTAGAGCCCTCACAAATTGGACATATGATGGTTTAGAGCTTTAATAATCTAATAATCTAATCTAATAGTCCACTCCAAATTTTATTAACCCGAAACGGAAAGTCTTTTTGCCCAATGGTAGAGGAACAAAATTGTTCATTCCACTGTGCTAAAAGCAAGGAATTTTAGGTAGATTAGCAGAACAGATTAGCAAACAGAAGACAGTTATTTGGAAATTGACACAAAGCATATACTTTTGACTCTTAAAAGTATGTGATAGTTATTTTATTTGTAACTTTAAAAGCTCCGCAAGATATGTTACAAAAGTTGCAATATCTCCATGCCCCCTTTTCTGGTTTAAAACATTATCCTACGCATATACTCTTCATATACTATTCATGCACATGAGTGTGCATTGAATAGCGAACAGAATGGTAGAAATTATATTTTATTTTTGTATTCAGTAGAATATATGTGTGAGAAATCAACCAACTTGCCATAGAAGACTGATATAATGAGCGAGAGTGTGTCGATGCTATGGCCGAGTACTTTATTTGAGCCGCAGAGTGGCAAAGTGGGCCAACTGATATTTTGGTTTAAAAACAAAATGCATATCTCTCACTATTTATGATCTCTGTATCTTTATAAAAAAGGTTTCACTTGATTGCGTTAATACATGTATATGTATTATTTTAATCGTTTCAAATGAATGTCTCATTTGTATGTAAATGTACGTGTTGTTTTGAAATTGATGGTGCTCATATTTGAGAGATATAAATATAAATGTACTAAGTCTATTTCCATTATTTTGTCAACTCAAGTAATCATAGAATTATGTGTTCTGTATGTTTGACATAAATTATATACTTTTATTTTTCTTGTGTGAAATGTATAATATATTTGTTACCCTGTATGCAAAAACTTGATTTCACACAGGCAGAATTCTTCCCAATTATTGGAGAGAATTTTAAGAATGTGAACGACAGCATTACCTTGTGTATTAATTGTTTGAAAAGGTGCCCTTGAATACAGCATGTACCCATAATTATACTGTCAAACACATTATTTACTTCATATTAAGGGGCTGCTATGGGTTTTACAGTAATTCTGCACTTCTGTGCATGCATGTTCTAATTAAATAAAATTTCATTTGAAAGGATAATCAAACCTTAATAGTAATGTAGCAGGAAAACAAATTAGAGAAGAATTGAAACAATCAGAATCACTTTGTTTAAAGTGAGGGAAATAATTTTATACTACTTGCAGGGATATTGTATACTACTTGCAGGGATATTTTATTTCAAGAGAGCTGTCTACCAAATGCATACAAAAATAAGATTTCATTATTTTCATACTACCTAATATAAGTCTCTATTGTCTGTTTAGATCCAGAAAGCTGCTATTAAACTCTATGTAAAAGTAAATGTGTTAATGTTGTTCTGGCTCCAAACAGACAGTATATTGCGCAACAAACATGTGCTTATTAAAATAACCATACACAAATTTTCATTTGTACATTCCCATAGTTATTTTATATTTGATACTAAACTTTGAATCAGAAAATATAATAATTCATTTACTTTGGTATTAAAGGCAAGTGTAAGAATCACAATCAAATGGTATTTTTTCACAGTTTGAGAGTCAATTCCTCAAATGTAGGAAAAGCAGTATGGATAATACCAAGCAATACACAGAGAAATCTTAATATGTACTTTTGATGACCATATGAAATTATATTTTGGAGAAAGTTTTGGGCTCGATTAGCATTAAAGTTAAATGGCATATCATTCAGAAATCTCAAAACCGCAAAGAAATACACTTTTCAGGTACAGGACAACAATTTTTCTTTGCTGCCTACATGTATG
Source organism: Strongylocentrotus purpuratus (assembly GCF_000002235.5). Lineage (NCBI taxonomy): Eukaryota > Metazoa > Echinodermata > Echinoidea > Camarodonta > Strongylocentrotidae > Strongylocentrotus > Strongylocentrotus purpuratus. Next base: position 26,269,750 of record NW_022145602.1, read on the forward strand.
TAATTTTTCTTACATTTCGTCTTGTGTTGAATGTTTTTATTCAGAATGGTACTATATTATTCAACTATACAAAGAAATATATACAGGTGCTAAACCTAAACAATGAGTCTCGTCCAGATATGGAATGGTAATCTGCAGTGTTTTCTCTTCTATTTGAAGCATGTATCAGAGCTGCCAACCTTGTGCGACCCAAAAAAGGAACCATGATGGCAAAAAAAGGAATTCATTAAAACAAAACTTACAACCACACGCGACACATTTCCAATGCAGAAATGTCCATTCCTCATGCTTTTTTTCCATACAAGCAGGTATTTTGGGGTGGTTATTTTGGTATTATCGGCATTTCATTCTTTTTGAGAATATTTTTCTCTTCAAGTATGTTTTTAACTTAGTTTTCTATTGAATTTGTGATCAAATTAAATTTTAAGGCAGTTGTTTGATGTGCGGTATGTATAAAAAAAAATTAAAAAAAACCGTACTACCGTAATTTGGAGGAAACAATGGGAGTAATTCCGGCAAAAATGGAATGGTTGGCAGCTTTGGGCAAAAAACTCCAATCATGCGTGTATTCACAGAGCTCTGTGTTAGCAGATACAGAAATGTGAAGTCTATTACTCTTATATAATCATATTTTTTTAAAGATGCTGCTGTTTACTGCTCCATACCTGAACAAGGATTTACAGTGACTGAACAATCTTCCATGCCGGTGTAAATGTGAATTAAAATTATATTTTTGATCAACCTTGGCAAAGCAGAGGCTAATGTATGTGAAAGAGTAACATTTATGTTATCAGTACAGGTGTGAACTTGTTATATCATTATTATTGGGGGGGGGGGGGGGGGGGACAAAAGAGCATAAAGAGCTGGGACCAACATAATCGCTTTGTTATATCAGGCATCTCAATATATCAGAGTACTTTATAACAAGTTTCAACTGTATACTGTTTGCATAAACTCATGGGGCTTGACAAATGCATTTGGCAGATATCATTAACATGTACTAGAAGTCAATGTTCATTTTATATTTTGATGAAGTTTTATTTCTGTGATTGCCACAAATCAAGGATCTTAAGATCACCTTTAATCTTGAAAATTTGCTGTGAGACATTTGCACAATTATTAAAGTAAGGACGCTTGAATGTGCAGCAAGAAAGTGACTTGTTTTACTTGCCAAGGTGCCATGTTTAATTGTTGTGACTGGTTAAACGATTCCAAAGCAAATGCATTCCCATAGTAATCAGAGTGAATGTATTCATGATTATCAGCAATGATTTTAGGGGATTTTTTTTACTACAAAAACAGAAAATACAAGTTTGAAAGTCACATTTTGTTCTAATACTTCCACTGGCCCTCCTAATATTTGCTAAAATGTAATTCTATGAAAGATAACTTTGAACCGTTTTTATTTCTCTAGACGCAACCTTTTTTTAACAAATTGAATTTCCATTGTAAGTGAAGTTATGCCATATGCATTTTATGATGACGATGATCAGTGAAATAAACAATGCTCAAATATAATATATGCTTAAATTTGTTTTTACCTTATACAAAACCTGTTATGACACATGTGGGTCCTGTAACACAAGGCTTTAGCAATTGATTCTACGATTGATTTTTGCAATAATCAATCGTAGAATCAAATTGCCATGGTTTTTGTTACAGGGCCCTGCATTTTCATTTTTATGATGTGGATTTATGCTGTAATGTGTATGCATTTTACGTTGATCAATACAAGAAATAAAATCAAATATAAACAAAGAAGACTCAAAGTTTTATATAACTGTTTTTATTTAAAATGGAAACTGAATAAAAAAATACTTTAGAATTCTTGCAAAATGTTTGATAACAGTAGGGCAAAGAGTACCAAAGCTTTTGTCATTTTCGCTCATTGTCCAGGGTACTGGTTCAAAACATTAGAGCCTGTGCATGAGGTTCACCACAAAATCATTCTAGCAACAGACTGGAGCAGGGCAAATTCAGTGATTGGGGCTGGTGTGATCACTGCACCATTGTTTGGCACAATTAATGTCTGGAACCCAGCAACTGTGACAACTTGGCCAGTATGATACCACACTTTGGTACTATGGACTAAACATCTCCCATGGACTACTTCCTTGGCATTATGAATGACCAACTAAAATGCACAAAGTGGGACGTCTCTATGTGTATAAGAGCTGTGGGTATTTGGGGGTCGTTTCTATACTAGTGCTATCTCTGAAGTGGCTTATTTTTGCTCTTTACCCGTTTATTTTGGTTTTGTACCAGCTTTATGCCAACCAAACTAATGAAAGTCACTGACTTGATTCCCTAGAATTGATAAATAGATACACTGTAAGTGATGAAGTCAGTTTTTCAACAGTCAACAGTTCAGGGAATTTTTTCTCACTGCACTATGGTGCTCTGAAAATGCAATTGCATAAATTCAGATTTGGAGTTCTATATTATGAGGTCCCAAAAGGTAATATGAATATCAGAATTGGTGTTAGGATTCTGATTGACAATATAGATCCTCAGTCGGGACAAATTTCTTTTATGTTTTTTTTAATGTTCATATCTAATCCTATTGCAATGTCTCTCACAATGAATTTGCAGTACTGGGGGGGTGTTTCACGAAGACTAAGATCGACTTTAAGTTCTACTTAACTATGGCAGGCTGTTCATGCTACTGGTTGCTCTCACCATTGGTCTCTCAATTATGATCTTTAGATAATATTTTTCCTCAAATAATGAACTATCAACAAATGAAAATTCTGTAGATTTGTGACGATTTATACGTCCTTTGAGAAACCAATGCCAGGAATAGTTCGAGGAATTAGTGGCATGAGCGGCCTGCCATAATTAAGTCAACTTAAAGTCGAGCTTAGTCTTTGTGAAGCAAACTCCTGGACCCTGTTGCATAAAATTTACCATTGATGGTAACTTTACCCTCAATACTAACTACCATGGCAACATCACTCAACATCCAGTCAAATCAAGGTTTCCATGATTACCATTACTGGTAATGGATAAGTTACCATCAATGGTAAGTTTTATGCACCCAGGCCCAGTTGTAAAGTGTGCAATGGTTTGATACAATCTGCCAGTAGATGCCTATAAACAATCGGTTGCCTTGACTGCGAAGATACCATAGCAACGAGGGGAGGTCACAGGGTCAAAGAGCCGTACGATGCATGCCGTCTTGATGTTAGGCTAGAAAGGGAACAAGGAATCAGATAAAGAGAACCATCAAAAAATCTTCCTTTTCAAGTTTTCTGAATAATCATTAGTCAATATTTGAAATGGGAGTCTTGGATTGCAAAGTTTGGGGTAAAGAAAAGTTTATTTTTAAATTGAAAAATAATGCCCCATACGCATTTATTTCTTCTTCCTACTGACTCATATATATATATATATATATATCACAAAATGCACTTTCACTGAAGATTATCCAAAAGCGCACTTAAACAGGCGTAATTAAGCGCGCATTACCAATGAGCGCAATTGAACAAAACACATACGCGCACCATACCGTCAAGGGGTTGGATTAAACTAAAACTTTTTATGTGTGAAATTGGGCCTGGGTGTCTTTTCTGTAGATGCATACACGTCCTTTTCATTTGTGAGGTTAATTTTTTTTAGATGTGGAATATAAAGCAAATAATCACCTTTTGGTTTCAGGCAATGGCAAACTATCACTTCCTCATCGAGCAGAGTGTATACGTTATCTTTCCTCAGCTCCGCTTCGGAAGTGATAGTTTGTCCCATCACCTTCATCAACGGTAGTTATTTGCTTAATATCCTGGATTCCAAAATTATCAATTAATGCATATTGAATAAAAGATATACTCCTTTTTAAATCTGATTTTCTGTTGTTGGTGTTTTACACACATAGCTTCCAACTCATTGTTCTATTTTTTTTAAAGCAATACACGATTTCCAGTTTGTCATTCAGGACATTGAGACTAAATTTCTAGCTTATTGACCTAACATAATGATGAAGACAGAGATGTGGCCATCATACAGTATCACTAAAATTAAACGGCTTTTATGAGTGATAGTGTTAACAATATTTCATAAAAAAACAAGACAAGATTGAATATGTCATGCAAGGAAGCATATGTCACAGAACTGGTCAACCTAAATTACATCTCAGCTGCAAGATAATATTACCAGGTCATACCTGTTCTTTCAAGTAAAGAAGTCTGTCTAGGAGGATAATGGCCTCGATGCTAGGTGACAATGCTGCCCTCAGCTGGTTGTAAGCTGCCAGGTGTCGGTAAAAAGGTCTGTACTCGGCTTCATATGCACTGATCTCATCATCGGATATCTGAATAACATTCGATAGAAAATAGTTAGATAAAATCAAGAACTTTTGCAAGCATGAATTGTTTGTAAACTTTGTGAATGACTCAGGACCCTGTTTCATAAAACTACATCAATAACAAATGCTAAGATTCTATGAAAAATTTGTTCTCAGTCAATCAAATGCAAGGATTTCAGTAGCTTGTAACACATATTGTAAATTTTTATTGAAAACAAGTTGTATGAAACAGGGCTCTGGTACCCCAAAGTGTCATGTCATCTGATCCCAACTGACTGTCTGACACAACACAATATCAGCTTAGGTGTTGATGAGTTCCTGGCATTTGCTGGGGTATTGAAGAGCAGTATTAATACTGATGTGGCTACCCTGGATAAATAAGACCCAATTATTATTGATTGTCATAAGTAACCTTTGTTTTAACCAAAGACACACTATTAAACCAGACCTGCCAACCTCTGGGGTTCAAAAACTGTATTCTTTAATCCCAAAAGTTGTATTTTACTGACAAAAGTTGTATTCTCAAAAATAAACATGGACTATTACGCGGATCAATGCCTCTTACCAGTTCCTACAAACAGGAAGAATTTTTGTTATGGATCATTGGTTGAATATGCACAATATGCCAATTAACATCTCCAAATTGCCAATGTGACATGCTTATAGGATACTTTACAGGACGGAATAGGCATTTTGCCATGGAAATGGCACACACACACACAAAATAGAAATTATTATTATTTAAAATAAAAAAAAGTTTTCAGTTTTGGAAAATCGTATTCTATTGAGGGAAATCATACCGTCGTATTTGCTTCTAAAAATCGTACGAAATACAACTAAATCGTACTGGTTGGCAGGTCTCTTAAACCGACTACAAACTGATTCCAAAGTCACCGTTTCTTGGCCATTCAGTGTTAAAGTTTTCTATATACAGTAGTTTTAGATCACCGTAACTAAGGTATTAATGCTCTCTTGTTTTATAAATACAGACTCTCATTGTAATGAGCGTTCAGGAACCAGAGAAATTTACTTGTTATCATGAACCCTATTACATTTTTGTTACAAAATAATACAATAAAAAAATCTGAAATTTCCTGCAAAAATTACTGTTACATCAAGCAAGGTTTTGTTATGTTAGTGCTTGCTTTAAAAACAAGATTCCACTGTAATAACCCATAAAAAAGCCAACTAGTCAGGCCTGATAATAACCTGATTTAAATCGGTTTCCCAATTTTTTCATTTCTTCCAGATTTTACCCTTATTGTCCCTATTTTTCCCTTTCTTTCCCTATTTTTCCCCAACGTTCTCACTCAAAAGGAGGGTAATGTTGTAAGATGCAAAATTTTTTCCAGAATCTTTCTTTATTTTTTATTTTTTTGTTAGTGCTCACTATCACCCCTGAATAGTATTTGACTAACCTTGGTATCATCCATCTTCAGTTTTTTAAGTGCCTTCCGTGTGTATTCCATAAATGACTTGCACTTTGGTGCAAGCTTTCCAATGATCTGTTTTCTAAAGTAAAGTAAAAAGACAAGAAGAGATAAAAGTGAGTCATGGTCATGCAGTTCTCGCTATCGCCACTATGGTATTCGGCCGTAAAGGGCAGCACCGGCCATTGGTAGCCTAAATATGTGAAACTTCCAGTCCTTGAGAACTGAAAAGTCTGATAGAAATGATAGTATCAGAGCCAACACAATATAGGCAACAGATTATGATGTTGCCTACTTAGATCTTATGAAATCATCGGGAAGTTCATGAAACCTTAAAATATATATTGGTGTGTGTAAATGAGCTACCGTGCAGAGAAAAGGAGGAAAGCAAACAAAGTGTGAAATGTCAAACTTTGTATTTTAGGGCGTCATTTAACAATGTTCAATCTGAGATGCATGGCCCTTCGTGTTATCAGTGTCTGTGATATGGTGTAATATTCATACATGCCAACGTTTGAAAATCAGAAATCTGTACAAATTATGCTATTTAAAAAAAAAGAGGAACAATCCTAACTCTCCTATTCAATACTACAGACAAATTTGTACAGGAAGAGGAACACCTGCATTAAAATGATAATTATCTTCTCCCAAAAAGAGCAATGTTCCTCTTTAATCTGAACAATTGGCATGTATGTAATATTGAAACCCTAAAAATTGCGCTTTAAAATGATCATGAAGTGCCTCAAAAAGGAAAAATCTTTGAGTGACCAGTTTTACCATACTCATTTTCTCCAATAGACTGTAGTGTTATGAAAACCGTTGGGGGAAAAAATTTAAAAATTCAATTTCCAATCATAAATATCTTGATAATCAGACAGGCGATTGGCTTGTAAAAGTCATGGGATTCCTGACTAACCTAAAGGTTTATAGTTATGATTGCAGCATGAGCTAAATCCAGGATTTTCATTCAGAATCTGAGGCAATGTTACAGAGTCACTTTAAAGGCCCACTGCACTACTTGTAGCTACTTGCGCCTTCTATATAGCAAACAATGCCTAATCAGTGACCATTGGTTCCCCCATGATCCTCTTTTTCTTATGTTATTTGAGAGCTGAGTTGATGAGATAACCACCTGTCCAGTGACCTCGCAGGGTGGTCTTATCCCTCCTTTACACTAGTACTGATGGGCTTAAAGTTTCGGCGCAGAATTATCTCACCTTGTTGGAATGGTGAAGTGATCTCTACAGATGACCTGAAGCACAGCTCTGTAGAACAACCCCTTCACATCAACAGTCTTCTCTGATGCTATTCTATCAGCTGCCTGTACACAAACAAATGGAGAGGAGAGTATAAGGAGACACAGCAAGACAAACTGGAACATGGTAAGAAAATTATTCGACCTAAATGAATAATTGCAGTACTTAGACTGTATAAAATCAACCTCATAAAACAGGGAACGACACTTACCAGGCGCCCGGGATACATGGGTGTCAAGAATCTATGTAAGAAGAACTTTGAACCCCCAAAAATGTCTGAATTTCTACAAAACCCTCAATGCATACATACTCAACAATTCAAGTCTGGACCCCCAACAAAAAGTTAGTGTGGAGCCCTGCTTAAAACTTCAAATTGCATTCTAAGGGTTAATTAGCAAGTGATACATGTATGAATGAAAAGGATTGAAAACACCTAGCACTGAATCCAAGTCGAACAGGGTTCGGTGCGAGCCCTACCCTATGTGGGCGCATCCAAGTGTCTGCAGGAGGGGGGGGGGGGGGGGCTGCAATCTACAAGCCCAGCTTTTCAGCAGTCCCCTCCATGACCAACCTGTTTTATATGCCTGTTGTACACTGGGGACCAATTACAAATATATTGTTAAGTTTCATTGTTTTATTATGTACAATGCAATCCCATGTACTTCATTTTGTTTTGTTGGAAATGGAAATAAACAAAATGAAGTGTCAGTGGTGTGAAGTACTATGTGACCTTGAACCTCATATTTTCACTCAGTATAGTCACATGGAACCTCTACTTATACATGTCCACGTTTATTGTGACCCATTTCATTTTTAGCATAACCAAATAATCAAGAACAATTTTTTGTCTACTTACCATACAAGCTGTCATTCGAGCGCCCCGCCCCAGGGCAACTTTTTTCTCTCTCAAATAGTCGCTCATTGGGAATCCAAATGACGACCCCATCTTGATCCCCGAGTGTTCCCGATCCCATTCGTCTTTCTTAGCAAACTCTTCAGTGACGTGGTGATAGCAGCAGCCTACGTTACACAGGCAATGCATGCTGGGATTCGACTGGAAGATTCTCAGCATAGAGGGAGCTAGATCACCACACGTGTGCAGTCCCACCATCATGAAAGGCTGCAAAGACATACAGAGTACAGACTTGTTTGAGAGTTAAAACTAACAATTTACAAAAAGACCACCCATTTACATACTGTATAAGACCATTATGTGCTGTCCCACTCTCCAAATCATGAATGGCGGCAAACATTCAATCCTGCTTGGAAATTAACAGCCACATTTATAAAAACACCACCCATCTACATGACTTGTATAGACCACCAGACCATAGTCATAGACCATGTGAGCAGTCCACTCCAAAAATAATGAATGGCTGCAAACAACACATACTGTACATCATGTTCATGTACATTCAAACTTCAAAGTATTTTCAAGCTTTCTTTAGAAATTTGCAACTACCTTTTCTTAAAGCCCCACTGCACTACTTACCAGTATAGCTACTTGTGCCCTCTATATAGCAAACAATGCCTCATCAGTGCATATTGGTCCCTCATGATCCCCTTTTTCTTATGTCAATTGAGAACTGATTTGAGGAGATAACCACCTGTCAGCAGCCACGCAGGGAGATTTAATCCCCCCGGGCCAAACTAGTGCAAACGGGCTTAAAGAATCCATCCTTCTATAGACAGCTTTTGACCATAGAACATGAACACCTGCAGTCCCAAAATTATGGTTGCTGCAAAGAGGGCAATTAAAGAGTATTTAAAATCAAGCTGCTTTAGAAACTATCAACCACATTTCCTCTCTTAACCCTTACTGTACTGGGGGGGGGGGGGGGGGGGGGGGCCTGGGATGCCCCCCCCTCGACATTTTCGGAGATTGCGCCGCAACCGCTCAGAATTTTGAATTGTCGTTTCATGACTTTTTTTCCTCAAGTCTTACGCACATTTTGATACCATTTTCGTCGAAATCGGATATACCTGTAAGGTGTTACATAACAATTAGTATGCGCATGTCATCAAAAAAGTGCTCTAATTGCATATATTCATGTACAAGCAGAAATGTGAAAATATGAATTGATATCAAATTGCTTTTATATGTTTCTCAAAGTAACTTGATGTATTTCAGAACAAAAGAATACATTAGAAATAAAACAATAGATATAATAAGAAATAAAAAACAATAAAATACATAAGAAATTAAATATTCAAAAATCGCATCAAATTTGCATAAATTATCATTATTAATTACATCAAATAACTATTTTGTGTTAGAAAAGAAGTTTCATATGAATAATGAGTTTTAACATTCAAAAAGTGGAGTCTGACAATTTTTGTAATGATTCTAGTTCCCTTTATATATTTCCAGATTTGATATTCATGAATGCGTATTCATAATTTATGCAAATTAACCTATGCATTTTCAAATATCATAAAAATAATGAAACCTCATGAATTTGAGATGAAGGAAACATTTATTCAATACATTTTCAAGATTCTTCACAAGTCTACGGACAAATATGTAGAGTTTTCTTTAAAATGCATAAAATTAGCATTTTGCATAATTAATTAGGCTATAACAACAAAAATGTTATTAGCATATTAGGAAAAAACTAATTTTACCATCTTGTTCCTTACGTTAATATCTACAAACATGCAAATTTTCGCATTCATCGGACATTCGACAGCCGAGATTACAGGGGGGGGGGGGGCCTCCCAGGCCCCCCCCCCCCCCCCCCCCCCCAGTCAGAGAGTGCTCGAAATAGCCCAGTACAGTAAGGGTTAAACACAACCCACAACAGACGTATCTTACCTGTGTTAGATCAAAGCTACTTGCATTTTCATCACACTGCAAAATATCCCCAATCTCTGTCTCTTCGTCGACATAGCCCGTTACAGCAACACAAGCAGCCGGCTTCGTTCCAGCCTCTCCCCGCTCTTCAGCCTTCATTTCAGTTTTGGGTGTGGTAGCTCCCCCATGGCAAGTTCGTTCTTGGCTGAGAATTGAATTGTTCTTTCCATCAGTTTGGGACTTCATCAGCTCATCTTCCTCTGCTAGTAGGGATGATGATGACGGGGTGAACGATACCAATGGATGATGTGGTGGTGGCGGTGGTTGGTTAGGATGAGGTAGAGAGGTGTTTGGCAATGAGTTTAAAGCTGTTATTGATGATTTTGCTGAAAGTGCTGACATTCGTATATCAGTCCCTGTTGTTAGTGATGAAGTTGTTTCTCCAGCTACAAGAGTTGTTGGTGGAGATGAAAATGATGATGCTATTGACGATGATAATAATGATGATGATAATGATGCTATTGATGTTGAAGATGATGATGTTGATGGTACTATTGATGTTGAAGAGGATGATGATGATGATGATGATGATAATGCAGTTATTGATGTTAATGATGATGCTGTTGATGTCGAAGATGACGAACATGATGACGATGATGATAATGCTACTATTGAAATTGAAGATGATGATGAAGATACCAGTACAGATGAAGGCAATGAAGATGGTGACAACTTTTTAACAGCTCCTGATGTACCATCCCCTAACGACACAGATTGCACTGGTATTGATTCAGTCACAATCAAAGTAGATGACAATACAATTTTCTCACTTGATGATAATTCCTTCCCTTCATTTTCAGTCAAATCTACCTGGCATCTGTCTGTACCATCATTGTTTCGAGTTTTTTCAGACCCGCTATTACTTCTGCTTTCTAGCCTGCAGTCTTTCATGCTACAAGCAGACCCTGCATCAGATACCTTCTCCTGTCTTCTCTGTGTGGCATTCTTAACGATCCCTCTCCACTGTTTGCTCAACCTGTTGTTCCGCTTAAGGGCGCCGTTTGTATTGGTCTCTGACGAATCGACGCTGATAACGTTAATACCATACTGCATGGTGAGGAACTGTCCCAGATAACCTTTCCCACTTCCGATATCAATAACCTGTAAAGTGGAGTAGAATTAAAGAGTTAAGTATTGGAAACGCCCCAATTTCAAAAAATGAAATGGAAGCTCTCATTACCAATCATGTGAAAGAATATGTTTTGACGAATACATGATGATACAAAATTTGCCGGGAAACCGCCTACTAATTCATATATTTGGTAAATTTGTTTCTCTCATGGTCTGTGAGAGATATAGGGTAGTCCCATATACATCTTTCTGTGTATAGTGCTTGTAACTTTACAAAGAATGGGCCAAATTTCTTATCATTTTGATGATTCCAGAACCTTGCAGATGCTAGATGCTAGATGATCAACCTTTTCTGATCGATTCCACGTTTCTTTCACAATGCAATCGCACGACCATAACTGGTCTTTACCTTTAAAAGAGCAATTTGCAACATAATTTTTAACAAAAAATTATTATTTTGTGTATTGATTTTTTTTCTCCCCCCCCCCCCCCCCGGCCCCCCTGAAGAGGGAGGGGGAGAGGACATTCACAATAATGAGTTTCAAAAATTAAGGACTCGTAACTGGGATTCATAATTTTGTATTAGTCTACCTCATTGATAGATTTTGAGATTTATAATTCCCATCTGGAATTTAAAAAGTCAATTCAGTAAAGGAGCTTGGCAAAAACAGCCCCCCCCCCCCCCCCCCAAAGGAAAAAAAAATGTCACAAGAAATATAACCATTGATAATAAAACAAAACAAAAAACAAAACAGAAAATTCTAAAGAACAGGTTGGCAGGTGTGAAAAAACGAAGGTAGGCCTAGATCTACATGCAGTTTCTGTCCATTTATAACTGTTCTCAGTATAATTTTTTTTATCAGTACTGGACCTACGTCTTTATTAAACATACAGTCAATGCACTAAAACTTTTTTTTTTTTAATTTAACTGAAACTGCAATGTCCAATGTATAAATTTAAAAAAGATAAGAAAACAGAGTCTAACTCTAACTAAAATTCAATCCCATCAGCCCACCTGCTTGATACCAGTTGCAGACAACAAATTTGCACATTTCTGAGCCATTAGGGCTACTTCATGTGACTTCTTGTTGCCCATTATCCGTTTCGTAAGCTCTGCATTTTCTCTCCACTCTCGCTCCTGCGACACGGCTGCATCCAGCGGCTCCTCCATCTGCTCCTCGCCTGAACTCCTGGTGTCATGCTCCACATCTTGCCCCGCAGTGGCGCGGAGGTACTCTTTCCCACAACATTCTGTCACACTATCAATAGGCAGTGCCAGTGTATCTAATCGGTTTTCTACCATTTCTTTCATGAATTTCCGTAGAAGAGGGACTTGTCCGTCCAGTGATTTAGATTGACTGTGAAGCAAAACTCTGCCACTAGGAAATAGAGCCAATTCCGTGTCCGTCAGCTGAAGAAGTTGAGAGGCAAATTCACAATCAAGATTGTCGTCCCACATATTATTTGTATAAAAATTTACGGTACTGCACTCTAAAACCGACATAAATTTACTTATGAATTGAAGGATGTTATCGAGGTGCATTCTTACGTCCTCCATTGTGAAATAAATTGATAAAATACTTCAGGTTCAAGTTTCAACACGATTCCAAATCTCTATCTAAAGTAGCGAGTGGGCGCTGCCATTATGATTAATCATTATTTTGTCTCAACAGAGGGCGATATGCAGATCGAAAGGAAACGCTTTGTCAAAGCATGGACCTACAAATGAGTTCCCTACTACAAAGCGAGTTCCCTTCAACCTTTCCGAGATAAATCCTTCTAAAATCAAAATAACCCTAATAATAACATACGTTAAATATCCTGATGTTTACCAGTTAATAAGGCTCAAGTGTTTGTTTCCAATATATCTCCTCCGGCCTTTTTTCATTTATTTACTATTGCATCTCCATTTAATATTCGATGCTCTCACCCCCCCCCCCTCCATTTGTCTTTCCCCTTCTCCCTCCCTCCCTATCTTTCTATCTCTTCTCATCTCTCTTTTTCTTTCTTCCTCCCTCGATCCCTATCTTTCTATCTCTTCTCATCTCTCTTTTTCTTTCTTCCTCCCTCGATCCCTATCTTTCTATCTCTTCTCATCTCTCTTTTTCTTTCTTTCTCCCTCCCTATCTTTCTATCTCTTCTCATCTCTCTTTTTCTTTCTTCCTCCCTCGATCCCTATCTTTCTATCTCTTCTCATCTCTCTTTTTCTTTCTTCTTCCCTCCCTATCTTTCTATCTCTTCTCATCTCTCTTTTTCTTTCTTTCTCCCTCCCTATCTTTCTATCTCTTTCTCATCTCTTTGTTCTCTCTCTCTCTTCTTATCTCTCTTTTTCTTTCTTCCTCCCTCGATCCCTATCTTTCTATCTCTCTTTTTCTTTAATTCCTCCCTCCCTATCTTTCTATCTCTTTCTCATCTCTCTCTCTCTCTCTCTCTCTCTCTCTCTTCTTCATACCTCTATCGTTTGCTCCACCCTCTTCCCCCTACCTCCATGCCCCCCCCCCCTTTTTAATTCATTACACAAAGGTTCACATTCATGAATGCCTTTACACAAAAACCATAACTCATTCTCTTCTCTATAAAGCCAAGCACAGACTTAAAAAGGGATCCGGTATCTTTGTCTCAGATTTTGAAAAAAAATCCTGGATTTAGCTCATGCTGCAATGATGATTATAAACCTTTAGGTCAGTCAGGAACCCCATGACTTTTACAAGCCGATCGCCTGTCTGATTATCAAGATATTTATGATTGTAATTACAAATTTGGAAAACCGTTCACTGGACGGTTTTCATAACACTACAGTCTATTGGGGGAAACGAGTATGGTAAAACCGGTCACTCAAAGATTTTTTCTTTTTTGAGGCACTTCTTGATCATTTTGAAGCGCGATTTTTTTTTAGGGCTTCAATATTACACCATATCACAGACACTAATAACACGTAGGGCCGTGCATCTCAGATTTAACATTGTTAAACGATTTAACCAACTGAAAGCAGTCCAAACATTGTTCGTATCTGTTCTCAAATGAAAATATCACTAAAAGACAATTAATCACATAAAGTATCATCTCTTTTATTACAAGGAAAGGTGGCTTAGACGATTGACCTGAAAAATAAAACATGCTCTGTATTACAAGTGTCCATGTGATATATCATATACAAAGATAACAACAGAAAAAAAAGGTAAAGACACGTTTTATACATAAGACCATGGAATTACAGCAGACCAGGATTTTTGATAAAAATTAAAATATTTAAAAATGAGCTCTCTAGCATTATGATCAGCTGTTGACAAAGACTTTGCACAGGCTGTAAAATTAGAATCTCAACATTATAAACATCAACAAAAAAAAGAACAGATATTTATTCTCTTGTATGTGCATGATAAACTCATCAGAAGGGCATTAAAGGTAAAGACCAGTATTGGAAACACCCCAATTTCAAAAAATGAAATGGAAGCTCTTATTACCAATCATGTGAAAGAATATGTTTTGACTAATACATGATGATAAATTTTTTGCCGGGAAACCGCCTACTAATTGATATATTTGGTAAATTAGTTTATCTATTGGTGTGTGAGAGATAAACGTACGTGTCGCGCACGTGTGCGTAGTCCCATATACATCTTTCTGTGTACAGTGCTTGTAACTTTACAAAGACTGGGCCAAATTTCTTATGATTTTGATGATTCCAGAACCTTGCAGTACACACTTATATGCTAGATTATCAACCTTTTCTGAAATGATTCAACATCGTTTCTTTCACAATGCAATTGCATGACCAGGGCCCTGTCTTACAAAGAGTTTAGGATTGATTAAAATCAATCGTAAGTCATCTAATCAATCGCAAGTTAGCTGTCTCCTATCTTTTATGTACATAGTTGTGATTGAAATCAATCGCAAATAAGTTGCGATTGATTTCAACTCTTTGTAAGACAGGGCCCAGAACTCAACTTTATCTTTAACTACCTACAGTAACGTTAGAGGACATCATCAACTTGCTAGTTTGCATACAGCGAAAGTAATACCAAAGAGTTTCCCATTAGTGATTAGTGATACATATCACCGTTTCATGAAATTATGCACAAATTTTTAATTCCATACTGTCCTATTTTTCATCTGATCATTGTACTGTTTATTTAATTTTTCTCTACTTATTTGATTCAACTTGCGAATGAGCCAGACTTGCCCTTCAACTCTGTGAATGAAGATATACACATGTACGTCAACGCACTATGTCTCTAAGTAGACAAAATTTGAGACATAGACCGAGGAGGTTCCACCAATTTTGTTGGCAAGAAGGAATCATCCATTCAATACTTCAGAACACAGTTAATTAACAAATACAATTTTTTTTAAATGACACAAATTTTATTTCAACATAATTCTACTCTTTCACTTCATAGAATCATAGTGTGCACAATTCAGCTTGATACAGTTGACAAGTTTGAGTTGCATTATCGATCAAAAGTGCATGCCATTCTTTAATAATATCGAGTGCAAGTATGCCTGTTTTTATAGCAAGTTTCCCTATCTACATCAATATGTATACGTAAGCCTCCCACTTCATTTCAAAAGAAATTAAAAAAACTCTTACACAAAAATATATGTAGATACCAGATTCATATGTTGGTGCATGCAAAATTTGCTTTAATTAACCTTTTTTACAAAGATGTTTCAATTAATACTGATTAATAGTTTTTAATGAGATGCGCTACATGTGCTAAATGATTGAAGCTTGGTAAAGAAAGCTGTATTTATAACAGAAAGGGCAAGAGTTTGTTACATATACAGTCAAACCTGCTTTTAATAGTGACCACCTGTACATGAAGACCACCTAGCTATCTATAAAGACCAATTTTCTTGTCTCCCTTGGGTGGTCTCTATAGACAGGTTTCACTGTATTTTGTTTTGTATTCAAAGATTTGAACGATAAATTGGACTTCAAAAGCATCAATATTGCACAATTTTGGCTAAGAAAATCTTGGATTGTTATTAATAAAACGAAAATCTAAAGACATACATTGCATGCCCTTATTCCATAATCATCTATTACAGCGAATACTGAGATCAAACAGAATGCACATCCCATGAAGGAGTGTTGATAGTTTATGGAGCTGTGAAACGCACACATACATGTACATGTATATCAGTTTGACTCAGTCAATACACTGTATTATGAAAATAAGATTGAGTTGTTAGCTTAAAGTGTACCAATCCCCTAAAAAAAAATTGAGTACAGCTAGAATGTATGAAATCAGCCTATAAAATACAACACCCTTCTCCTCTGTGAGCTAATGAAGTATGAAGATAATAAAATGTGCATACGGAACCCAAGGGTGACTTGGGTTCATGCGAGCGTGTACAGGTGCGTCAAGTAGTCTACCGGTACTCAAAAGTTGCTTTTATGTTAATTGATGGTGTATTAAAACTTGCAAATTCTCTTTTTATAAGTAATATCTGAAGCGCATAATGATACTATCACGGCATGGAACTACTAACATTGGAACAAATACTTTGTGCGACTGGTATACTTTAAGAAGAATCGCTAAGTGATTACACTCAGTTTTGTTTTTTCCTTTCTTTTTACAAAACAAATGTTTATAATGTTACACAGGAGGGATGTTTAACATGTAGTATAAATTATGTGTACGGGCAAAATAAGCCCAGAAGTACACCGTACTTGGCAATATTTTTACATCAAATTTTTGTTACTGTGTGGCCTGGAGTCATACAAATCACAGAACAGCAAATCTCATCCCGTTTCCCATACATTAAATAAAAAGGTGCACAGCCCTACAAAACATTTTCCCATATTTCATATACTTGAAGGTGATTTGAAAACATTCAAAGGGTATTTTCACGTTATTTATCATTGCCGTTTTACTAAACTTGTTAGTGATGACAGTGTCACAATACGCTAAAATCCCTGAAATTGATTCAGTGAGTAAGTTTGATTGTGAGCAATTTGCTATAGAAATATGACAGCAATAGGGCTAAAATTGTGAAATACGTGAACACAGATTCCTAATTCACCAAAACACAACTGTTCATTTAGTTTGGGTTACATTAATGCAAGCTATAAAACCTTGTGTACAGGTGAATGGCAATATCAGCATTATGTAGCCAATGTCAATTAACAAGAAGATTAATGTCAAGATCATTATGGTGAAAGTTTGTACAAAAAGTACATAGATTTTTATTTTTGCAAAGACAACAAACTACCAGTATTAAAAGTGATGTGAAGTTTCTTCAATAATGAAACAATGATTTTAATCTCAATGTTCCTGTTTTGGCAGGTAATGTGTGGCAAATCCTCTAACACAATGGCACAGCTAGGTGGGGATATATTCAAGGCAAAATAATGAACCAAAAATCTACACAACAACGATGGCTGAAAAGTGATTTTCCAGATACACAATGTATACTCAGCATTTTGTTTAAAAAGGGACATACACCTGTACATGTACGTGTAATGACACACTGTAAGTACATTATCAATCTGTTTGCCTGTAGCATATTTAGAGTGCCTGAGGCATGCAAGCACATAGTTTTTTTTAAACACCCTGTAATCCGTTCATTACTTCTTTGTCTCTTCAAAGTCACAGGCACAGGTCTATACACAATTTGTTCTCCACATATCCCTGACTTCACAATCATGATATCATAGCATTTGAGACAATGATTAGCAAAAATAAACAAAATCAATTCCTAGTATCCTTCAGGAGTTTCAAACTTTTCACCTAGAGGCACTTCTATCTGCAGCTTGCGTTTCCACCAACTCTCCTCGAGACATTTGCGATTGCGAATTGCTAAAAACGAACACATGTTTGACAATTTTTCGACGTACCACTCGCCCGCTAGAGTCATACTTGCACTCAATCTCCTTGCTGTATTTGCTGATATTATGATGGTATTTCTCCAGGATTTCCTTGCAGGAGAGAGAATTGGTAGCTGGGGCGTCTCCTTCGGTAACAACGACTTCCTTGAAGCGTTGCTGATGTCTAGCCTCTCTCCGCTGCTTGCGACAAGTGGTATCGCTGCTTGATATCACAATATTCCCTTCCTCTGTGATGTTTCTACCAGTATCAGAGGCATTACCCATATTGGTATGTTGTCGTTGATTAGGCAAGAGGTGATTCTGTCTCTTTGGTTGTTGGTGTGTGTTCTGACTTTGAGGGTGCCTTGTACTTGAACTGGCCATTTGAGGAGATGCATGCTTGGTGGAAGGTTGGACAGAGGATGGGGAAGGTGCCAGGGTTGTGTCCTTGTCCAAGGGTGTGATTGCGCTGCCGATGACAAGGCAGTCATGCGCCCTCGCTGCAGGATCGTGGAGCATTGGATGACCACTGTAGGAACCATCTTGCCTGGTGCATTGACTCCTTGAAGTCGTCAAGGCACTTTGATTCGGAACATTTATATTCACCCGAGAGGAGAGACTTTGTCCACTTGGGGAAACCCATCTGTTGACACCCTGTGAAACATCTCGCTCATGAAGTATTCCATCAGAATATGACATATCACATTCTAAATTGATACTTCTCTCATTTTCAATCCTCCTTACTTTGTTACTCTGTTCATTCACAGGAGATGTCTGTTGCATTCGCTTTAGCACAGACCCTGCGGTATTTGATCCTGAACTATTTGATCCTGACAGATGCGAGTCGTTAGCAAAGCCATGGTAATCCGCAAGATTGATATAGTTGCCTCTAGCATTTGTCTCAGATCTCATGTTCTCCCTTTGTTCTGCATGCTGGAGGAGAAGTGAACCTTCAAAGGCTCCTCGAGAAGAAGCTGGTTCAAGGGTTGATCTTGCTGGAGGGATAGCATCAGAAGTAGTAACTACATCCAAACCCACCTCCTCTTCCTCCTCCTCATCTTCATAAATGTCCACACATACAATATTATACTCATCTGTGCGTCCTGATTTACCCACTTCTGCAACCTCACAAATCATCTCTGGATGATGAGAGAGAAAGTGGTCTTCCAAGAACTCTCTCCGCGTGTACCTCCTGGTCTCTCTTCCATTGGGGCAATACTTGCACCAGTAGTAGTAGTTCAGATGCTGGCATCGATAGTGTCTCTTGGCGTTCTTGAGCAGCGTGAAGTTGGTCCCACAGATGCCACATTGGAATCTTCGTACCTTGACTGTTCCTTTCGATGCTGGCATCATCTCTCTTGAACCATGCTGAAACAGAGAAGAGGAAAATGTTTGCATTAGATTGTTGCCGAGTCTGCTTTGAGTTAGAGTCATTGAAAATGGAGTTCAACACATGCACTTGAGGTTATTTGTACCATTCTTGAGGCAACATCTTATTCTTACGCTTTATGAACAATGCCTCATGCCCTCATCCTATTTCAGTTTTGACAATGGACCTTCCTTCCGCAGGGTCCATTTTGTATTTTCTTTCTGTAACCTCACGGCGAATAAGCGCTCCTTCTGCTCCAAAGTCCTCAATAGTTGAGCGTTCCTCGTATTCAGTTAGTCGAGGACCAAACTGGTCTAGCAACAAAGGAAGTGAAGTGTTAGAAGAGGAACTCTCTGAGCTATGGCCTGTGACTCTTTGTACTGGGGATTGTCTCCGGTTTGTCTCACGATGACTTGTATCTTTCCATTTCCTTTGATCACTGTCCAGTTTCAGATCAGTCTGTGTGCCACAGGTTTCCTTTTTGTTTGTATCTGCAATGCCTTCATCAGCAGCTTCCATTCCAGCTTCTCTTGTCCCAGTGGTCTGCACATCCTGTGAGACATTGCGATGCTGATTGCTTCGAGACAGATCTGCAGCGGGACCTCCAAGAACTGGAGCATTTGCTCTTTGCGCCAATAACAATTTCGGCATGGCCACAGGCTTCTTATTCAACGTACATCCCTTTACTGATGCATTCTGCATTTTGTTCTCATAAGCAGCTGCAAATCTTTTACACTTGATGTATAATTTTCTCTTCTTATTTACGAGGCTTCTTGACTTTGACAATGGACTTGTTAACTTCCTGTTGTGCCGTTCATCAACAACTTGGTCTCCACTTCTCTTGGTTCTCTTGCCATGTGTTTGCCTCTGCATAGAGATGGCATCATCTTGTTCTGTTACAGTGAATCTTCTATTTCGATTTTGAGTAGACATAGACGCATCACACCGACTTCCACTTCTTAAATCAGATGAACCTTTGCTTGAACCCTGATCAACAGCGCCCTCAACCCTCAGAGACGCATTATGTTTACCCTGCTCTTTCTTATTTGAACTTCTAGTTCGATTGTCAAGTTCAGCATATTTTGATGTATCACGTGAAAGACCACTCTTCTTTCTGCTCTCTAGTGACGGTAGCTGTGCTCCCTTATCAGTGTTATTCCTTTTACTCTCATTGGTATTGCCTCCATCATGATTACGCCCACCCTC
Source organism: Strongylocentrotus purpuratus (assembly GCF_000002235.5). Taxonomy (NCBI): domain Eukaryota; kingdom Metazoa; phylum Echinodermata; class Echinoidea; order Camarodonta; family Strongylocentrotidae; genus Strongylocentrotus; species Strongylocentrotus purpuratus. The sequence continues at coordinate 26,290,050 of NW_022145602.1, forward strand.
TAGGTCAACATTACCAACGACATTAATAATCTGGACATTCGCATCCCCTGAGGCAGCACTCTGAAGGGAGTCAGGGCAATGTCTTTTACCATGTGGCACATGCCCTTGTCCTGCATTGCTCTCTAAGTCTTTGCCTCCTACTTGTCTGGACGATGTTCCACCGGCATCCCTTTTATCAGCCACCTGCTTCATCAGACTCCTGCAACTGGGATAGTCATGGTTCCTCTGGCTAAGAGTTGCGCGCCCTCTCTGTCGAGATTCATCATTGCCTATTCCTATCACAGCAGGGTTGAATGTTCTTTGGATTGCCCCACTCTCCAAGCTGACTTGACTTCTTGGTGCCTGGTAAAGGAAGTCAGTTTCTGAGTTAGGTGCAGCTATTCCCTGTCTGTACAGACGAGTTGTGACCCTGTCTTGACCGGTCACGGGAGCATGATGATCGAATGGATCGATACCCGAGGTCCTGACAGGGATTGCAGAATGCGAGTTCTGCGGAACCTGTCTTTGCACTTCTAACACTTCCGGCAACTCAGCGGACGTCTGCTGATCTCCAAGGTACAAAGCACCTCTGGAGAAGTCCGTTTCGCATCTCGAGACCTGGTAATTGATGGATTCGGTCTCATAGATCTCGTCCGGATGGCGCTTGGCGTAGTGCACCTTGAGATCACACCTCCGCCTGAACTCTGCCAGGCACTGGAGGCAGGAGTAGGTGCGCTTAATGGTACTGTGCTGCTCCTTGATATGGCGACCCAAGTTAGACTTGCACGACAGCTTTTTGTGACAGATTTCACACTCAAAATACACTTCCCTGAGGCCGTTGCTCATATATGGTTGGATGATCTTTGGAAGAAAGGAGATAAGGCCAAATTTATAAAAAAAACATGTTTAGCGTCCTGCCTTTTTGAAAGATAGGAAGGAGGAGGCCCTTTTTTCTTTTTTTTTTTCTTTCAAAATGGCTGCTCAAAATGGCCCCTCGGGACATTTTCCCTAACAGTAATTTTTTTTTTTTTAAATCTATTTTAGCAAAAAGGGAGGCGACCCCCAAAAACGAAGCGGGCGGGGACACTAAACATGTTTATTTTTTTTACATGGCCTAAGGGCATCACTGTCACTTCTGCACTTTTTTTTTTTACAGGCATGTGAAATACATTGTTAGGTGTTGTGTTTGAGAGAGTACAAATACATCTGAATCCCAGACAAGTACAATCTGAATTTATCAGCCTTGAAGGAAAAAGAACACAGGTGCTGTGGGGGAGGACTCGCAAGATTAATCACAGAGTTGCCAATTTATGTTCAAGTGATTAGTGTACTTCAAGCATTACAAAATCCCCCCCCCCCCCTTTTTTAAAAATCAGATTTCGTTCCAATTTTCACTGATCTGTTGAACAGGAACACTTTTGCTTCAATTGAAATCAATTTGTTATCAGGCTGGACTCCCCCTTTTAACAAAGTACAAAACCGAGAGAAGGAGATCAGTGAATGTTTAAGCATTTTAACTTGATAAACAAAATCAGGTATTTCACAATTTTCAAAGTTTTTGAACTAACCAAACATAAATTGTAAGCTCTGTGACATACATGTACCTTTAGGACGCCTCATCAGTTTAAATTAAATTGTCTGGAGAAATATTTCACATGTGCCATGCATATATATTTTGTACACACATCTTTTCTCCTACCCTCAAGAAGTAAAATCTTTCTTCACCAACAACTGTGAAAACTTAAGTCTCTGAATTTTCAGGGAATGCAAATGGGAGAGCTGCTCAGCCCTGTCTCAGAGCTGTTTTTTTTTTTTTTTTACTTGCTTCTTATCTTTCATAAGATTAACAGATGATAATTTTCTGTTTTTCATGAGATTTTCATCAACCTATCACTGAATCATTTCTCTGCTGTTAATAAACCAAACTTATTTTTAAGGTTGATGTTTATCTCTGAAAGGGAAGATTGGGTTCTGGTTTGGGACAAATTCTCCTTTAAGCCTAGAGAATGAAAGAATTCCATAATCAAGAAGTTACTGTAAAATCAGTAACTTTCACAACATGGAACTCTTTGGACTTGTCAGCAACAGTGTTTGTTTTCAAGCAAGAAACTTCTAGAATTGCAAAAATTCATTGCTGTATCAGTTGTGATTCAATGATTCTCTAGTACACTTTTGTGAATCAGAACAGCTCGCGAAATTCATGAACACTTCATGCGAGCAAAAGTATTTGGTTTTACAGTTGAGGCTCGTCCAGATATGATGTGGAAAACTGCCCCCCAAAAAAAACATGTTAATGAATGGCAACTGCATGCCACAAAGATCATGCACATATTCACTGAGCTTTGTGTCATAAGAAAGGAAATGTAAAGTGTATTTATATAATATTGGATGGCTTTGAGTGTGATACAAGTTATATCGCTCAGGCTATGACAATATTGAATGAGTCGTAGACGAGTGCAATATTGTCATAGCAACAGCAATATATTCTTGTTTCACATTAAAACAAAGCCATATAATATTATCATTATTTTCTATATCAAACTGACTAGCAAAATAACAAAATTTGACTAACCTCAGAAAAATATGGCTTCGTTTTTGTGTGATATCGATATCGATAGTTGAAGTTCCCTGATGACTGAGCAATACGACAACAATATTGATCAGTCATCAGGACACTGTGCTAAAGATATTAAATACACTGATTTATTGTACCACTTGGAAGCCTTATATAGATAATACACTTTACATCAAACAAAGACCAGTGCGGTTTTGTCGCGTCTGAACGAGACTTAAAGGGCAAGTCCACTCCAAAAATAACTTACTTTTAATAGAAGCAGAAAGATCAGATAAACCAATCTAAAAAAATTTGAGCAAAATCAGATAACTATTTAAGAAATTTATAAATTTTTGATGACATGAATAACTTTGAAAATCACAAGACAAATTGGCAACTCACTCTTGAGTCTGTGACGTCATTGCCTCACTATCCACTAATTAGTTAAAAGATTTTACTCAAATCTTTTTTTCTTCTGTTTCACTTGTATTTCTGCATCATTTAAAAGCAAATTATTTTTGGAGTGGACTTGTACTTTAAGTATGTCTCCTCTCACCTCTGACTCCTTGTTCCAGGACCAGCCACCTTGGTCCAAGCCCTGATCCAAAGAGGTCTGGAAACCAGACACGTCAGAATCAACATTGGTGCTGTGAGAATCTGGGTGAAAATGAAAAGCAATAATATGAACATTTAGTGATACATAACACTAGTATTAGACACAGAGCCTTGTTCTAGCGTGAGCATTTTATAATGGCCTAAAAAAAGGCCTACCAAAAAGAAGAAGTTTTATTGCCCTTTAGGTGCCAAAAAAAAGGGTTGGTTGGTAGGAAATCTTTTCTTCTCCGTCTTTGGGCTGATATTTCTCAGTTTTGAATGCTTTAAGATTTTTTTTTCTCTAAAAAACAGTGAATTTTTTTTTTTTTTATAAATAGCCGACTGAAGATTTTAAATTTTTGGGACGGTCACAAAGGGCAATACCCCATCTTTTTTTTTTAGGTCTAATGAACATATCTACATGATATATTGGTGCTGTAAGAATCTGAGTAAAAATGAAATGCAAAGCAATCAATTATTGGATGCAATTAGAATTCAGTGGTACATAACACTAGCGTTTAATAGTCAAAGAACTTTATTTTAAGGGGAGTTGCCTATAATCTCATCACTAATGGTCATTCATGTATATAAGTCATACATTTCAAACAGACACATCAGAATCAAAATTGGTGCTGTGGGAATCTGAGTAAAATATAAATGAGAAATGTATTGGTACAAGGTTGCTGCCCTGGTACTAACAAGTTTATAATTTAGTTTGTATCTTCTCTCAAGAAAATATGCACCCTCAGGGAATAATTTTCCTGGTATCGCATCGCAATTTGCTATGCATTTTTGCATGACTGCTATACAAAATATCTTTTGTGTAGCAGTTTTCTTCCATAGAAATGTACAGAATTTAATTTGAAATATTTATCCATCGGCTGAAATTGCTAATCAAAAAATTTGAGGAAAATTATTCCCTGACCCTACGTGTTTTTGTTTTTTTCATCCCTTTGAGAAATAAATTTCATCAACAAAAAATTGGAAAACTATGAAAATATTATTAACCAAGAGGTAGAGATAAGGAACATGTACTGTAGTTGCCTATTTGCACGTGATCTATTACAATTTTGAAATTCATACCTTTCCTACTCTTTATCAGATTTTCTCCAAACTTTCACTTGTCTTATTCTCTCATGCAATTCTCATTGAAACCAGAATTTAAAAAATTAGTCAATGGGGATATCAAGAAGAAGAAAAAATGTTGATAAAATGAATGGGTGTCATGCGTCGTACAGGACATACACAAGTTGCAGGAACTTGCCGGGAAAGGAGTCTATTAATAATGCCACCATATTTTAAAATGTACTTTTGATGACTTTATGTGTACCTTGTCTGGATTCTAGCGGTGACATCTCATCATCTAACACACCCTGTATGCCGTAATCAAAGACATTCGACCTGGAATCAGCTGATTGGCCACCCTCCTGGTCTACGGAATCCTAATAGGAAACAAGAACAAAAAAATCAACAATGGAACTGAGCAAAAATAAAAGAAGAAAATAAGAAATTACAGATTACAATACATTTACATGTATACATCACAGCTACCACATTTATATGAATATACTCTACTGGGCTTAAAAAATACAATGTATTACATCATTACAACAGTTGAAGCTGAGCCACCATGAATAGGTGCTAAAGCATTCAAAGAATATCTCACTTCCAGGTACCCATTTACACCTGATACATAATAAATTATATATTCTGGGCCAAAATTTAGGATATTTTTTTCTCTTCATCAGATAATAATCATATTAAAGATTACAACTCTATTTCACCTCCCTGCCCCTGTCAGAGATTATGGTCTTATTGGATTTAGCGTGAAAGAGAAAAAGCAATGGATCTACCGCCCCCAAGTGTACCTTGTTTTTAGTCGAAGCAGCGTCGCTCGAACCTCCTGCTTCTTTCTCCCTGCCCTCATCCTCATCTTCAACTACAGTGATGTCATCTTCATCTGACCTCTCATCTTTAACCTTTGACCCAGCATCTGGTGTTCCTTCCATGTCGCTCACCGATGCATCTACGACTATGAATGAGGATCGCTTTTTTTCAAGGGAGTGCGACCTCTGCGGTTGCCTTACATAACGGTACTAGATGCTGTGCTTTGATTTGGAGGTAGGGACATGTTCCTGGCCTGTAAAAAAGGGGGGAGGTGAAAATATTGATTAATGTAGGTATATATATTTCAAGAACATCTGAGGGGCAATAACCAACTAATACTGATAAAGTGATGCTGATAGCGATATACAATAGGGGGTCTAGACTCTATACAATGACACTGAAATAGTCGAGAAAGAAAAATAAATTCATGAAAAGTAACACTAGGTCTAGGCTACATACTTAATATACATGGAACCTATTCTTGAAATGAACACGACCACATTATGACTGTGAAAATAAAGTTTGACATTTTTATGTTCTTTCTTAATTTTCCCTATTTTTATAAATCAATCAAAATTTTGATACTTTTGCACAATTGAATTAATCTTTAGAATTGGAATGATATACAAATGAAGCACAGGAGGATACACAAAAATCAGTGACAATTTATGACAATTACAACACAAAAATCAGTGACAATTTATGACAATTACAACGCAAAGGTCAGGTGAAAGGTTAATTGTGCAAACTAGGGCATAATTTTTAAGGATCCCCATACACAATAAGCTGTAGTTGTACACGTAGATCTACTGCATGTCTAGGCCTTCGGATTCCCTACGCCTACGGCCGGAGAGTGCCTATTGCTGCCCACGAGCTCCCGCAGTTTGACGTCCGCAATACAGCGGAAACCCTCCACTACAAATGAGAATGCAATGCAGGCAGAACTCAATTTTGTCATTGATTACATACACTATCACAGAACTATCATACACTAATGATTGCCCCATCACAATTCCCCCACACGTTTAAATTATGCAAATCACTAATATTACAGTGGTAAAATGTGCGATAATTCGTAAATAAAGAATTTTGAGTGACAATAACTTACGATCCGAAATTGAAGCTTACTGATTGCATCGTCTAGTCTGTCCTCGAGGAGGTTTTCTTCATTTATTTTGAAAAGAGCCCGATGGTCGGAAAACTATGGTCGGATCCATAGAACTCTGACAGAAAACGGGTGCATGGGTTCTGTGGTCTTGACAACCATTATTCATTCCAATTTATATTAGGTGTATGGGCTATCATTAGTACCTGTACGATCTCTGTTTTTTTCTTCATACCCTTCCTCCGCCTTCTTACAAGACTAAGTCTACCCTTTCGAACCTCCCCCCTCTTATTTTCTCTCTTTCATCCCTCTCAGCTCACTCAATCAGGGACAGGGGCGGTGATCCCGGGGGTGCCACGTAAAAATATCAGAGATAATAATGTCAGAGGTATGGTCAGAGCCAAATATGTCAGAGGTAAAAATATCAGAGGTAAAAATTAATGTCAGAGGTAAAAAAAATCAGAGGTAATAATGTCAGAGGTAAAATTATCAGAGGTATAATGTCAGAGGTAAAAATGTCAGAGGTTAAAATGTCAGAGGGAAAATGTCAGAGGGAAAAATATTAGAGCTAAAAATGTCAGAGGTAAAAATATCAGAGGTAAAAATGTCAGAGGTAAAAATGTCAGAGGTAAACATTATCAGAGGTACAAAAAAATGTCGGGGATAAAATCAGTGCCATCTCAGCACTTTATCACACACAATCTCGAGACGATATCCTTCTTCCATGATGTATATTTTGTAAATGACTGTGTAATTTGTACATGTCCTGCATGAGGATAATACAATGTGGAAAATAAATTTGAAACTGATATTTGTTTTGTGATCAGGTCAGTGCATATATTAAGTTCTAAAATGTTCGAATTTTAAATTGGTTGATGTTTTAAAGTTTATTTGGTTTTGAGGAAGTAATTAAGTACATATAATTTAAAGATTGAATGAGATAAAACAGGGAATCAGTTATAAAGATCGCACAGAAATTCCTCCCCGAATTCAGTCATCAGAACCATCTTCATTCATGTTCATTCCAGCAAAGCCTGATGACCAGAAAACATTAGGAAAAAGACTCGAATGCTCCCCCCCCCCCCATCATACAAATTAAAGTTTAACAATTATATCAAAGCTTTGCTCGAAGAATGTTAGATAGTAGGCCTACATGTAGTAAACGTTGAGACATATAATTGTTATCTATAGCCAAATGTTTTTGTTATGTATTATAATGTTACCACCGTCTTGCTTTAATTTACTAACAATATCGTTATACTATAACGATAAGATGTGTATCTTCTCAACATAGTTGTATTTCATTGTTTGACACGATGTGTTTTCTACGGAAATCATCTTTTGAGCTACATTGTGGTAATTTAATAAATAATTTTTCTATCCAGTTCGATATATCATGTCTCATCAAAACGCTAAATTATGATGGCGTGCTTTCTCAAGGAAATTGGATCGATGTCATGTGTCCAAATCTCTCGAAGATCGTGTCGGCAGTTAATTGTTCCATTTTACCAACGCGAAATGTCCCCAATATCGTAGCCAAGAACAGCTTTTCGAGGATCTTTCCACAACTCCCAATAAGTATTGAGTGTAGGAGCCTGCGCGCGCCTTTGAATCTTGTTTTAAAACGCCATAAATCATCACCATCATTAAGTGACATCATCATAATCATCGCCGTTATCAACATCACCATCAACATCATCACCGTTAAAGCATCAATGACCGGCGCGGGCATCATCACCACCATCATCATTATTACAATCATCGCCATAATCATCAATATCAGCACCACAACTATCTTCATCATCACTATCAACATCATCACACTCGTGTACCATCAGCATTATCATTAGCCTCCTCCTCCTCCTCCTCCTCCTCCTCCTCCCCTTCCTCCCCTTCCTCCTGCTTCCCTCCTCATAGTACCCTTTTAGCAATGTTTGCTAACTGACAAGGGACTACTTTAGATCGGCAGCGCTCCAGGGGAGGGGTGGGGTGCTGGGGCAAAAATACCTCCATTTTAAGTATATTATACCCAATGTATCATTCTTTATCCTCATACTTATATTTATAAGCACTACTGTTTACCTATGGTAAGTGCCCCTTCTTTCTTTCTACTACGTGTTCTTCTTTAATCACTATATTTCCCTTATTCAACATGTAGTAGTTTTACAACGTTTATCAGTAAGATCAAGAAGAAAACAAATCGCAACATTTTCAGGTTATTGCCTCCCCCCCCCCCCCTGGCCCGCGTTACAGAATCCTGGATCCACCACTATTATGTGATGAGTTCCTATCCAGGTCCCTAGGCCAGAGCCAGGGCTAAGCGAATATATTGACCCCTAATCGACACCACGTGCTATTGATCGTTCTACTATTCCCCTCTTCAAGCAGTTATTACGTAACATATATCGAGCAAACTATAGATAACAATAGAAAACCGATAGACTGGATAAGGTTATATCCCGACGGCTATTGTGCCTACAATTCGCTTCGTTTGGTACAGTGAATATAACCTGGCTGCAGTAGGGGCAGAAAACAACAATTGACACCTATTTAGATTTGTGGATAACTTTCCATCATTCCAAAGGGGAAAGGGCCCTTATTTCTCAAAAACACAAGCCGTTTACCAAGGAATATTCAGAATTCCATCTAGAACTTCTCGTAAAAATCACAACGCCCTAAATGTGCAAGGACTTTGTACAGGTAAAAAAAGAAGTGCGCATTTCTCTAGCCTTCGCTTGGTTCCTGATGGGATGTTAAGAAGTATCATCAAGACCAAGACAGAGCAAGACAACATCTGCAAGAATTTTCAAACCTGAAGAAGGCAGATGTAACCCGAAGAAGAAGACACATTGTCTAATCGATAGTAGAATTTTTCTGAGTTGTTGGATAATACTTGAAGAGATAGTACAAATATTGTGATTATCCAAAACTATGGGTGACATAAATGCCAATATTTCGGAAGGAAAGGAGGAGCAGGTCAAGATTTTTCTCTGGTGTAGCCCTCGGACAGTGTCAACAGCGTTTACGAAATGTATCAGCTTCATCAAAGGAATGGAGGTAGGTAGTGGTCACAAAATCGCAAAGACTTTCCAGAAATCAAACCAAGGCAATTTCAATAGCATAAACATGTACCTAATTGCGTATTGAGATGGGCGAATTCCTAGACATAATCAATTACATAATAATCCGGCTATATGGTTTCTAGAGGCAATACAGGACATTGGAATTTTACTCGAGTTGATTTCTTTAGTATTTGCGATCAGGTTTTCTTGTTGAATATAATCAACTGGGGGTGATGGTTACATTTATGAAAGTGAAGATGATGATGACGGTAAGGGTGATTACTATGATGATGACAAATTGTGATAATATTGACGATGATTACGATGATTAATGGTGTTGGTGATTATGATGATGATACATGTATAGTCATGATGGTAGTATTATTGGTAGTGGTGGTGGTAGTAGTAGTGGTAGTTGAAGTAGTAGTGGTAGTAGGACAGTGGTGGTAGTATAGTAGTGATATTAGTAATAGTAGTAGGAATAGTAGTAATACCAGTCCAGTACTACAGTAGTAGAAGTAGAAGTAGTAGAAGTAGTAGTAGTAGAAATAGTAGTAGTACCAGTGGTAGAAGTACTAGTAGTAATACCAGTGGTAGTAGTAGTAGTATATAGAAGAATTAGTAGTAGTTTCCCCTGCCCCCGTACCTGTGCCTTTAGTTCACCTATTCATGGAGGGTTTCCCAATTATTTTCCATCCACAGGTATGGACGGAACCATTCGTCTGGTGCTTCCTGTCCACGAAGGAAGCCAAGACCTATCTCGATGTCGACCTCCCAATGGAGCTCAAAGGCAACGAGGAAGTCTTCGCCAAGACTACGGAGCTGATAAGCAAAATGACGGGGGCGAACGTCATCACCGAACGTATCGTGTAGGTTTTACGACATAATGATGCAGGAGTGGAGATTTCTTGTCATGATCGTGTTGAGGGGGAGGGGGGGGGGGGTGCAGTCTGCAAGCGCAGACGCTAATTCGAAACTTTATCACAATTCCTAAAGCCTTGAGCAGACCCTAGCTCTGTCACTCTCTGGCTGTGTCAAAATAGCAGCTTCGGTACATGTCCTAAATGCAGTGCAGTGCGCTGTCATCCGAGTCTCACAGTGCAGACACTATTATGTGCAGATATCGACAAGGTTTTGTGCCTACAAGTTCCATTTGAGGTCTGAAATTTGTTAGGGGCACAGACATTCGATGGGCACATTTCCTTGTTTCGTAGGGAAAGCAAGATAGAATTTTAAAAAGAGGACAGTGCATCCCTCTCCCCCGTGATCCATTCATTCCACATTTTTCTCTCTAGCTCTGCTTTTTTTCTGTGTTTTTTGTCAAAACAACTTTCTATCAAAGTTGACCTTCCCTTTTAGTAGTACTTGGCCTATAGTTGTAGTAGTATACAAATATACACTGTCTTGAGAGGTTCTCGTTAATATGGGCAAGAGGTACTTGACTCCAATAGTACCATTTGCTGAGATCGAGTGCAGCCCCAACTTAGCAAATAATTCGAGTAACCGAGGCCCATAGTTTAAACAGGTTACTAAAAAAGAAGACAGTGTATATTTGCTATATATCCTGCATCAACAATCAATCTTTAACAAAAAACTTTTTCTTCAACTCCCAAATAGTACTTCCACTCCCCAATAGTACGACCACATAGTACTTTTTCAGAGCTACCTCAAAATGGCTGAAATATTCATGGTCACGTGAAGAGCTGTCAACCAATCGAAAATCAATAAACTTTTGATCCAGGATATAATATAGTATAGAAGTAGTAGTAGTAGTAGTAGTAGTAGTACGTAGTAGTAGTAGTAGTAGTAGTAGTAGTATAGTAGTATGTACCAGTGTGCAACTATATGCACTTTCGTGATTATTTCTTCTTCTTTTTTCCACATCAGATACGCCAATGTAAAACCGAGACTGGAAGCAGCAAAAGGACGCTATGTGTTCGTCAAGGACATGTGTTTAGCCATGAGCGAAAACAAGCACCAGTACCTTCCCGAGGGCTTCCGGCATACCTTCCTCATCCGGACACCTGAAAGAGCCCTCCAATCCTTCCGTAACTCCTACTTCCACCACACCAAATCACAGGGTCTCCTCCACGGCGAAGCAGCCGACGAACAGACCTTCGATCTCCTGCGCGACTGTCCGCACATGGAAGCTAGCTATAATATAACCGACGTCTACGACTTCTGGAAGTACGTCCGCGACGAGATTGACCCGAACCCCATCGTCATTGACGCCGATGATCTCCTGACGCACCCGAAGGAGATCATGACGAAGTACTGCGAGCTGGTGGGTTTACCCTTTGATGAATCTTTCCTGCAGTGGGACCCGTCATTGGATACCTTCAAGACGTGGAAGCAATGCGGAGACGACCAGCTGATGAATATGGTTGATTTCTATGGCAGGGCTATGCACAGCTCATGCTTCATGCCACCAAGCACGCCAATGCCACGTGATAAAATGACCCCTGACGTCATAAAGGGAATAGAGAAGACGATGGATTCTTATCTTGAAATGTATGAACATCGTATTAAGATTTAAGATCAGTAATCTCTCTCAAAATATTATAAATATTAAATATCGGTTATAAAAATTATATTGTAATGATGTAACCGACCAACCAAATTTTATGCCCAACTTTATTAATGTAATATATTGCATATATTCAAAGCGTCACTAATATTTTATATTAATTAAAATGATTGGTCTAATTATCATCCGAACTGGAAATAAATTTGTCCAAGGTTTATTAACAGTCGATAACACAATTACCCTTATTATTGGCAATATTTTAACTATAATTTCTTTTTAGATCATCTCATAATGGATGAAATGAATTTGATTTATGATGAATGCAATTTGCTCAAAATTCTCAAGCTTTTCAGAGCAGACGCATCATACCTGCGACAAAAACTGAAGAATGTTACGAAATATACAGATGATTTACATATCTTTTTTTTATAAAGCAACTCTTGACTTTTCCGTTCTGTCAGTAATTGGAAATGTTTAAATACATGTAGGTTAATTATCGTTTTCATTTTCCCTTTCTTACCGACAGCCATATTTACGATTTTTACAATAAATATATATCTTTTAATTTTCCATTTTGTCTTGTTTCTCCTCGACCTCTGTTACCATTACTTTTCATTGTGGAACACTTACTTAACATAATGTTCTTCAATAAAACAATGGAATGTATTCTTATACTTTTAAATCTTTTTAGAATTGTGTATGTTTATCGAATTTCAAAATCAACAAGAAAATCTATCATGTTTGGTTGTGTGAAGGGTAGGTGCGTGGGTATGTGGGTGTGTGTTTGTGTATGTGCGGGGCTGCGTGTAGGCCTGTGGATGTGTTTTCACGAGAAACGTTTAATTTTACCTAGGTTTTCTTTTTAAAGGCCCACTGCACTACTTGTAGCTACTTGCGCCCTCTATGTAACAAACAATGCCTAATCGGTGACCATTGGTCCCCCATGATCCTCTTTTTCTTATGTTAACTGAGAGCTGATTTGATGAGATAACCACCTGTCCAGTGACCTTGCAGGGCGCTCTAATCCCTCCTGTAAACTATGGCAGATACGCTTTTAATGATATCGTAATGGATGAAATAAATTTAATTAGCGATAAATACACTTTTCTCATGGCTGGTCGAACACATTAATTATTAAAATGCGATTGGCGAGAAATGCTTAGTCGGTTATATAGTGCGTCCCGGAAAAAAACGAAACCGAGAATTATCGATGTTTGACCATATCTTTATTTTAACAGTAATTAATAAATGACACATATTTGTCAAGCTTAGATCCTCCTCTTTCATTTGGTGCATATTTCACGAATGAGTGATTGAAAACAATTTGAAGAAATTTGGGTACCAAAAAGTTATTTGGCGAACGGTATCTGAATTTCAAAGAGAAAGTCGCAATTCTAAAAAGTTCACTTTCTGCCCTTTTCATATGGCACCTTAATCGGGAAAAATTAGCCAGGAATAACAAAGTTCCGTTTTTTTAAAGTAATGCTTGCATTTCCATAATTTTATTAAACGAATTCGTTTTCACTGGCTGCCTACCCTAACAACAAACGATGAAGACGAAAGACTTCATGCATGGCTGTTACAAAAAATTATCGTTGCTCTGTAAAAATTGCATGGTCAAATAGGAAAAGAAAACGTACCTACGTCTAGCAACAGGGAGGTGAGCTTTTATCATTTTTATTCACCACTCCGTTTCGTTAACGATCAGCCATGCATACTTTTGGCAACTCTACGAAGCGATTAACAGTCCAGTGACTTATCCACGGCACCTCTACTGGATTCGAATCCGATCTATGTATACAAATATTTTGAAAGCTAACCAGTATACGACACTCACATCACACAGCAAACTTTTTTTCGGTTGAGAAAAGCACTCCTTATTTAATTCATCTTAAAGTGGCCGGCAAAATAGCATTGCGGCAATGTAAGATCAATATGAAATCAAAGTTACTCGATTTCATTTGATGTGATTATTTAATCATCAAAATGTATCTGTTTATTATTTCTTCTAAAAAAAGAGGTAAACTATAAGAAAAATGCATGACGTGCAAATTATATAGTCGTACATAATACATTCATATTTTGGCAAAAGGAACGCGAAGCTAACATAGAAACAAATCGCTAATCGAGGTTAGTTCCGACTTCAGATAACAAACTATATAATTTTGACATCCGAGCATTCCTACAATTAATTCAATTAACTTAATACAAACCTTACAATATTTACAATTTCTTTTTACATTCTTTTTACATCAACTGTGAAATTCACTTCGTATTCAAATAAGTGTAAAACAAAAACATTAAACATGTTCAGGTAGGCTAATGACATGCGGCACATTAAATGTAGGCATATACTTTGATATACTTTAAACAAATTTAATATAATGCAGGTCCATGTATAAAAGGAGACGCGATAGCTCAGCTGGTAGAGCAGTGGTCTCGTAATCTGGCGACCCGAGTTCGACATCAAGGCGATGCGCTAGTGCCCTTTGGTAAGGCAATAATATTAATCCTCACTACCAGGTCTCTCGGAGAGGAGTTAAAGCCGTCGGGCCTCTGGTTGCTTACTAACAAGCAGTCAGGTAAAATAACCACCACTACTGCTAATAGTACTCCCGCACTGAATTACTGTGTTACATCCCTAGAAATCATCACAATTGCTTATTTTTCGCTTTACCTACGATATCCAAAAGATAAAACAATCTGACGACCTATAATTTCTCAAGGCACAGAATTATTTTGACAGAAAATTGAAATTGCTTGATGTTGATTTCTTGAAAGTCTCTAAAATCGCATTCTTGTAACGTTAACGTTGACAAAGGAAGCGGATATTAACATATCAATTATCATATTTTGGGGAAGATTGTTTCCAACTCATAGTTTGCAGACCGCATCTCCAGCACAATCAGCATAAATGGCTCCAAGGACATATGAATTGACCCGGTAGCATCTTTATATAGGAGTAAATATTGGGAGCATGCAAGAAGGGAATTCATAATTACTTTAACACAGTCTCAACAAATGTATAATATACATTGAATATCATGGAGCGGCCGCCTCCTCATCAAGTTGTGACTGAATAATTATGGGTGGTGTTACTATGGGTAGAGCTATTCTCCCTCGCTGACGCTCCGGCCGGTTTCACCCAGCGCTTCTTCAGACCAAGGATCTCCAGAGACTTTTTCCTGAACGTCTTGCTAGTGAAGAAATAAACCGGGCCATTCCACCAGCAGTTACAGAGCAAGAGAGCGAGTGAAACAAAGTAGAAATAGGACCAAAGAGTTGAAATGGACTGCTCGCCTCTGTTCATCGTCAATATGAGAGCGATAGCAAATGGCAGACAGGAAGCATAAAACAAGACAGAGATGATGATCACCGTCTTGAGTCCCTTCAAACCGCGTCCGGACAACGTGTGACGATGGACAGCCTGTTCGACGTTCGCTTCGGTGATCTTGAAGACATGCTTGCAGCTCTTGTCACTGTTCTGTTGGTCACGGTTGCCATTAGATTTGACGAACGGAAGTCGACGCGAAGCGCGGTATGCGATCATCAGGAGCCGGACGTTGATAACCGACAGTACAATCAGCGGGATGGCGATTGCCAGGACCATAAAGGCCAGCCCTATTTTGGTCTCGACGCTTGTAATGATGTCCGCTGTGCTATATCGGTCTTTGCAAATTGAAGCAAAAATCATTGTAAATGGAAATCCGTCAATCGGCAGCACAATGATGGTCAAGCATGTAACGAACGAATTTGAAACACAGACAACAACCTTGAACCGTTTAACAGTCGCCAAACGCATGTACTTGAATGGGCGCGTCACGGCAGCATAACGTTGAACGTTAATGAGACAGACGAGATATAATGAGTTAATGGAGCAATAAAAAATAGAAAATGGCACTAATCGACAAACATTTTCGGACCACTGTTTCTTTAAGGTACCAATGTACAGGGCATGGATCAATGCCCCACCGCACCTCCGACAATGTCCGTATACGCCAGAGCTTGAAACAAGAAACTTGTGACTTCGTCGAAGCAGGATCTTCCCCTCCTCAGGACTTTGACGATGAAAGCGTTTGAAGCCACGATTAACAATGGCACGGTTATACAGAAAACAACGTGAACGATGTCAAATGTAGTGTACTCTCTGGTCTCCACCTCGCCTGCAGTAGATGACGTCTCGAGGTGAGCAAATGCAGTGCTTGTCTGTGACATGCTGGCAAATGTTTAAAGGCAGTTCAAAGAAAATGACGAAAGTGATTGTACAGACTGATCACCTTTGCGTCTTACTTCAATGCATGTTTTGTACAAAATTATGATGAATCCTTGCATCTCTTTGTATCTTGTAGGCCTAGCGTTCAATTTCAAACTTCGCCGCGGTAGATCAGCATGAGAATGTGCGATTTCTCACACAAGTCACGGATATTAATGTTGTCGTCAAATATCGTTTTCTGTTGTATTCTAGAGTATGAAAAAGATTTATCGTTCAATACTAGCTGACAATGTTCTAGATCGGAGATTAATGTTTTGTAAGCATGTTTTTATTCAGCAAAATCGATGCTGAGTAACTAAAGTTCAAATCCTTGTGACCACAAATTCATGAGCGACTCGACTAGTAATGAGAGGAGCAAACATCAGAATACGAGGATGGGAGCAAAAATCCAGGGTGACGGTAGAAAGTGTTTGCATGGCACACTTTAATGACAGGTACTTCCTATGTTGGGTTACCAAGCAAAATCATCCATCCTCTCTAGACAATGCACGTAATCAATGACGTCATGCCTCTGCGGCAGAGATTCAAGAGCCCATTAAGTTGTTTCGTGATGAGTTAGTATGTAGTTCGTCCTTGGTTGGTTGTAAACGATCGAGGCTCGTGTTTTGTTTTTTTTCTCGGCGGAATGCATCTTAGGTCGTAATGGGTAGTGTATACCTCAACTCTACTTGGTCTGCTTATTTTCGCTACGCCAGCTCGGGGGAAGGGGAGGGGGGGGGGGGGGGGGGACAGGGGGGGGGGGGCTGACCACTGAAAACGATAATTCAATTTTTATGGGGTGTCTTCCACGGATTCCCCACTCCACGTTTTTCTTTAAAGGTGTAGTCAATTGATTCAACTCAATTGAATAGACAAGAAAACAAATTACTGCAATGTGTATCACCGACTTCTTTTAAAAGTCACAGGATGATGAGGATAATCAAAGCTAATAATGAGCTCAGGACATTTCCGATCTATATACTGGCTATGCCACCAATTGGAAACATGGTGCAGAGTAAATGATATCTTTTACGCCCTAGAAACCCGACAAACCTGTTGACAGTGAAATATATTTTCTTAGAATTCTAGAATTTTACTTCTTTCACCCAATTTACATCCTCGGGGTATCATCAATTTCAATTATCAACGCCACTACAAGGACAGGTTTAACAACGAACTGTACTGCACAAGTCAAAACAAAGACATAAAAGCGGGATTAAACGTGTATCTGGACATCTGAAGTAACTACCAAGGTTGCAATAAAGATTGAATTAAGTTTATGCTTTCATCGTTAATGGTTTCATTGTTAGCGCCTCAAAAGAAAGCTTTCCGTGGTTCAACGAATTGATACCCAAGTAGCATGCGTGGCTTGGCTCCCTCAAAAAGTTTGGCTTATTACGCCACTGCGTTTCTGTAGCAGTATCATGCTTCAATAAACTGATGTGCGACGTGCTCGTTCTCATGTACATGAATTAAGTCCATTAAGAATTGCACCGTCATGCGATGTCCATGAAACAACCGTTAAACTTTAGACGAAATGCCAGTTTGTTTCCCGTGAATGATAACTTAATACATCAAAGAGTACTAATTACCGGATGACAGCGTCGGTAAATATATACACCTATACACCAGGCGAGATGAGCCCATTAAGCCATTAAACTTCATATTCTCCTCGGAATTTTCCTCAGCTTTCCAATAAAGGGCTGTCATCGGCCATATCATGCTTCCCATCTATTTTAACGAGTATCCACCAATGTCATTCACTAAAAGGAGAAAGTGGGGCGATCGTGTATTAAACAACATAATGGCGCAACCGTGTAACAAAAAAAAATTAAGGCGGTGCATGGATTACGACAGCTCGTAGAAAATTACGACATCAAGATTGGACACATAAAAAGGAGGCATATACTAGAGTATGACTATGTACACTGTAAAAAAGAATTTTTTCATTGGTAATTTTTACGTATTTTGTCCATGTAGAATTTACTTGAAAACATTAGTTTTGCCACTTACGCACTAAATTTAAGTCTTGCTAACTCAAACTTTCAATTTAGTAGAACATACGTGGAATATTTAAGTAAAATCAAATACATAAGAACTTTAAGTAATTTCAGCTTGTATTCATTTAGTAATTTTAACTCAAAATCAGAAATTATACGTATTACTCAAACAATTTATGTTGATTATTCTTATCTTTTTAAGGTATGGACCGATGCAGTGCGTAATAGAAATATTTACATAATTTATGAATATTCATTAAGACCAAATTAAACTCTTTTTTAAATAAAACAATTCTTTTTTGTGGTTGAATGAAAATTTAAGGACTTTAAAACATTTACTAATTCATTTAACATGGCTTAGCAAAGACAAGACAATTTTTAATTGTTACCCAGTTCAAAACAAATCAAAACTTGATATTTCAGGAAATTGTCAACCAATTTTCCTTTTAAGGTGCTACGATCAAGTATATATAAAATTTGGAGCCTTTCAATATGTGTCGAATTGAAGCGTATGTAATAGTTTGTGATGGTGGTAGATATATGTATACGGTTAAATCTTTAATAGAAGTATTGAATGATTATTGGATGTTACTTGTTAGATTAGATGGGTACCAAATCGTGCAATATGTAATCCTATCATAGCTTTTTTTTTATTATCTAAAATGATTACAATACTTAAATTATTTACGTTAATGTAACTCGATTTAACTGAGTAAAAATTTATTCAGCAAAATAAGTAAATTCTACTTAAGATGCCGTAGGTAATATTTACTTAATAAAAATAAGGCAATTCTTTTCCTCAATTTTATTGAGTTATTTCGACTATTATTTTTTTACAGTGTAGTGACAAACCATTTTGATAAGTAGGCTATTAAAGGCAAAGCCCAGTATTGGAAACGCCCCAATTTCAAAAAAAGAAATGGAAGCTCTTATTACCAATTATGTGAAAGAATATGTTTTGACTAATACATGATGATAAACATTTGCCGGGAAACCGCCTACTAATTGATATATTTGGTAAATTAGTTTATCTATTGTTATGTGATAATTAAAACGCACGTGTCGCGAACGTGTGCGTAGTCCCATATACATCTTTCTGTGTACGGTCCTTGTAACTTTACCAAGACTGGGCCAAATTTCTTATAAGTTTGATGATTTCAGAACCTTGCAGTACACACCAATTTACTTATATGCTAGCTAGATGATCAACCTTTTCTGATCGATTCCACGCTACGTTTCTTTCACAATGCAATCGCATGACCAGAACTGATCTTTATCTTTAAGGCATGTAAAAATAATCGATATTTTAAAAATCAATTTTAATATGAAGCAAGGGATCATTTGACATTGACAGGATTGTGTACATCATTTTGCGAACGCTAATCAGCGGCACAGGAGGGGTGGGATCAATTAGATTTACCCCCCCACGCTTTGTCTTGTCCAAAATCCTGTACAAACGGCCCCAGACTTTTACAAAGACTGTATTTTCACACCAAAATGAAATCATTCATCATGGGCGTTTCTCATTAGTATATTCATGTTATTTTCCTTTTTCTATTAAAAAAAAAGAGTCGATATAATTTAAATGATTTCAATTCTACAAGTGAAGTCGAGAGATTCAATATGGAGGTGATTTACATGCATAATCAAATACTATACGATACGTGTGTGTCATGAAGGGTCGAATCACAATGTTAACGCTCGTTCAGATATGGAGAGAGAAACCGAAGTTGTACTTTTTAGTTATTATTATTTTACAACGTTTAAAAGGATGGTAATTGCTCGCAACAAAGGTATAATGGTTTTCAATGAGGTCTGGCTCATAAGATACACAAATGTGAAGCGTTTTACACAAACATCATTTTTATTTTTAATAAAGTCTGAACGAGGGGTTAAGGACACGTTAAGGACGATAGTCATATGCAATAAACTGAGGTACATGTAAAATGGGTGAAATAGAATAAGATCCAAAAGTTTACTGGCAATGAATACAAAAATTACAAAATCTTCAAATTTCAAGTTTATTTATTGAAATGGAATCCACAAAGTTGGATATTTAATACAGAAGTACATACCCAAAGTATAAACTTACCTGTACTGATATATTTCGAAATCGGTTAAAATGTTTTCAATGAATATGCATCAATTGAACTTGAATTTTGAATTTGAATTTATTAACAACACATCACAATAATGACAGTACATATGAACAATCATACAATGCAAAGAATAATACTGATACATGTATACATAACATCAGGGGCGTACGCAGGGGGGGGGGGGTTTGGGGGTTCAACCCCCCCCCCTTTGGTATTTTTATGTGTGTAAACCCCCCTAAAAATAACTAAACCCCCCCCCCTTTTTTTTTTCTTTTTTTTTAATTAAAAAAAAAAAAAAAAAAATATTATGCCCACGGCTAACGTAAAGTGAGTTTACCCCCCCCCCCCCCCAACGAAAAAAAAAGTCAAATTCAATTTCAAATTCAATTCAAAAGTCAATTTCGAGACCAAACAAAAACAAAAAATGTCCGCTTACCCCCCCCCCCCCCCCCCACTGAGTCGTTGCGATTTTTTTTTTGGACTACCAAAAAAAAAAAAAAGTGTCCGCTTACCCAACCACCCCCCCCCCCCCCCCCACAGAGCGACTTTTCGGCCGGCGCGATTTTTCAAATTTTCGGGCCAGATTTTAAAACTCCCCCCTTGAAAAAATCCTGCGTACGCCCCTGCATAACATAAGAGTAATGTCGATTGAACAGTAATGGTTTCAAAACGATATTTTTTAGACATACATCTGCATACTATTAAATGTACAAAAGATATATACGTAAATATGTATATTACTATGTTTAGGTGAAGTTGTTAATGGGAACTAGAAGTTAGCACAAGTGCTAGTCGAGCCTAGTTCCATTCTTTGGCAATATTTTTTTCTGTTTATTTATTTTTACATATGAATGTAAAACTTGTTTGTTTTGTATTTACATATAAACAACAAAATTATACAATATCATGTAACTTTTTTTCTTTACTAAAATGAAAAAATAAAAATAAAAAAGCTTAAGCGTTAAAGCATTATAATGAAAGAAGACAAATCTTTGAAGAAATAAAATCATCAATGTGTTCATAAAAATGAAAAGGATGTATTAATAAAAATAATCATACACATGTTCGTACATGCACAAATCCTGTAAAAGCTTAAGGCCGCTATAATCGTTAACAAGGAAGTGTATACTTATATAAAACGAAGACAAGTAATATAAAAGGAAAAAACGAAGGGGAGGGATTGAGCCCTCGTCATTTACATAGAAGGTAGGTGGAAAGATGTCTCCGAAAAGATAACCTTGATGTTTTTAATCTAATTTCATCTGGCAGATCATTCCACAGCTTTGTTCCTACAAACGAAATACAAAATTGCCCTTGCGTTGACTTACATTTTGGTTGATAAAGTAAGCCACTTTCTTTTCTCCTAGTTGCATATCTGTGCTGTATCATCTGACAATTATATTTATACTCAATATACCATATCTAAATGAAAGGCAAATACAAAGGCATTACCAAAAATTCGTCAAATATACAAGTAACCAGTATAATAATTACCTAAATAAAGGCAAATATACGGTTTGATATTAATCTACTACTCACTATTATAAAAATATCCAGTTCGCAACTTCAATAGGTCATTGCGTCATCCAATGAAACGTGCGATCCAGGCAAAGACGCATACTATGTAACCTAAGCATGATTTCTATGCAACATACAGTAGTGTATTATAATTGCCCTTGAGTTGATTTGTTGAAATATGAGATCACTAAATCTATGCGAATCACAAATTGGCAATTTGTCCAGTAAATCGGGACGTAATCGCGGACAACTCTCCCGTTTGTCATGTACAAAACATTCTGGCCCGAATTCACAAAGGAGGTTTGTCGACAAACCTTGGTTTTCGTACGTCATATGACGCGTTTTACGCGTTTTTTACAAACCTGGTTTGTAAAGAACAAAAGGAGGTTTGGCGAAACAAAAGGAGGTTTGAGCTCAAACCTTGCTTTGTGAATTTGGGCCAATACGTTTCTCTCCAAGGATGCCTTCTCGTTTGGAGCACAACTCAAAATAGATTATGGATAGCGTATTGTTATAGGTACTCTAAAGCGAAAAGGCCCTCCTGATACATCCATTTTGAAAGAAAAAAAAAATTGACATTTGAGTCATTTTTATGTGTTGCCTGAACAAACGTCACAATATCACTATACCCGATTCAGCAATATGAAGTATCAATTAGGTACAGTGATTACGACTTTCCAAAATTCACAACTTTCTTATTTTTGTTCAATTGCGTTCAAACGTTCACCAGTCTACTTCTCTGCTTGCGAGCAAATCGACAGAGCAAAAAATTGGATATTCATCAAGTCAATCAGTGGCGTTAAAAAATATTAATACAATTTACAATCTTACGGAAATGAAAGAAGAAAAAGGAAGGGAAAAAATGTTGCAACAGTTACATTTTATATTAAACTTCTTATATAAGAAATAACATTAAACACATGCCATTTAGAAGAGAATTTGCTCATTGAATTATTTTTCAAAGCCACCTGCTTTTCAAGAAAAATATTAAATTTCATTAAATGTTTGAAACACCCAAACGATGGTCTATGTTCCATGTGGCTGTTATCATTTTTTTCATTAAGATTAATCAAAGATTCGGGTTATTTCTTTTATATCCAACTAAATAAATACAGAGTCGAAATTCAAACTTATAAGTATTACACTCTAAAAAAAAGATACCCAATATTGGGTAAAATTTTACACTTTATGAGGGTAAAAAGAGAACATGCATGTTTCTTGGCTCAAATTTGACACAGGGGTGGTTGGGTAAAAATTTACCAAGCAAATGTTTAATGTTTTACCCAACTGATGTGTGATTTATTTGACCAAATGTAAAAGGTAAAATGTTACCCAACGACAACCATGTTCCCTTTTTGACACAACATTGGGTAATTCTTACCCAACTCATCCTGGGTACAAGTTTACTTAGTTGTTGTGTGAATTTTTTTACCCAAGAGTTGGGTAAAATTTTAACCCAACCTTATTGTATGATTTTTTTTAATTTTTACACAGATTTGGGCGAAAAAGAAAATTGTCCGAGGAGTTGGCTGGAACGGTACATGTTTTGTAGTGTAGTGTATAAGTAGCAGACCTCTCTCCGTCTCTTGGCTAGACAGTCTTTCGCTTGGCGTGCTCGCAGTAGGTGACTGCATCACGGATGACATTCTCCATACGAATAATGTGTTGTCCAGAATTGTGTGGAATTTCATGTCCATATTGAGAAGATTTACATGCATTCATGCAAATAAATGCTGCGAAAAGACACAAGTGCATGATCGTAGTCTATTTCGAACAAAGTCGTTCATCTTCTGTCGATCTTGAACGCGATTAAGTAATCGATGAACAGCTGATTCGGAACGGTGACCGACCACGCTAGCGCTTCAATCATAGTTTTTTAACATCAGTTGTGTCATAATACTAACGTTTAGGTGTCAAAACTTTTGTTTACCCAACGCGTGGTTCAAATATTAATCTGCATCGTTACTTTCTTACCCCGGAAATGCGCACAGTCGAATTTTGATATGACACTATGGCAAGTGTAATGAAGTTTCGAAGGGACTTGGTGTTTGGCACAAGGTTGTGTAATCCTTTACCCAACTTTTTTAAACAGCGATTTTGCACAGCAAAATTTTGCACTCTATTTTTAGAGTGTAGTAATATTTGTTTACCATGCTTGAAACTCTGACCATAGGGGCCTTATATATTCACACTCCAAAAAGTTGCTCCATTGTTTCAGGGAACTTTTTACAAAAAAGTTAATAGTTCAGAGTCAATCAATTTCATGTTATGTAATCAATAATTAGTTAGAAAACAGTTTGTGTTAATTTTTAACTGAAATTTTTTTGTTTAAACTTTAATAGTTGATGTAAAAGGTAAGAAATATATTTTTCCAATCACTATCTGTAATATCCATTTCTCTCACAAATTACTTTTGAGAGGTTTAAAAATCCTTTTGATTAGAATACGGTAAAATTTCGTGGATGTCATGTTCTTTAGCGTTAACTCCGAGTCATTTTCAACAAGTGTAAAAGCCTTGGATACACATTTCTTCCTATCAAAACTTTGTCTTAGTTTCTGAATCCAAGCTATAGGTATGGCATTAACAATACTCCTCCATACCATTACAAAAATTCGCTCAGCACTAATTTTTTTTTTTTGGGCCCTCGAAAATTTGAAAAATTGCACCCCCCCCCCCCCTTGAGCGCCAGGTGGGGGGCCATCTCTCTCTAAAGAAGGGTAAAATTAACGTTAAAAAATGTAAAGATACACATTTTTTCCCCCAGGGGTGGGGGGGGGGGGCGGGTCCCCGCCCCCCTGGATCCGCCACTGTCACCAGCTCCGTAAAATATCGGATAGCCTCTAATGCCTCAGTCTCACCCTTGCGTATTTGGCCTGCGTAATGCCTCGTGTTTATGGCAAGCCCGGGGTTTAACATTTATTCCTATTTCTTGATATCAACAAATGAATTCTTGATATCAAGAAATGATTTTCTGTTGTAAAGCAATGGTAATTCTTGAAAGCAAGAATTCAATTGTTGATATCAAGAAATAGGAATGAACGGTTAACGGCTTGCCATATACACACAGCAATACGCAAGCCAAATACGCAAAAGTGTGACTGAGGCCTAATAGTGCACATGACATAAAATTGACCACGGACATTGTTGTTGTTTGTATGTTGGGCGTTCAGTCATTATTGACTATTTACGCCACGGACGTCTGGTCACCCTGCTTATAAACTAACACCAGGGGAGTGTTTCACAAAGACCAAGATAGACTTTAAGTTGGACTTGACTATTGCAGACCATTCTTGCCACTGATTGCTCTCACCATAGGTTTCTCAATTATGATCTTTAGATAATATTTTCCTTGAATAATGAACTATCAACAAAATGTGTACATTCTGTAGATTTCTGACCGTGACAGTGGCGGATCCAGGGGGGGGGGGGGGGGGGCCCGATCAAAAAAAAAAATGTGCTCACTACCCCCCCCCCCCCCCCCAAAAAAAAAAAGTTGGGCCCCCTCCCCTAAGAAATCCTGGATCCGCGCCTGGACCATGACGTCCCTTGAGAGACCAATGCCAGTAAATGGTGAGAGCAAACAGTGGTATGAATGGCCTGCCATAGTTAAGTCCAACTTAAAGTCGATCTTAGTCTTTGTGAAACACCCCCCTGAAGTATGTGATCGCAGTCAGCATGCAATCCACGAACAAACATAAATAAAAACACTATGGCCCGAATTCACACAGGAGGTTTGTCGACAAACCTAGGTCTATGTGCGTCATGACGCGTTCTGATGCGTTTCAGACCAAGGTTCAGATAAAACTTTGTCTGAAACGCGTCAAAACGCGTCATTTGCCATGTAAACCTAGATTTGTCTACAAACCTCCTTTGTGAATTCGGGCCTATTATTTTGCACTTGAGTAGCATCATTAGAAGTGTCGTAGTCGAGTGGTTTAAGCACTTGACTTGAAATTCAAAGGTCGTGGTTGCGATCCCCGACACGGCGATTATGTCCTTTGGAAAGGCATTAATCTACATTTGCCACTCAATACCCAAGAGAGAATGGGGACCCGGTAGGATGACTAAGGCAATTGTGTTAATAATTGCCTATGCTCTTACAGCGACCATATGATAGAAAATCTTCCCATTGAGAAAAGATGATGCACATTATGCGTGATATCTGGATATAAATCCAGATTATTATTAATAATATGAGAACACAACGTCACTCTTTGCTTTCAAGATTAATTGAAGAGGCTTGAGGCCGCCGATTAAATAAATAAGATACATGAATCTGCTCGTTTTCTTGACTTCTCCTTGAGTTCCTACAAGTCAGAATCTCCAAGGCCTTCTTTCGGAAAGTCCTGCATGTTAAGAGGTAAATGGGTCCGTTCCACCAAGAATTGCTAATCATGAGCATAAGGGCCACCATCCATCCGTAACCGTACACGAATTGTATATCCGGCTCTAAAAGAGGAAGTGTAGACAGAATGTAAAAAGGTATACAAGACACATAAAACGACCCTGTCAACAGAAATACCGTCAGAAATCCTTTCAGGCCCTTCCGGTGATGCCGTCTCACAATCTGTCGATGATCTATTTCTTGTTGTCCACTTCCAGAAAAACCATTGCTATTGGAGATATTGCTCGTGAGGTTACTATGCACAGCTTGATGTTGGTCTTTCTTGCGACGGCTGATACGACAGGCGATCCATAGCAGACGTGCATTTACAAATGTCAGCAGGCACAGAGGGACTAGGAAGGAAACTCCTGTGAACGCAAGAACAGTCATTTTCCCATGTAAGATGTCTTCGGATGGCCTATGATGCAGGACATCTAACCGATCTGGACCACACATTTCATCGAATAGGTCCTTGAAAGGAAACCCCTGAACTGGTAGGAGGACACACGCGTTCAGCAAAACGTAAATCTTAAGGGTCACAGCCGATACGCGTACACGAGAAACTGTCATGCTCCTAAGATAAAACAACGGACGCGTGATCGACAGATAACGAAAGAAATTCACGAGACCAACGATGTAAAGCGACTGCAGAACCATGAAGTTTGTTACCATAGGGGTCACCCTGCAAATGGTACGAGAAGCAGGAGTTACCTCCAGGAGTTGGATAGAAGCCGTCAGAAGTGACGCAATCATGCCTCCTATGAGATCGGAGTAAGCGAGAATCTGAAGTAGAAGTACCATGACCTCATCAAATAAATAGCGTCCTTTATGAAGGACAACTAGAACCAGAATGTTGCTCACGAAGATTAGAAAAGCGATAATGATAAAAATTGCGACGGCTGTAATATTGTCACCATTATTAGACACAAGGTCGCTTTCGAAATCTGTTCCCGTCATGTTTTCCATCTTTCCAGATTTTGTACTGACAAGCACCGCGATTCACTTACAATCACTGCGATAAAGCACTGGTCATATTTTGGGGGCTTTCAAAGTTAAAATGACAACTGGTTACACATGCATATGTCGTGTATTTCAGTTGAGTGCTAAGGTGCTTTTATGATAGCCAAAGCTGTAGTCGCCCACCTTAAAGGGGCAGTGCACCCTGATATTAATTTGTTTTTAATAACAGCAAAAAACCTAAGTTGAAGAAAAAAATTAGTGAAAGTTTGAGTATTATCCGATTATAAATATTAAAGTTATACATTTTTGGAGTTGTCATCAGTGAAACACAATTTGGCAACACTATGACGTATCTTTAAATCACTCTGTGCAGAAAATTTGAATAATTTCTTTTATTTTTGTAGTTATTGATGATGGAATAGATTTTGTTTCATACAGGGGGTTGTATAAAATTATGTTTTCAACAATTATAATTATTTAGGGTGAATGTATGATTGCAAATTTTCTTAAGCAAAGTATGAATTTTGGAAATTATTTCGTACTGGGCAAATTGAAAATTAGATCACAGAGTTGCCAATTTGTTTTTGATTGATCGTATCTTCAACAAATTCGTAACTTTCTTATTTTTAATCGTTTTCTTTGTTCAAACTTTCACTGACCTGTTTTTCTCTTTTTACCTGCTCCTATGTAAATCAACTTAATATCAGGGTGGACCTCCCCTTTAACTACAAAATCTAAAGCTTTTAATTTGACCAATCATTGAAGTAGATCAAGTGCAATATATATCTTATCCCCCCCCCCCCAAAAAAAAAAGCACTTAGATGTAAATAATTGGAGGAAAACGGTAAACACTTAATATATTACTGCATTAACAGTTTGTATTGACGTAATTACAGAGCCCCACTTGTCTCTTTATATCACGCTCTTCATAAAAGTAGAGAATTAGAGGAAAAACAAGTTTGCGGAGTGTCAGACAGCCAATTAGCGAGTTGCACATCCTTGCCTGGTGCAGATAAATTAGAAACTCGTTCACGATTAAGTGTGCATTAGTCGTTTATGTACAGTTTAGTTGTTTTTCTTTGGTATCCTTAATCTACAATACAAGATCAAATTGACTTTTGCAAGTCATCGTGGTTTAGGCCTACATTGCTTTCAAGTAAGAACGAACTAGTTCATTTATGTTTTTTTTTTTTTTTTTTCATTAATCCAACAAAAAGGCCTGATAATATAAAAGCATTTTACTTTGAACAAACTGTATACAAATACATTTTTGTATAAAATATTTACTCGTGTTTAATAGAATTGAACATACTATTGCAAAAACAACAACAACAAATTATAAGAATAATACTCATATCCGAGCGCAGATATCATAAAAATCATTGCAACAAATCAAAACCCAGGGTCCTGTTTCATAAAACTTGATATCAATAACAAGTTACAAGCTACTGTTATAAGCTACTGAAGTCATGGCATCTGATTGGCTGAGAGCAAATGTGTCATAGAAATTTAGCAGTTGTTATAAATAACAAGTTTTATGAAACCGGCCCCAGGTCTTGCTAATTGTTCCGATTTACACAAGATTAGTATCATGACTTTAATCTAAAATTTATACATTTACATTATTCTTCTTCATACATGTAAATATAATTACTTGTAGCTCAATGTTAATGTTAAGATATACATACTGGATTACAATTGAATGGTTTCATGATTAAGTTTAACCTGGCTGCAAAAAAAAACATGTGTTTGGCTGGTAAGTAATCAACCAAGGAATTGATGGCATTAAATCTTCTCCGGGGGATTGGGTAATGACTAATAATGCCTATCAAAGGCCACAAGCGAATCGAGTTGGTCTCGAACCCAGAAGCTCATGGTTACGAGACCACTGTGCTACAATTAAGCTATCGCGCCTCAACGATAATACTGAATCACTATTATATTGTATCGGATTTTGAACTTGAAGTTGACTAGG
This sequence comes from Strongylocentrotus purpuratus, assembly GCF_000002235.5. NCBI lineage: Eukaryota > Metazoa > Echinodermata > Echinoidea > Camarodonta > Strongylocentrotidae > Strongylocentrotus > Strongylocentrotus purpuratus. Next base: position 26,318,947 of record NW_022145602.1, read on the forward strand.
ATTAGCTATTAATTTGTAAGCTCCAATCCCCGAATGTATACTCAATTGTCATGAAATAGTTCAGCCTATTAAACTTTGAACATGATGGTAATAAATAGATTTAATGAATTATGAATTTTTGAAACGATAACTATTTTGTTTAATCATTGCAGCTCAAGAGCTGAATTACATAGTATATATAGCATCATGACAAATTTACAAAGTAAATACACCTAAATTTAAATGACTATAATGCATTTACAATTAAAGAAGGAATAGGAAGGACCCTTGAGTAAAAAGACAGCAAAATAAATATTATGCTCCAAATTGCAATGAAAATTGAGGGAAAAATCCTTGCGAAAGTTTGAGCAATTTCCAATCGAAAATAGGTAAATATTGAATTATTGAAGTTGTCATTTAATAGCGGATCACAAATTGGTAACACTGCGACGTATCTTACGGGTTCCTCTCTAATTTGTTCTGTATATACAGGCAATTCCATCAATTTTCATTTTCTAAAATATTGATGATGGAATAGATTAGTTTTATACAGGGGTTGTATAAAAAACATATGAGCTATAATTATATTTAGGGCGCATGAATGATTGGATTAGAGGAGGCGTGATAGCTCAGTTGGTAGAACAGTGGTCTCATAATCCGGTGACCCCTGTTCGAAACCAAGTCGATGTGCTATAGTGCCCTTCGGTAAGGCATTAATCCGCATTACCAGGTCCCTCGGAGTGAACCTAAAGCCTTCGGTCCTCTGGTTGCTTACTAACTAGCATTAATGCTTTCTTAGCAGTCAGGTAAAATAACCACCACTTACTACTGAAGCATAAACTACTGATTGGAAATTTTCTTAAAGGAAAAAAAAGTGAAAATTCTTTAATGAAGGGCAATTGGGAGGGGAGCTCGAAAGATACGTCACATAGTAACCAATATGTGTTTGATTGATAAACCTCAACCATTCATAAATTTTCGTTTATTTGTTTTCGGTTTTTGTTCAAACTTTCACTGGCCTGTTCCTCTCATTTCACTGCTTCTTTAAAAACAAATTAATATCAGGTTGGACTTCCCCTTTAAATCGATATATATATATATATATGTATAGTAACCATCCTTGATCATTTGCAACGCACAAATTTATTGGGCCAAACTGCCAGACCATTAAGAGATACAAGATTAGCCTGAAAGTTGACCATGCACCTGGCAAACTATTTATTGACTAAATTAATTCCACTCTACATTTTTGGTTCACGTCTCCCAAAAGACACCAAACAGCCGTACGTATTTTAGTCCAGTTTATTGCTTCGAGTATCACATTTTGTTAGATTTTTTAATGAAAGATGCATGTACATTGATTTGAAGGTATCTTAGTACATGAAATTGTTCACGGACATCTGGTCATCCTGCTTCTAACCTTCTTTCAAATCTATTGGATGGCACATGAACACACTATTACTTTCACTTGAATATCATTAGGAAACAACATGGTCACTCTTGTTACTTGCTTTCAATTGAAGAGGCTTGAGGCCGCTGCTTAACTAACTGAGGTACATGAGTCTGCTCGTTTTCTTGGAACGATGATTCTCTCCTTGAACTTCTACAAGTCAGTATCTCCAACGCCTTCTTTCGGAAAGTCCTGCATGTTAGCAGGTAAATGGGTCCGTTCCACCAAGAATTGCTCATCATGAGCATCAGTGCCACCATCCATCCGTAGCCGTACACGAATTGTAAATCCGGTTTTACAACAGAAAGCGCGGTCAGGATGGCAAAAGGTATGCAAGACATATAAAACGACCCTGTCATCAGAAACACCGTCAGAAATCCTTTAAGGCCCTTCCGGTGATGCCGTTTCCGAATCTGTCGGTGATCTTCTTCCTGGTGTCCACTTCCAGAATAACCCTTGCTATTGGAGACACTGCTCTTGAGGTTACCATGAGCAGCTCGATGTTGGTCTTTCTTGCGACGGCTGATACGACAGGCGACCCATAGCAAACGTGCATTCACAAATGTCAGCAGGCACAGAGGCAGCAGGAAAGAACTTCCTACGAAGACCAGAGCAGTTATGTTCCCATGTGAGACGTCTTCGGATGGCCTATTATGATGCAGGACATCTAACCGGTCTGGACCACACATGCCATCGAAGGACTCCTTGAAAGGAAACCCCTGAACTGGCAGGAGAACACACGTGTTCAGCAAGACGTAAATCTTAAGGGTCACAGCCGATACGCGTACACGAGAAACTGTCATGCTCCTCAGATAAAACAACGGACGAGTGATCGACAGATAGCGAAAGAAATTCACGAGACCAACGATGTAAAGCGACTGCATGACCATGAAGGTTGTTACCATAGGAGTCATTCTGCAGATGTTACGAGAAGCAGGAGTTACCTCCAGGAGTTGGATAGAAGCTGTCAGAAGTGATGCAATCATGCCTCCTATGAGATCGGAGTAAGCGAGAATCTGAAGTAGAAGCACCATGACCTCATCAAATAGATAACGTCCTTTATGAAGGACAACTAAAACCAGAATGTTGCTCACGAAGATAAGAATAGCGATGATGATAAAAATTGCGACGGCTGTAATATTTGTACCATTATCAAACCCAAGGCCGCTTTCAGAATCTATTGTCGTAGTGTTTTCCATCTTTTAGATTTTGTACTGACAAGCATCGCGATCTACCTCCAATTGCTGCAATAGAGCACAGGTTATATTTGGGGGGGGCTTTCGAAGTTGAAATGACAACTAATTATGTCGTGTATTTCAGTTGAGTGAACGGCCACACTCGCCTACCTTAAAGGGGCAGTCCATCTTGGTATTAATTTTGTTTAATAAGAGCAGAAAACTGAAATGAACAACTAATAATAATATAATAATAATAATTAATAATATGAATATGTATAAAGCGCCTGTATCCACCACACATGAAGCTTTACACATAATGTTACCCTGGTGGTGACCGAGCTGCCAAAGTAACTAGCAGTCAAGCATATTAGTGAAAGTTTTTAGTAATATCCGATTAAAAATAGGAAAGTATCTTTAAAGTCATCATCAGTGAAACACAACTTGGCAACACTGTGATGTATCATTAATTTGTTCAATACATTTTCCTTAATGTAGTTACTGATGACGGAATAGATTTGTTTCATACAGGGGTCGTATAAAAACATGTTTCCAACAATTATATTATTTGGGGTGAATGACTGATTGCAAATTTTCTTACGGGGAAGTATAGATTTTGAAAATGTTATTCGTACAGGATAAATTGGAGGGTAGCTCGCAAGAAACTTCACAGAGTTGCCAATTTGTGTTTGATTGATCGCACCTTCAAAAAGCCATAAGTTTCTTATTTTCAATCCGATTTTGCTCAAACGGCTCTTATTAAAACTAACTTAATATCAGGTTGGACTTTCCCTTTAAGTACAAAATCTACAGAACCTGTAAATTATAAACTAATTAATCTACTTCAATGATCGATCAAATTGAAAGCAGATTAAGTGCAATGAATATATTAATGAGCACCCCCCTCCCCCTCCCAAGAAAATACACTTAGATGTGAATAATGGTGAGGGGCAAATGAAGGGTGGCAAATGAATTTAAATTACTATGCCTTTAAAATGGGGGGGGGGGGGGAATAGGAAAGACGCCCAAAGTAAAAAGACTTCGCTAATATTGTCATTTATAATTACACAATTCAAGTACATCGATTAAAATTGTAAAAATGCATCTTTGACACTGTCTTGTTTGTCACCTTTTCACTTTAAGATGTAGACCAGTTTTGGAAACGCCCCCCTCTCAAAAAATTAAATAGAAGCTCTTATTACCAATTATGTGAAAGAATATTATTTGACTAATACGTGATAATACAAATTTAGCCGGGAAACCGCCTACTAATTGATATATTTTGTAAATTATCATTATCGATCCGGCCTGGATAGATATCACGTAATATACAGTGCTTGTAACTTTACCAAAACTGGGCCAAATTTCTTATAATTTTGATGATTTCAGAACCTTGCAGCCTACACACAATACGTATTATGCTAGATGATCCACCTTTTCTGATCGATTCCACACCTTTTCTTTCACAATGCAATCGCATGACCAGAACTGGTGTATACCTTTAATGACAGCTTTAACTTCACGACACGAGGCTTGTCCAAATTTGATCCGCAGCTTAATTAGGAAAACGGGTGACACGAACCAGAACCTGGATAATACAGTGTGAGTCAAAATAAAAGGTTTACACCTAGAAAATTGCTAATTATTTTAAAATTCATCTACGAACAGTAAATTATTATACATCTTATGAAAGCCTGTTTTATTCCAAATCATTAGGTATCATTTCTGTGTGGTATGTGTTCACGCTTGGATGAACAGGATACATTGTTTGCGAGATTGCAAAAATCGACTAGCGCCAAAGTGATACCTACAGAATGTATTATGTTGGGATTAAGCGGAGTGAGAGAATGATTTGAATGTATCAAATGAAATGCATTGCATATGCTTTTTGTCGAAGCGAAGTCAAACACACACATACACATACGCACAAATGTTTGTTGATATTTCATATTCGATATCTGATATGTGTGGCATGATTAACTTCGTTAGGGATGTTATTTGGATCTGCAAAGACCGAATTAATACCCAAATCCCAATTGTTTTATTCAAATATCACATAAGCAACTTTGGCGCAAGTCACTTTTGGCACTCTCGGAAACAATGCCTCCTGTTCATCCAAGCGTGAACACATACCACATAAAAATGATACCAAATGATTTGGGATAAAACACCCTTTCATATGATGTATAATAATTAACTGTTCATAGATGATTTCTAAAATAATTTGCATTTGTCTAGGTGTAAACTTTTTTTTTGGACTCATTCTGTAGAGATGAATAATGAACTGTGATAGGGGCGAATGATACACTAAAGGGAAAGTCCAACCTAATATTAATTTGGGTATGACAAGAGCGGAAAATTGAGGGAAACAAATTAATGAACGTTTGAGCAATTCCCGATCGAAATGGGAAGGTTATGAATTATTAAAACTTCTCATTAGCGGATCATAAATTGGCAACACTGTGACGTATCTTGCGAGCTCTTCTCCAATTCGCTCTGTACAGAAAATGTCATCAATTTTCATTTTCTTACTAATTGATGATGGAATAGATTAGTTTTATACAGGGGTTGTGTAAAAACATATTTTCTATACTTTCATTTAAGGTGCATGAATGATTAAAACATTTCTTAAAGGAAAATACAATTTTTTAAAAGTTCTTTAATACAGGGCAATTGGGAGTGGAGCTCGGAAGATACGTCACAGAGTTGCCAATTTGTGTTTGATTGATCGCAACATTACAACTTTGTTTTATATTTGTTATCGGGTTTTGTTCAAACTTTCACTGACCTGTTCCTCTCATTTCTCTGCTTCTTTGAAAACCAAATTAATATCAAGGTGGCCTTCCCCTTTAAATCTATATAAAGTGTCCGACCTTTGTAGTCATTTGCAACGCACAAATTTGGTGATGAAATTGGGCCAACTGCCAGACCGTAGGAGATGCAAGATTAGCCCGAAAGCTAACAACCTGCCGAGCTGTTTAATGACTAAATAAAGTCCACTCTACATTTTGGGGTCACGTTTCTCAAAAAGACACCTAACATCCTTACGTATTTTAGTTCAGTTTATTGTTTTGAGTATCACATTTTGTATAGATTGTTTATAAAAAAAGATACATGTACACGTACATTGATTTGAAGGTATCTTATTTCCACCGAAATAAAGAGAAGAATTTCAAATCAATCTATTCTCATGCAAAACGAGGACCCCAAAAGCTAAAAGAAAAAAATACAAATAAAATTGTAAGCTCCAAATTGTCCTGAAATCTTGTGTAAGGATTACAATTTTGCTAATATTTTCCATCATAATTACAAATTCAAGCCATTGCTAGTATTCAAACAAAACAAGAATGCGTACGTCCGGCCCCATCCTTTGAAAGCCTCTAATATAAAAGTGATCACGGAGATCTTGTCATCCTGCTTTTAAACTTCTTTCAAATCTATGTGATGGCACATGAACACACAATACTCTGCACTTGAATATCAGGAAACAACATGGTCACCCTTGTTACTTGGGAACGTAGCCCGTCAACATGGTCAACAAGTTCACTTCTACGCAGATGATGTGACATTTGATCCAAGAGTGGCAACTGATGAAAAGGCCATAGCTGCAAGGATGACCTCGTGCCTAGCCGATATCCGTCAATAGATGACGGTGAAGAATTTCATGAAACTGAATATCTTATCATTTCCTCACCGAACATGAGGAACAAGATCAGCTCCATGGACCTCCAAGTTGTCAATGTGTCTTTCTCTCCTTCGGTAAGCGCCCGTAACTTTGGGGTCTACTTTGATCAGTCCATGAAAATGGACAGGCATATTTCACAGGTATGTCAGACTGCTTACTTCCAGCTTCGTAACATTGCATCCATTAGACCATTGCTTACGAGGATGGCAGCAGAAAGCCTTGTCCATTCACTCATTTCCTCTAGACTCGATTTATATAACAGTCTTCTAGCTGGCCTTCCTTCTGCAACCTTGAGCAGACTTCAAGCAGTACAGAATGCAGCAGAACGTTTGCTTACTGGGCTGAGGAAGCATGATCACATCTCTCCTGTCCTGGCTGAGCTATATTGACTTCCTGTCAAGAGCAGAATTGAATTCAAGGTCCTGCTGCTCACATCTAAGGCAATTTATGGTCAGACCCCAGGATATGTGTCATCTTTAATCGAGCGGCGTCATCTTCGCCCTGGACTTCGCTCATCTGGCCTTACTCTCCAGGTGCCCATTACTCATCTCAAGGGATGTGGAGACCGGGAATTTTCCTCTATTGCTCCTCGCCTGTGTAATTCCCTCCCATCAGCTATTCGCGAAATTGACAACCTGGATCACTTCAAAGCTTCACTCAAAACTCACATCTTCCTTCAGACATTTAAATGCTAATGTTATTGGAGGAGCTCGCGCCTTTGAATGTTTTTTGAAACAGATATATGGCGTCATACAAATGCTGTTCACCATCATCATCAGTTGCTTTCAATTGAAGATGCTTGAGGCCGCTGCTTAAATACATAAGATACATGAGTCTGCTCGTTTTCTTGGAACGATGACATTCTCCTTGAATTTCTACAAGTCAAGATCTCCAAGGCCTTCTTTCGGAAAGTCCTGCATGTTAAGAGATAAATGGGTGCATTCCACCAAGAATTTCTCATCATAAGCATAAGTGTCACCATCCATCCGTAGCCGTACACGAATTGTAAATCCGGTTTTACAACAGAAAGCGCGGTCAGGATGGCAAAAGGTATGCAAGACACATAAAACGACCCTGTCAACAGAAATACCGTCAGAAATCCTTTCAAGCCCTTCTGGTGATGCCGTCTCCCAATCTGTCGGTGATCTTCTTCCCGCTGTCCACTTCCAGAATAACCATTGCCTTTGGAGATACTGCTCTTATGGTTACTTTGCACAGCTTGATGTTGGTCTTTTTTGCGACGGCTGATACGACAGGCGATGCAAAGCAGACGTGCATTTACAAATGTCAGCAGGCACAGAGGAAGTAGGAAAGAACTTCCTACGAAGAAAAGAGCAGTTATGTTCCCATGTGAGACGTCTTCGGACGGCCTATTATGATGCAGGACATCTAACCCATCTGGACCACACATGTCATCGAAGGACTCCTTGAAAGGAAACCCCTGAACTGGCAGGAGAACACACGCATTCAGCAAGACGTAAATCTTGAGGGTCACAGACGCTACGCGTACACGAGAAACTGTCACGCTCCTCAGATAAAACATCGGACGCGTGACCGACAGATAGCGAAAGAAATTCACGAGACCAACGATGTAAAGCGATTGCATGACCATGAAGGTTGTTAACATAGGGGTAACCCTGCAGATGTTACGAGAAGCAGGAGTTACCTCCAGGAGTTGGATAAAAGCTATCAGAAGTGATGCAACCATGCCTCCTATGAGATCTGAGAAGGCAAGAATCTGAAGTAGAAGCACCATGACCTCATCAAATAAATAACGTCCTTTATGAAAGATAACTAGAACCAGAATGTTGCCCACGAAGATAAGAATAGCGATGATGATAAAAATTGCGACGGCGGAAATATTTGTACCATTATCAAACCCAAGGCCGCTTTCGAAGTCTATTTCCGAAGTGTTTTCCATCTTTTAGATTTTGTACGTACAAGCATCGCGATCTACTTCCAATTGCTGCGATAAAGCACAGGTTATTTATTTTTTTTTTTTATGGGGGGGGGGGGGGGCTTTCGAAGATGAAATGAAAACTAATTATGTCGTGTATTTCAGTTGAGTGCACAGCCAAACTCGCCTACCATAAAGGGGCAGACCACCTTGGTATTAATTTTGTTCTAATGAGAGCAGAAAAGTGAAATGAACAATTAATAATAACAATAATAATAATAATAATAATTAATACTATGAATATTTGTATAGCGCCGGTATCCGCCAGGCTCTGACGCTCATGGCGCTTTACACATATATTACTCTGGTTGTAGCCGAGCTGCCAAAATAACTAGCGCTCAAGTATATTAGTGAAAGTTTTAGTAATATCCGATTAAAAATAGGAAAGTATTTTTTTAAGTCATCATCAGTAAAACACAACTTGGCAACACTGTGACGTATCATGAATTTGCTCAATACATTTTCCTTTATGTAGTTATTGATGACGAAATAGATTTGTTTCATACAGGGGTCGTATAAAAACATGAAAAGAATTTAAATTACTATAATGCCTTTAAAATGGGGGGGGGGGGGAGGAAAGACGTCCAAAGTAAAAAGACTTCGCTAATATTGCCATTTATAATAACACAATTCAAGTACATCGATTAAAATTGTAAAAATGTATCTTTGACACTGTCTTGTTTGTCACCTCTTCACTTTAAGGTATAGACCAGTTTTGGAACCCCCCCCCCCCCTCTCAAAAATGAAATGGAAGCTCTTATTACCAATCATGTGTAAGAATATGATTTGACTAATACGTGATGATACAAATTTTGCCGGGAAACCGCCTACTAATTGATATATTTTGTAAATTCTCATTATCGATCCGACCTGGATAGATATCACGTAATATACAGTGCTTGTAACTTTACCAAAACTGGGCCAAATTTCTTATAATTTTGATGATTTCAGAACCTTGCAGTCCACACACAATACGTATTATGCTAGATGATCCACCTTTTCTGATCGATTCCACACCTTTTCTTTCACAATGCAATCGCATGACCAGAACTGGTGTATACCTTTAATGACAGCTTTAACTTCACGACACGAGACTTGTCCAAAATTGATCCGCAGCTTAATTAGGAAAACGGGTGACACGAACCCGAACCTGGATAATACAGTGTGAGTCAAAATAAAAAGGTTTACACCTAGAAAAATGCTAATTATTTTAAAATTCATCTATGAACAGTAAATTATTATACATCTTATGAAAGAGTGTTTTATTCCAAATCATTTCGTGTCATTTCTGTGTGGTATGTGTTCACGCTTGGATGAACAGGATACATTGTTTGCGAGATTGCAAAAATCGACTAGCGCCAAAGTGATACCTACAGAATGTATTATGTTGGGATTAAGCGGAGTGAGAGAATGATTTGAATGTATCAAATGAAATGCATTGCATATGCTTTTTGCCAAAGCAAAGTCAAACACACACATACACACACGCATAAATATTTGTTGATATTTCATATTCGATATCTGATATGTGTGGCATGATTAACTTCGTTAGGGATGTTATTTGGATCTGCAAAGACCGAATTAATACCCAAATCCCAATTGTTTTATTTAAATATCACATAAGCAACTTTGGCGCAAGTCACTTTTGGCACTCTCGGAAACAATGCCTCCTGTTCATCCAAGCGTGAACACATACCACATAAAAATTATACCAAATGATTTGGGATAAAACACCCTTTCATATGATGTATAATAATTAACTGTTCATAGATGATTTCTAAAATAATTTGCAATTGTCTAGGTGTAAATTTTTTTTGACTCATACTGTAGAGATGAATAATGATCTGTGATAGGGGCGAATGATACACTAAAGGGAAAGTCCAACCTAATATTAATTTGGGTATGATAAGAGCGGAAAATTGAGAGAAACAAATTAGTGAACGTTTGAGCAATTCCCGATCGAAATGGGAAGGTTATGAATTATTAAAACTTCTCATTAGCGAATCATAAATTGGCAACACTGTGACGTATCTTGCGAGCTCCTTTCCAATTCGCTCTGTACAGAAAATGTCATCAAATTTCATTTTCTTACTAATTGATGATGGAACAGATTAGTTTTATACAGGGGTTGTGTAAAAACATATTTTCTATACTTTCATTTAAGGTGCATGAATGATTTAAACATTTCTTAAAGGAAAACACAATTTTTTAAAAGTTCTTTAATACAGGAAAATTGGGAGAGGGGCTCGGAAGATACGTCACAGAGTTGCCAATTTGTGTTTGATTGATCGCAACATTACAACTTTGTTTAATACTTGTTATCGGGTTTTGTTCAAACTTTCACTGACCTGTTCCTCTCATTTCTCTGCTTCTTTGAAAACCAAATTAATATCAAGGTGGCCTTCCCCTTTAAATCTATATAAAGTGTCCGACCTTTGTAGTCATTTGCAACGCACAAATTTGGTGATGAAATTGGGCCAACTGCCAGACCGTAAGGAGATGCCAGATTAGCCCGAAAGCTAACAACCTGGCGAGCTGTTTAATGACTAAATAAAGTCCACTCTACATTTTGGGGTCACGTTTCTCAGAAGACACTTAACATCCTTACGTATTTTAGTTCAGTTTATTGTTTCGAGTATCACATTTTGTATGGATTTTTTATAAAAAGATACATGTACACGTACATTGATTTGAGGGTATCTTATTTCCACCGAAATAAAGAGAAGAAAGAAGAATTTCAAATCAATCTATTCTTATGCCAAACGAGGACCCCCAAGTTTAAAAAAAATAAAATTGTAAGCTCCAAATTGTTCTGAAATCTTGTGTAAGGATTACGTTTTTGCTAATATTTTCCATCATAATTACAAATTCAAGCCATTGCTAGTATTCAAACGAAAGAAGGATACGTTCGTCCGGCCCCATCCTTTGTTTGATAGCCTCTAATATAAAAGTGATCACGGAGATCTGGTCATCCTGCTTTTAAAGTTCTTTCAAATCTATGTGATGGCACATGAACACACTATTACTCTGCACTTGAATATCATTAGGAAACAACATGGTCACTCTTGTTACTTGGGAACGTAGCCCGTCAACATGGTCAACAAGTTCACTTCTACGCAGATGACACTCAGCTGTATGTGACATTTGATCCAAAAGTGGCAACTGATGAAAAGGCCATAGCTGCAAGGATGACCTCGTGCCTAGCCGATATCCGTCAATGGATGGTCGAGAATTTCATAAAACTCAATGATGACAAGACTGAATATCTTATCATTTCCTCACCGAACATGAGGAACAAGATCAGCTCCATGGACCTCCAAGTTGGCAATGTGTCTGTCTCTCCTACGGTAAGCGCCCGTAACTTTGGGGTCTACTTTGATCCGTCCATGAAAATGGACAGGCATATTTCACAGGTATGTCAGACTGCTTACTTCCAGCTTCGTAACATTGCAGCCATTAGACCATTGCTTACAAGGATGGCAGCAGAAAGCCTTATCCATTCACCCATTTCCTCTAGACTTGATTTATATAACAGTATTCTAGCTGGCCTTCCTTCTGCAACCTTGAGCAGACTTCAAGCAGTACAGAATGCAGCAGAACGTTTGCTGCCTACTGGGCTGAGGAAGCATGATCTCTCCTGTCCTGGCTGAGCTAGTTTGGCTTCCTGTCAAGAGCAGAATTGAATTCAAGGTCCTGCTTCTCACATTGAAGGCAATTCATGGTCAGACCCCCAGGATATGTGTCATCTTTAATCGAGCGGCGTCATCTTCTCCCTGGACTTCGCTCATCTGGCCTTACTTTCCAGGTGCCCATTACTCATCTCAAGGGATGTGGAGACCGGGCATTTTCCTCTATTGCTCCTCGCCTGTGTAATTCCCTCCCATCATCTATTCACGAAATTGACAATCTGGATCACTTCAAAGCTTCACTCAAAACTCACATCTTCCTTCTGACATTTAAATGCTAATGTTATGGAGGAGCTCGCGCCTTTGAATGTTTTTTGAACCAGATATATGGCGTCATACAAATGCTGTTCACCATCATCATCAGTTGCTTTCAATTGAAGATGCTTGAGGCCGCTGCTTAAATACATAAGATACATGAGTCTGCTCGTTTTCTTGGAACGATGACATTCTCCTTGAATTTCTACAAGTCAAGATCTCCAAGGCCTTCTTTCGGAAAGCATGTTAAGAGGTAAATGGGTGCATTCCACCAAGAATTGCTCATCATAAGCATAAGTGTCACCATCCATCCGTAGCCGTATACGAATTGTAAATCCGGTTTTAAAACAGAAAGCGCGGTCAGGATGGCAAAAGGTATGCACGACACATAAAACGACCCTGTCAACAGAAACACCGTCAGAAATCCTTTCAAGCCCTTCCTATGATGCCGTCTCACAATCTGTCGGTGATCTTCCTCCCGCTGTCCACTTCCAGAATAACCATTGCTATTGGAGATACTGCTCTTATGGTTACTTTGCACAGCTTGATGTTGGTCTTTTTTGCGACGGCTGATACGACAGGCGATGCAAAGCAGACGTGCATTTACAAATGTCAGCAGGCACAGAGGGAATAGGAAAGAACTTCCTACAAAGACAAGAGCAGGTATGTTCCCATGTGAGACGTCTTCGGATGGCCTATTATGATGCAGGACATCTAACCCATCTGGACCACACATGTCATCGAAGGACTCCTTGAAAGGAAACCCCTGAACTGGCAGTAGGACACACGTGTTCAGCAAGACGTAAATCTTGAGGGTCACAGACGCTACGCGTACACGAAAAAATGTCATGCTCCTCAGATAAAACATCGGACGCGTGATCGACAGATAGCGAAAGAAATTCACGAGACCAACGATGTAAAGCGACTGCATGACCATGAAGGTTGTTACCATAGGGGTCATTCTGCAAATGGTACGAGAAGCAGGAGTTACCTCCAGGAGTTGGATAGAAGCCGTCAGAAGTGACGCAATCATGCCCCCTATGAGATCGGAGTAAGCGAGAATCTGAAGTAGAAGTACCATGACCTCATCAAATAAATAACGTCCTTTATGAAGGACAACTAGAACGAGGATGTTGCTCACGAAGATTAGAAAAGCGATGATGATAAAAATTGCGACGGCTGTAATATTGTCACCATTATTAGACACAAGGTTGCTTTCGAAATCTGTTCCCGTCATGTTTTCCATCTTTCCAGATTTCGTTCTGACAAGCACCGCGATTTAATTCCAATTGCTGCGATAAAGCACTGGTCATATTTTGGGGGCTTTCAAAGTTAAAATGACAACTGGTTACACATGTATATGTCGTGTATTTCAGTTGAGTGCTAAGGTGCTTTTATGATAGCCAAAGCTGTAGTCGCCCACCTTAAAGGGGCGGTGCACCCTGGTATTAATTTGTTTTTAATAACAGCAAAAAACCTAAGTTGAAGAAAAACATTAGTGAAAGTTTAAGTATTATCCGATTATAAATATTAAAGTTATACATTTTTGGAGTTGTCGTCACTGAAACACAAATTGGCAACACTATGACGTATCTTGAAATTACTCTGTACAGAAAATTTCAATTATTTCTTTAATTTTTTTTAGTTATTTATGACGAAATGGATTTGTTTCATACAGGGGTTGTATTAAAACACTTTTCCAACGATTATATTATTCAAGGTGAATGTATGATTACAATTTTTCTCAAACAAATTTTAAATTGTTTACGTTTTTTCGAAATGGGCAAATTGGAGGGTCGCTCTCAAGATACGTCACAGAATTGCCAATTTGTGTTTGATTGATCGCATCTTCAACAAATTCATAACTTTCTTACTTTTATTCGTTTTCTTTGTTCAAACTTTCACTGACCTGTTCCTCTCATATTTCTGCTCCTATCAAAACCAATTTAATATCAGGGCGGACTTCCCCTTTAAGTACAAAATCTAAAGCTTTCTATTTGACCAATTATTGAAGTAGATCAAGTGCAATAGGCCTATACATGCACTTAGGTGTAAAAAAAAAGTGGAGGGAAACGGTAAACACTTAATATATTGCTGCATTAACAGTTTGTATTGACGTTATTACAGAGCTCTCCCTGTCCCTTTATATCACGCTCGCCATGCACAAAGGTAGAGAATTAGAGGAAAAACAAGTTTGCGGAGTGTCAGACAGCCAAATAGCGAGTTGCACATCCTTGCCTGATGCAGATAAATTGGAAACTCGTTATGGTTTCATAGTTAAGTTTTACCTGACTGCAAAAAGAACATGTGTTTGGCTTGTAAGAAATCAACCAAGGAATTGATGGCTTTAAGTCTTTTCCGGGGGATTGGGTTATGGCTAATAATGCCTATCAAAGGCCACAAGTGAATCGAGTTGGTTTCGAACCCAGAAGCTCATGGTTACGAGACCACTGTGCTACAATTAAGCTATGGCGCCTCAACGATAATACTGAATCACTTTTTTATTGTATCGGATTTTGAACTTGAAGTTGACTAGGATCGGCTATTAATTTGTTGGCTCCAATCCCCGAATGTATACTTAATTGTCATGAAATATTTTGGCCTATTATACTTTGAACATTTTGGTAACAATGAGTTACATGGTTATAAATTCTTTTAAACGATATTCTTTTAAATCATTGCAGCACAAAAGGTGAATTACATAGTATTATATAGCATCATGACAAATTTTCAAAGTAAATACACCTAAATTTAAATGACTATATTTATTTTGTCTGGCCGGTTTGTTGAAGATCTAACAAACTGCTACCGTAGTGCCGTAGACGAGTACAGCCAGCGACGTGCATGGGTGGGAGGACTGCAGATATGTTCACTACATTCAACAGTTGCTTCCCCTACTGACAACACGCCTTGCCAGCGCGTCAGTATACGGCAAAAAACCCTCATGACAATTATGGAAAGACAACTTAAAGGAGGCCGTAAAGCCCATGGCCGTAACGGGCGCAACACTCAGAGTTGCAAATTGACCAGTAAACGCATCGAAGAGGATTCTTTTGATGAAGTTTTGCAGTCAAAGCCAAATGGAAGCTGTAAGATGGAGGGATGCAATAAAACTGGCCAAAAATCTGAACTAAATATTTGTACATACAATGTTAGAACCTTGAGAACCGAGGAAAGTTTAGAAAGTTTGTTGGATGAACTAGAGGGATTCAAATGGGACGTCATCGGGCTCGCTGAAACGAAGAGACGAGGAGAAGGATTGACAGAACTGAAAGGAGGCACATGGCTCTACAACAGAGGAAAAACAGAGGATGACAAAAATACAAAAGGAATTGGATTTTTAATCCACAACAAATTTAAGGACTATGTGAAAGAAGTTAAAAGCTATTCAAACAGGGTAGCAGCCATGAAAATACAATTGACGGGAAAGGATGAAATGTGCATCATACAAGTTTATGCACCCACAAGTGATTATGATGATATAACAGTGGAGGAATTCTATGAAGATATCAATAAGGCCATTACAGACAATTCGGGTACCTACACAGTACTTATGGGTGACTTCAACGCGAAAATCGGACAACGTGAAAAAGGGGAAGAAAATATCATGGGATCATTCAGCTACGGAGAAAGAAACAGGAGAGGTGAAAGGATGATAGAATTTGCAATGGAACATAAACTTAAAGTGACCAATACATACTTTAAGAAACACAAGAGTCGTTACTGGACCTGGGAGAGTCCAAATGGAGTTACTAAAAACCAGATAGATTTCATACTTAGTAACCAGCGAGGGATAATCAAGAACTGCGAAGTCATCACCAATGTAGATATTGCAAGTGATCATAGAATGGTAAGAGTCAATATAAGCATCAACAAGAAACTAGCTAGGCTTAGATTCATTCAAAATGAGAGGAAAACACGGATTAACATAGTGAAGCTGAAGGGAAAGAAAGAAGAATTCCAACTAAAGCTTCACAACCGCTTTGATGGATTAGAGTTAGAGGATATGGACATTGATGAGCGATGCGATATGATGACATCAGCAATGCTAGAAGAAGCCAAATCTGTAGCCCCAACTGAGAAAAGAAAGATAGTAAGATCGGAAGAAGACAAAGAAATAGAGGAACTAGATCAAAGAAGAAAGGAAATACGACTGAAAGAATCCAAGACAACAACAGAAAAAGTGGAGTATGCAGAAATAGTCAAATTGGTGAAAAAGAAACGACGTCAAAGAAACAGACGAAAAACTTCTAAACTCATTTTGGAAACTCTAGAAAGCGGAAGGGGACCAAAAACAATACAAAAGATGGCAAGCAAAAAGTCCAGAATGAGCAAACTGAAGAAAAAAGATGGAAATATAACTTCTGACAGATCGGAACTGCTAGAAATATGCGCCGATTTCTACCAGGAACTTTATGGTTCAACGAAAAAACAACCGAAGGATCATATAGATATCTCATCCAGAAAATCAGACATACCGCCAATACTACAGAGAGAAGTTGAGGAAGCTGTAAACAGTATGAAGGACAACAAGGCACCGGGAAATGACGAAATAACAAGTGATATCATCAAACAAGGAGGGGAGGAGACAATCACACAGTTACTGAAACTATTCAACCAGATATTGGAAAAGCAACAGATTCCAACTACTTGGAAAGAGGCAAAAATAATTCTTTTATACAAGAAAGGTGACAAAGCTGATGTCAAAAACTATCGCCCTATCAGCCTTCTATCTCATCTGTACAAGATCTTCACCAAAGTAATCCAAAATAGAATCAAAGATAGATTGGACTCAAATCAACCCAGAGAACAAGCAGGGTTTAGAGCTGGATTCTCAACAACAGACCACCTACAAGCTATAAATCAACTAATTGAGAAGGCAAATGAGTACCAACTTCAACTATGCCTCGGATTCGTAGACTACCAGAAGGCGTTTGATTCCATCGAACACACAGACATGTTTGATGCCCTACGAAAGATTAACATTGAAGAAGGGTATGTGCGCATCCTGGAAGATATTTACACCAACGCAGTAGCCAGAATTCACATTGATAATGATGTATCAAAGGAGGTCAAGATCCAGAGGGGAGTCCGACAGGGAGACACATTATCTCCAAAGATATTCACAGCCACTATAGAGGAAGTATTTAAAAAGTCGCATTTAAATGGAGGAATAAACATTGATGGGGAAACGCTTACTGATCTAAGATTTGCTGATGATGTGGCCTTGATCTCAACATCAACCAAAGACTTGGAAGACCAGCTGACAGGTCTCAACAGGGAGAGCAAACGTATTGGCCTAACTATGCACAAAGAGAAAACTAAATATATGACTAATTATGACACAGATGAAAACATCGAGATAGAAGGTCGAACGTTAGAGAGAGTGAGCAGTTACAAATATCTGGGACAAACTTTGAAAATGGAGGACACCACAAAAGAAGAAGTTATGATGAGAGTAAAAGCAGGATGGATGAACTTTGGAAGATACAAAGACATGTTGACCGATAAAAACATACCCATGTCACTAAGAAGCAGAATGTTCAACCAATGCATTCTAACAACTATGACATATGGATCAGAAACATGGTCATTGACAAAGGATCTAGAACAGAAGCTTGTGACTACTCAAAGAGCTATGGAGAGAAAGATGTCGCATTTATCTCTGCGAGACAAAATCAACCACAAAGTCATACGCCAGAAAACAAAGGTTAAAGACATCGTGGAGAAAGTAAGAGAATCAAAGTGGAGATGGGCTGGGCATGTAGCAAGACTGCAGGACAATAGATGGACAAATCGTTTAACAGAATGGCAACCAAGGGTGGGAAAGAGAAGAAGAGGAAGGCAGAAGAGAAGATGGAGAGATGACCTAACATCATACATGGGAACGGCCGCTTGGACCAGGACAGCTAGAAACAGAAGAGAATGGAAATTTCATGAGGAGGGCTTTGTCCAACGTCTGGATGAACTATAGCCTGATAGATAGATAGAATGCCTTTACAAATTAAAAAGTCAGCATAATAGGTACTAAGCTTCAAATTGTAATGAAATGCTATGTAAAGATTAAGACTTCGCTAACATTTCCTGTAATAATTACATAATTCAAGTCATACGAATGTATCTTTGACAGTTGTTTGTCCACTTTGAGTTTAATGAGAGTTTTAACTTCACTGCACGACGCTTTTAATCATCCCTTTCCTCACGCCCCGATAATAAAGATGAATAATGATCTGTGATAAGGGCTAATGATACACTTAAGTGGGTGCACTGGTGCAGTGAAAGTGCATGTGCAAGTGCGAATGGGGTTCTGGTTGGTAATGTTTATAATCGAATGCTAGTGTATTTTTTGAATTAATGAATTAAAAATATATTCGAATTTAGAGACGAAGTTTAATGAGAAACGATTCTGTATGATGATATGATGCGACGTTTTAGTGTCGCTTTAAATGAATAAAAGGCCGGGCATGATTTAATTATTTTAGATAAATTGTTCCATAAATCGGGGCCATGATGTCTGATTCTCAGAAATACGAGTTGGATAAGAATGAATTGTGTTATTACGAACAAAAACAATTATCCAATGAAGGTGGCAGTTGCTTATTCATGTATTTGAACATAAAAATTGCAACTTGGAGAGTATGTAAGTCAATGACTTTTAACTTTAAAAATAATGGGTCTGTATGGGCTAAAATAAAAAGGATCCAGCACAAATGCACAGGGCCCTTTTTGGTAATAAAAGAATCGAATTAAGTTTGGCTACATCACAATTTTCCCAAAAAATATTACAGTATGTTAGACAGTATGTTAGATATGAAAGTACGAGTGTGTTATACAATAAAATATAACGTAGTATGGGGCAAAAGACATTTTAAAGGTAATACAAAGTTTGGGGAATTTTTGAAAGTTGGGTAGATAGTAATTCTTTACAATTTTGATATATTTGGATGCCCATGTAGATGTATTATAAGCATTAGAAAATTTAGCCCCTGAAACACTTCTGCTTTCGAGAAAAAATTCAAATATAAAAATTTACCGGTGCTCCCGGTAAATTTTGATAAATTTAAAATAGCGACTACGGCCGTACACTAGTAGCTGCGGCCATGGAAATCTCAGAATATGTAGTTGTGATACATAATTTCCAAACGGGAACAACTAATCGGTCTATTTTAGTCAAGAAACATCGTTTTATAGCTTAATTAATATGTTGACCTTGAGAGGGAGCTATACAACATAAAGAGCTAATACTTTAGAACCAATTTCAACCCCGACAGCGATCACTGAATATTGTAGGATCGCATATGCTTACAATATGTTCATTTGAACCATATTCATGACCCCATATCAAAACTTTGTATTACCTTTAACTTATTTATGATTCGAACAAGTCTGGATATACACACAGATACATGATGTAAGTGATCATTCCATGTTAAATTTTCATCAATGAATACTTTTTGTTCGATTGGCATATTTTCAATTTTAATACTAATACGGAAATTAGTTAAATGAGAATAAAGTGTTTAAAGTGAATAAATTGTGTTTTCTTATGTGTAATGAGAGCTTATTACACTTCATTTCGAAACTTTTCACAATTTAAAACATTGACTAATGATTCTAATTTCTTATGAGAGCAACAAAATCATCTGCAAAAAGAATAAATGACAATAAAGAAGATTTGTTGGATATATCATTTATGTACAAAAGAAATAAACGTGGGCCTAAAAGTAAAATGGAGCCTTGGGGAACACCACAATTTACGGAAAGTTAATCCGAATTAAGACAGTTAGATTTAAAATATTGTTTTCTATTTGTTAAATAATCCTGAAGATATGAGAGGACTTGGCCCCGAATACCATAAAAAGAGAGTTTTTGGAGTAAAATATCATGATTGAGCGTATCAAACGCTTTACTAAGATATAAACAAATATCACTTGTTCTTTTTTTGCTATATGGCATTATTAATCTTATCATAAATTTGTACTAAGGCCAAGTCAATGGAGTGATATTTTTCTGAAACTGTATTGAACTTGGTGAGTACAAAATCGAGTAAATAAACCTTTTATGTAAAATTTTCTCTAAAACTTTAGAAATACTAGAAAGAACAGATATTGGACGATAACTACTAATTTCATGCGAATAGTATTTGTTAAAGATCGGAATTACCTTCGCTATCTTAAATAAATCTGGAAAAATACCTTGCAAAAAAGATTGATTAATAATATGGGTTAGTGGATTAGCAATAACATGTATTATTTGTTTCAAAAGTGAAGTACTAATTCTATCACAACCTTGAGCTTTGGACATGTTTTAATGCTTTAGTAACGCTAGTAATTTGCGGGACTTAAAGTGATTGTTGGATTCGATCTGATAAAATTGAAAGCAGCTTTCAATTTGATCAATCATTGAAGTAGATTAATTAGATTATAACTTACAGGTACTGTAGATTTTGTACTTAAAAGGGAAGTCCGCCCTGGTATTACGTTGGTATTGATAGGAGCAGAAAAATGAGAAAAATGGGTCAATAACAGTTTGAGCAAAATCGGATTGAAAATAAGAAATTCATAACTTTTTGAAGGTGCGATCAATTAAACAAAAATTGGCAACTCTGTGACGTGTCTTGCAAGCTACCCTCCAGTTTGTCTTGTTCGAATAACATTTCCAAAATTTATACTTCCCCGTAAGAATATTTGAAATCATACATCCAACCTACATAATATAATTCTTGGAAACATGTTTTCATACGACCACTGTATGAAATTACAACAATTTAAAGTTGTTGAGCAAATTCAAGATAATATCTTTATTATTATTATGTATTATGTTTTATTATTATTATTATTATCATTCATTGTTTATTTCAGTTTTCTGCTCTTATTAAAACAAAATTAATACCAAGGTTGACTGTCCCTTTAAGGTAGGCGAGTACGGATTTGGCTTTCATAAAGCAGCTTCGCACTCAACCGAAATACACGACACAATCAGTTGTCATTTCAACTTCGAAAGCCCCCAAAATACAACCTGTGCTTTATCGCAGCAATTGGAAGAAGATCGCGGTGCTTGTCAGTACGAAATCTGGAAAAATGGAAAACACTACGGAATTAGATTTCGAAAGCGGCATTGGGTCTGATAATGGTACAAATACTACAGCCGTTGCCATTTTTATCATCATCGCTTTTCTTATCTTCGTAAGCAACATTCTGGTTCTAGTTGTCCTTCATAAAGGCTGTTATCTATTCGATGAAGTCATGGTACTTGTACTTCAGATTCTCGCTTACTCCGATCTCATAGGAGGCATGATTGCGTCACTTCTGACGGCTTCTATCCAACTCCTGGAGGTAACTACTTCTTCTCGTACAATCTGCAGGGTGACCCCTATGGTAACAACCTATATGGTCATGCAGTCGCTTTACATTGTTGGTCTCGTAAATTTCTTTCGCTATCTGTCGGTCACGCGTCCAATGTTTTATCTGAGGAGCGTGACAGTTTCTCGTGTTCGCGTAGCGTCTGTGACCCTCAAGATTTACGTCTTGCTGAACGCGTGTGTCTTACTGCCAGTTCAGGGGTTTCCTTTTAAGGAGTCCTTCGATGACATGTGTGGTCCAGATCGGTTAGATGTCCTGCGCCATAATAGGCCACCCAGAGACATCTCCTTTGGGATGCCAGCGCTTGTCTTCATAGGAGTTTCCTTCCTACTCCCTCTGTACCTTCTGACATTTGTAAATGCACGTCTGCTATGGATCGCCTGTCGTATCAGCCGTCGCAAGAAAGACCAACATCAAGCTGTAAATAGTAACCTCAAGAGCAATATCTCTAATAGCAATTGTTATTCTGGAACTGGAAGTGGACACCAGGAAGAAGATCACCAACAGATTGGAAGACGGCATCACCGGAAGGGCCTTAAAGGATTTCTGATGGTGTTTCTGTTGACAGGGTCATTTTATGTGTCTTGTATACCTTTTGCCATCCTGACCGTACTTTCTGTTGTGAAGCCAGATATACAATTCGTGTACGGATACGGATGGCTGGTGGCACTTATGCTCATGGTTAGCAATTCTTGGTGGAACGCACCCATTTACCTCTTAACATGCAGGACTTTCCGAAAGAAGGCCTGGGAGATACTGACTTGTGGGAATTCAAGAAGAATGTCATCGTTCCAAGAAAACGAGCAGACTTATGTTTCTTATTTGTTTAATCGGCGACCTCAAGCCTCTTCAATTGAAAGCAAGTAACTAGAGTGACCATGTTGTTTTTAATGATGATATTCAAGTGCAGAGTAATAGTGTGTTCATTTGTGTGTGTTTGTGGGTCGAACACCGACTGCCATCCCACAGACTTGAAAGTAGTTTAGAAGCAGGATGACCAGATCTCCGTGATCAAATTTATATCAGAGGCTATCAAACGAAAGATTGGGCTGGAAGGAACGCATCCTTCTTTCATTTGAATACTAGCAATAGCAATGTAATTATGATGGAAAATATTAGCAAAATCGTATAAGAATAGATTGATTTGAAATTCTTTTTTCTTCTTATTATTTCGGTGGAAATAAGATACCTTCAAATCAATGTACGTGTATATGTATCTTTTTATAAACAATCTATACAAAATGTGATACTCGAAACAATAAACTGAACTAAAATACGTAAGGCTGTTAGGTGTCTTCTGAGAAACGTGACCCAAAAATGTAGAGTGGACTTTATTTAGTCAATAAACAGCTTGCCAGGTGGTTAACTTTCAGGCTAATCTTGTATCTCCTAACGGTCTGGCAGCCCGGTGGGGTCACTCCCCTGCAAAGAGTGACACGTATGACCGTTACCACCAATGCATGTAACCCCCTTTTGCGGTCAATTTCAAGGACATTTTGTGAAATTTAACCCCCTTTTTTACGTCAAAACAAGGACAAAATCGTACTTTGGAATACCCCTATTTATAAGATTGTAAGGACACTTTCGCAAATTTACCCCTATTTTACCATATTTCAAGGACAAGACTCGGCTCCGAGAATTTTTCTTCCCGGTTTTCTCTTTTCCCTTCCCGGTTTTCTCTTTTCCCTTTTCCTGCCCCCTATTTATCAATTTCGGGGACACCTGTGCCCCCCTATTTTCTTTATTTCGAGGAATATTTTGTCCGCGGACATTGCTTGAAATTGACCCCTTTTTCCGCGATTTTGGTAACGGTCATGCGGTCCGGAAGTCACACTGAGTGACCCCACCGGGTCTGGCAGTCGGCCCAATTACATCACCAAATTTGTGCGTCGCAAATGACTACAAAGTGTGGACACTTTATATAGATTTAAAGGGGAAGTCCACCCTGATATTAATTTGGTTTTAAAAGAAGCAGAGGAATGAGAGGAACAGGTCAGTGAAAAATTGAACAAAAATCGAAAACAAATATTTTTAAAAAGCTATGAATTTTTGAGATTGCGATCAATCAAACACAAATTGGGAACTCTGTGACGTATCTTTCGAGCTCCTCTCCTTATTGCCCGGTATTAAAGAGCTTCCAAAATTTACATTTTCCTTCAGTCAGAAAATTTGCAAACATTCATGCACCCTAAATATAATTATAGCAAATATCCTTTCATACAACCCCTGTATACAACAAATCTATTCCATCATGTATAAGTAAGAAAATGAAAAATGGAGAGGCGCTCGCAAGCTACGTCACATGCAGTGTTACCAATTTGTGATCCGCTAATGACAACTTCAATAATTCATAACTTTCCTATTTCCGTTCGGAAATTGCTCAAACTTTCGCAAGTTGTTTTCTCTCAATTTCTCCTCTTTCTAAACCCAACTTAATATTAGGGTGGATTTTTCCTGTAAGTGTATCATTCGCCCTCATCACAGATCATTATTCATCTTTATTATCGGGGCGCGTGTCACCCATATTCCTAAGCTGCGGATCAAATGTGTACAAGGGAAGTGATGATTAAAAGCGTCGTGTCGTGATGTCAGAACTCTCCTTAAGTTCAGAGTGGACAACCAATAAATTGTTAAGGATACATCTGTATGATATTTATTGAGGTATTTGAATGTTGTAATTATTACTGGAAAAATTAGCGAACTCTTAATCTTTACATGACACTTCATTCCAATTTGGAGTTTAATGCTCATTTTGCTGTCTTTTTACTTTGGGGTCCTTCATATTCCTTCTCTAATTGTAAAGGCATTATAGTCATTTAAATTTAGGTGTATTTACTTTGAAATTTGTTGTCATGATGCTAATATTCAGCTTTTGTACTGCAATGATTAAACAAAATAGATATTTTTTTATAAATGTAATGCTTAGTGGGAGAAATTTCAATAGTTTAAACATATTTGTGGATTACACCCAGTAAATTTTTTCTGACTTGTTTTTCGATTACAGATCGATCAATCGATCTTATTTACTGGGTGTAAGCCAAAAATATGTTTAAACTATTAAAATAGATATCGTTTAAAAGAATTCATAATTCATTAAATATATTTATTGAAGTATATAGACCAAGATATTTCATGACAATTGAGTATATATTCGGGGAATAGAGCTTACAAATTAATAGCCAATTCTAGTCATGTTCATGTTCAAAATACAGAGACGACGAAATAGTGATTCAGTATTATTATTGAGGCGTGTTATCTCAATTGTAGAACAGTGGTATCGTAACCAGGAGCTTCTGGGTTCGAAACCAAGTCTATTCGCTTGTGGCCTTTGATAGGCATTATTCGTCATTACCAAGTCCCCGGAGAGGACTTAAAGCCGCCGATCCCTTGGTTGAGTTCTTACAAGCCATACACATGCTTCGTGTGCAGTCAGGTAAAACTTAACCCTGAAACCATTAAATTATAATCCAGTATATATATATATCTTAACATTAACATTGAGCTACAAGTAATTATATTTACAAGTATGAAGAAGAAGAATGTAAATATGTAAATTTTACATTAAAGTCATGATACTCATCTTGTATAATCGGGAGAATTAGCAAGACCTGGCTTTTTATTTGTTACAATGATTTTTATCATATCTGCGCTCGGACAAAGGGATGAAAGAGGAATCAGAATGCACTTGGAAGGAGAGAGGATAGTATACGGAAGGCACACTTACGATAGCTCACAGTATCAGCTATAACATACTTAAATTGGGGGAAAATAGAGCAACAATAAGCGAGATACTGCTCAAAGAACAATGACGTGTAGATGCATGACGTGAACAAAATTAACCTTCCATAGGCATAACACGCATATTAAGAAAATTCTGATATGTCGCCTTTAATGGAAATTTTAATAATGATGACGTCATCAAAATGAAAAATAGTGGCAACTGATCTTGTAAAAAATCATTTTAGCTACAACATATCAACATTTGGATGAA
This sequence comes from Strongylocentrotus purpuratus, assembly GCF_000002235.5. Classification (NCBI taxonomy): domain Eukaryota; kingdom Metazoa; phylum Echinodermata; class Echinoidea; order Camarodonta; family Strongylocentrotidae; genus Strongylocentrotus; species Strongylocentrotus purpuratus. The sequence continues at coordinate 26,344,487 of NW_022145602.1, forward strand.
AATTGATCAATATTTACAGAGTTACAATCCATTTTGCACAAATATGATGAAGTCATGAAATGCAAATTCGTATTTTGAGTTCCATACAATTATGATGATGTCATGATATACTTATTTGCCAAATGAGACATGAAACCATATCTCCGACTCATACTCTTTCCAAACATGAACAACGTTGGGGATTACCAGGTATCCCAAAGCGCCGTTTACTAATGTATTTCAATTCATGTTTCTGTCCATGGTAAACATTGTAGGGGTGAAATAAGATTAGAAAAGGCGAAGGGTAGAGCTATAGAAAATTAAGGAACATTACAAGACATCGTATAGAGGGAGAACGAGAACCAGTGGCGGGAAGGGCAGAGGCAGAGAGAGACAGACAGAGCAAGAGAATAAGAGGGAGGCAAGGCAAAAGAGGTAGAGTGAGGCACAAAGAGAGGGGCGGTAAAAGAGTAGAGAAAGAGAGATGGAAAGAGAGAGAGAGATGCAGAGTTATAGAGCAAGAGAAGGAGGGGGCAAAACAAGAGAGGGGAAGAGAAACAAAGCAAGAGAGAACGAAGAGAAGAGATCGAGAGAGAGAGAGAAAAAAGAATGCAATGGAGAACGATGCATTAAATATTTCCAGCATAAATAGAATTGAATATTTACTCTATAGAGAAGAGAGAAGTTTGTAAACTGTCCGTGAGAGAGAGTTAAACATTGCATATACCTGAACTGAATAGCTGGAAAAGTATAAATGTCTGGAAAGGAGACTAGCATCGTAGAAATTGGATGATTTGATATTGTTTTGTTTTGTGTCTAACTGAATATTTTCAGATTGTCAACTTCTTATTCCCTCCCCCTGTTGTCTTGTGCCCGTCGTGTGCTGTAGTCTTCTATTTCTCATTTTTTCTCTTTTCTCCCGTCTTGTCTAGTCTCGTCTCTCGTTTTGTTGTTGTTGTTGTTGTTGTTGTTGTTGTTGTGTGTACACTTCTTGTTTTGTTATACCCCCTTTTCCCTATTGTATTATTAAGTAGTCACAAATATCTATTCATCATGTTTATCGGGCTCAGCTCAGAGGGGACCCTAATAATTACAAGCTCTGCTTTTACCAGGGTCTCCTCGTCTTTCTTTTAGTTAACTTTGTTTTTATCATTGCCATAATTTGTTATTTTGCATTGTAAATGTGTAATGATCCAATGTTATGCTCTATGTCATTTGAAAGAAAGACGAATAAAATCTTATCTTATCTTATCTTATCTTAACCTTATATAGGTTTAATCCATGACAAGGAATAGGGTTGTACGCAAAATATTGACATTACTCTCCCAGAGAAAGAACATGCAAAATTGGGCATCTATTACGTTGTCTGTGATTGTATATGTTATGACAGTCGAAGAAGGTGATCAAATCATATGTAAAACGGAACGAAACAAAAAATTGACCCACAGGGAATCAAGCCTTCGAGCCAGGGTTGATTGAATGGGAGGCAAGTGCTTTAAGCAAAAATTTCACTACACTGAAAAGTTGAGCTGATTAGATAGACAAAAATCTAAAAAGCCCATATATAACTTGATTTTGGAAATGGTGCTAAGACTTATTATTTTATTTTTTTAATGAGTAAAAAACAAGTTAATGATCGAGTCGGTTTTCTCCACATTGCATTTTTTGTGACGTAGGGTCCTCACAACACAGATTCGTAAAGTAACCGAATTAAGTTTATTATGCTTGTCAGGTGAATGAAATAGTTTGTATCGAGGCACTTCACAAAGACGTATGCATTAAATTTGGTTACATTACGAAAATAGACTATTGTTAGAATATATACTGCTGGCACTTTCGTTGTGAGAGGCATACGTCACATCCATACAACATTTTAAATGTTTTGCTCGAAATAACCGAAACAAAAATCGCTCTTAAAAATCCCTTGATTGAAGTACGCACGGGATATTTGGCAGATTTAACCTTTAATTTATTTACAACAAGGTATAATATTTGAAAATCGGAGTGGACTTGGGCTTTAACCAATGGACCAAAATATTTTTTATAGACTTAACATGCAAAGCTGACAAACGGCCTTGGCATAGTCGCGATTTCAACATTCAAGTGAAAATTTCTACATGATCTCAACATCTGATCAAAGAACAACAGTCACAGTTTTTATAGCCCATAATTTTAGCTATAACATACAAAATAGAAAATAGAGCACAAATAAGCTAGAAAGTGCTCAAAAATTAATGTCATGTAGATTCATGATGTGAACGAAATTCACCTTTCATAGACAAAACACGCAAATTAGGAAAATTCTGACATGTCGCCTTTAATTGAAATTTTTACCATGATGAATGACATCATCAAAATAAAAAACAATGGGCACTTATCTCGTAGAGAATTGTCTCAGCTACAACATATCTAAGCTTGGAAGTAAATTAATCAATATTTACAGAGATACAATCAATTTTCCATACATATGATGACGTCATAATATGCAAATTCGTATTTTGAGTTCCAAGGCCATTATGAGGGTGTCACGATAAACTTAAAGGTCAAAGCAGACATAAAATCATATCTACAACTCAAACTCTATCGAAATATGAAAACAATTGGGGGTCTCCGTGCATCCCAAAGAGCTATAATGTATTTCGTATAGGCATGTTTTTGCCAATATTTGCTATGCATTACAAGATCTCGCGCGTAAGGACATGTATTTTAAACGGACGCTGATTCCGTAATTAATGGTCATAAAAAGATAAACATGGTATCAAAATATTCGATTACATGTATGTGCCCCCCCCCTCCCCCACCACCCCCCCCCCCCCCCAAAAAAAAAAAAAAAAAAAAAAAAAAATTAAAAAAAATCAAACTCTGGCTCCGTGCCTGCCTATGACTGTGTCAAAATTGAAAGAAATTGACTGTACCGATCTGGAGTTATCCTGGCCACAAAAAAGTGGGGAGAAATAAATAAAAATTCTTAAAGAAAGAAAATTCTGACGAAACCAATAGGTGATCTGTCGTAGACGACAGACCACCTAAAGAGCAAAATAAGTTATGAGCTCCAAATTGTTATGAAATTTAATGTAAAGATTAAGATTTTGCTAACATCACGTAATAATTACAAAACTCGAGCCACATCATGAAGGTTTGCGAAAAGTTCACACACTTATATAATGAAAAGTACAGTTTATCGAAACCAAGGAAAATCACTCCACATCAACTCCAAGTTGCCAAATTAATATCAGTAAGCCCACTTCCAACGAACGAGTACTTAAACGAGCAAACATTTCATTGGCATGCTCCTGCTAATTGGGATTTTAATAACGACACTTCCATTATAACATTGACATTGCGCTTCAGATGATAGCTTCAATCTAGCTACTTCCCCTCTGATTACTTATCCGCCTAAATGAAGCATCGTTTACACAGTGCGGTAATCCGCCTAAAATGAAATAATTACCTCTCCCTTTTTTAAGCAGCAACAAATTTAATGAGAAAATCATCAAGTTAATAAACACACAAAGGTCTCAACATCTCAAAAATGCAAAAACATTGATGAGGATCATTTGCATAACGTATCACGAGGAGACGCAACCTACATGCCGGTTGCACACGAGGCCTCATTTCGATTGAAAAATCTGCTTTGAACTCAAAGGTAAATATTTAAAACGGCCAGAATATGGTCTTGATGAATATAAGCAAGTTCGGCGTTATTCAAAGAAGGAATCGGTAGTAAGGAGCACAAGATGAGAAAGACTCTGATATACATTTTTAGAATTAATAAGTTTAGCGTCACCCCAATCATACATTAATCACAGAATAATAATTGTGCATCACTCTGAAACTCGTCAAGTGCAATAAACACACCTACAGGCATGCTTGTTTCTAATTTTTGCGAGCGAGCGAAGCGAGTGAGCCCCAAAAATAACTTCTTTAATAAGTAAGTTGAAATGAATTTGGAATCAAGACACTAAATAAGATATGAAATAATGTAAGAGCACACACCACCGCCATTTATTCACGAATGTGAGGATATTCGGGGTCTCGTTGCCCGTACTATACGGTTTGTTAATGATGCGAGGGAGGGAAGCGAACGAGCGATAAAAATGTGATTTTTATATAATAGGAATATAGTCCGGAACCTCACTATCAAATAGAGTTATATTCGGGCACCTCATCTATCAGGCAACTCATTTCCTGAATTCACTGTGTTTATAAATAATGCCAGCGAACGAAGCGATCGAGAAAGAAACATACTTTTCATCTTTAACATGCGATATCCTCATGAAATAACATTCTCTATTGGTATCTGAAATTTGGTGTTTCACACAATCGAAATTGTTCCAAAATAATGTTTATATATTCCTAAATATCTCTCCCGGTACCCCGAAGAGATGTCCCGCGGCACCCCGGTTGAAAAACGCTGCATTGAGAGCCACTTGTACTTGATTTTATTTTGTAATATATTGCATAACCACGAGTAATTTAATGGTGAATGTTAGAAGAAAATGGCTCCAAGCCAAGTCTTCTTATGATTCCTCTACACCATCTCTTAAATTAGAAACAGAAATCTCATTTTCAATCACAAGGATCAAGCGATGCAAGTTTATTTTGATCCGATGTACAATAACAAGACGTAGTAAAACTACAAACTAGAATTGTAAACATCGATAATGCACTTGAAATTTAATTCCTCAATGTGGAGACGATGAAGGAGGATGATATATAAATAATAATATACGACCGCCTATGAACTCATAAATGATGATCCTTGATAATTAAGCTTTGCATGGCCCGAACTTTTTGGATGATGCCCTTACGAGGAGTTATTGCTATGAATCGATACAATATACATATTACACAGATTACACGATTGAACAAATCACCGAGATAAAATTGTTACGATTATACATATTTTCAAATCGTTTCGTACTCCGTTAACATAATTTTATACTTTCAATTGGTCCTCATTAATAAATACTTAAGTTTGAAAAGTTGGTAGAAAACAGAATAAAACAATACAATTATTTCACAAGATCCTACATTCTAAGCTCAATCTTTATATTTGGAATCACGTGTACTTTCCATATTCAATTGTATTGTCCTGAAGTAATTGTTTAATGGCGTAAAATAAAACATTTAGTCTATAATTTTTATGATTTGTATATCTATATTAGTGAAAAAGTATTAGTTACTGGATATGACAATGATAACAAAATTTGAATAGGTAGGCCTACATTGTACTTTTTTACACAACTGCAAATGCTTTCGAAAAACACCAGACGCGGATCCACAAGGAGAGGGGTGGGGCCGACGGGCCAAGCCCCCCCCCCCCTCCGGGCAAAAAAACAGGTTAAAAAAATGGTAATATTAATTTTACCTTGTTTAAAATCAAAACATGAAAATGGGGCCCCTGACAAAAAAAAAACATGTAGTGCTCACTAACCCCCCCCCCCCCCGAAATATCCGTCGGCACAATTTTCTAATTTCGTGAAAATTTGAACCCCATCAATTTCTGATAGCTTAGACCCCAATGAATCCAAATATGCACACACACACAAAACAAACAAAAAACAATTTTGGCAAAAAAGTAAGCGGACACTTTTTTTTTTTTTTTTTTGGAGGCCAAAAAAAATCGCAACGACTCAGCCGGCAGAAAAGTCGCTCAGTGGGGGGGGGGGGGGGGGGGGGGGGGGGGGGGGGGGGGGGGGGGGGGGGGGGGGGGGTAAGCGGACACTTTTTTTTTTTTTTTTGGTCTCAAAATTATAAAATTTGACATTTTTTTACGTATGGGGGGGGGGGTAAGGTCACCTTATTTAGGTTAGCCGTGGGTATAATTTTTTTTTTTTTTTTTTTTTTTTTTTTTAATTAAAAAAAAAAAAAAAAAAAAAAAGCCAAAGGGGGGGGGGGGGGGGGGTTTTAGGTTTTTTTTAGGGGGGTTTACATACATTAAAATACCAAAGGGGGGGGGGTTGAACCCCCAAAACACCCCCCCTGCGTACGCCCCTGAAACTAAGAATGATAAAGATTATAATAATGATAAATGATAATAATATTGCTATTATCTTTGATATGTTAAATAACTTTTAATTGTTGGTGTTTCATACAGGGTCATATAAAAACATGTTTCCAACAATTATATTATTTAGGGTGGATGTATGATTTCAAATATTCTTACGGGGAAGTATAAATTTTGGAAATGTTATTCGAACAAGACAAACTGGAGGGTAGCTTGCAAGAAACGTCACAGAGTTGCCAATTTGTGTTTAGTTGATCGCACCTTCAAACAGTTATAAGTTTCTTATTTTTGATCCGATTTTGCTCAAACTGTCAATGACCCATTTTTCTTAATTTTGTTGCTCCTATTAAAACCAACTTAATATCAGGGTGGACTTCTCCTTTTAGTACAAAATGTACAGTACCTGTACATTATAATCTAATTAATCTACTTCAATGATTGATCAAATTGAAAGCTGCTTTCAATTTTATTAGATCGAATCCAACAATCACTTTGTTTAAGTCCAACAAACCCTAATGAAATTATTAGCGTTACTAAAGCATGTCCAAAGCTCAAGGTTGCGATATAATTAGTACTTCACTTTTAAAACAAATAATACATGTTATTGCTTATCCACTAACCCATATTATTTATCAATCTTTATTGCAAGATATTTTTTCAAATTTACTTAAGATAGCCGCGAAAGGTAATTCCGATGTTTAAACAAGATGATTCGCATGCAAATTATCGCCCAATATCTATTCCTCCTAGTATATCTAAAGTTTTTGAGAAAATTGTACATATTAGTTTATTTACTCGATTTGTTAAACACTCACCAAATATTAAATCTAAATCAATATGCAGCGTGTCCACACACAATTTTTTTATCCCGAAACTAAACGAAACGTCGTATAAAGAATCATTGTATAAATTCCAGAGTGTCCACACACAAGAAACGTCGTATAAAGAATCATCGTATAAATTCCAGGGTGTCCACACACACAAGAAAGTAATCACGAAACTCTGCAGCGAAAGTCGTATAGGTGCGCAGTTTGCTACTGCGGTCATGAAATGGAAGCGGAAATGAGAGGTCAGGTCTCCTTTCGCACGAGGTCACGTTAAGCCCCGCTCAGTTATACCGCTCTTTATACTAGTTACGTCGACACACAAAATTTCCGTGATTAGGCGTGATTAGGCGTGATTATTTATTGAGTTCTAGTTCGAAACGATGCCCAAACCTGCGTTTCGTTATACGACGTATCGTTAGTGAGCGTCCAGTCGTCCACACACACAATTTCATCGTAAAAATATCGCGAAACGGTATAACTAATCACGCCTAATCACGGAAAATGTTGTGTGTGGACAGGGGGATGGTTTCAGAAAAAATTACTCCACTGACTTGGCCTTAGTTTATGATAAGATTAGTAATGCCATAGCAAACAAAGAACACGTGATTGGTATTTTTCTAGATCATAGTAAAGCGTTTGAAACGCTCGATCATAATATTTTACTCCAAAAACTCTCTTTTTATGGTATTCGGGGCCAAGTCCTGCCATATCTTAAGGATTATTCAACAAATAGAAAACAATATTTTAATTTTAACTGTCTTAATTCGGATTTACTTTCCGTCAATTGTGGTGTTCCCCAAGGCTACATTTTAGGCCCACTTTTATTTCTTGTAAACATAAATGATATATCCAACACATCTTCTTTATTGTCATTTATTCTTCTTGCAGATGACACAAATATTTGTTGCTCTCATAAGAAATTAGAATCATTAGTGAATGTTTTAAATTGTGAATTACGCAAAGTTTCTAACTGGTGTAAGTGTAATAAGCTCTCATTAAACATAAGAAAACACATTTTATTCACTTAAAACACTATAATTCTCATTTAAATAATTTCCGTATTAATATTAAAATTGATAATATGGCAATCGAACAAAGACAGACATCAAAGTTTTTGAGAGTATTTATTGACGAAAATTTAACATGGAATGATCACTTCCATTATGTATCTGTGTATATATCCAGAGTTGTTGGAATCATAAATAAGTTAAAATGTCTTTTACCCCATACTACGTTATTTTTTATTGTATTTCACACTCGTACTTCCATATTTAACACACTGTAATATTGTTTGGGAATATTGTGATTTAGCCAAACTTAATTCGGTTCTTTTATTACAAAAAAGGGCCCTGCGTATTTGTACTGGATCTTTTTTTCTAGCCCATACAGACCCATTCTTTCTTAATGTAACACAGATAATGAGATAAATGAAGACTCAATATTGTGGTCCAGGTTGTTTTGATGTCATACTTTATTCTCGAAAATTAACCCGAGAAAGGATAAACCCTGGAAAGAATACAAATAGAAAATAAAGAATCATAAATTGTCGTATTCATAAAGAGTTTCAATAAACAAACAATCAGTAATAAAAGTAGTAAGCTGGTAGCTTGACTCTACTATAATCACATTACAATGTTTTCCTCAACTAAACTCCTATGCAATTAAGTGACAAAATATGGCGTTATGTAAACGTAAAATAATATAGATTAGAGTAAGGAGGAAGAGAAGAGTGAGAGACAAAGAATGCATCAAAGAATAGATATATACTAAAACCTAAAGTAACACTTAATATCTATTAAGTTAAAACATAAATGAATTGGTTAAATACAATGTTTGTCAACTAAATCCAATTGTGTAGCATAATAACAATTGATTATTAACGACAGAGACTCGACTTGAAATACAAGTGAAAGATGAAAGTTAAACCAGATTAAGTTAAACCGAACTAAACTTAAATCAGATTAAATCTCTAGTATGAACAGACCCATGCATTCCTAATGCACAGTACACCCAACTAACAAGTTGCCATAGTGTGAACGGGGTTAAGCCCCTTTGGCCATGTAACTACATTCCTGAGTGACCTATCACCTCTAGTCTAAACATTGACCGAAAGCTACACAGAAGCACATTGTGTGTAGTTTCAACAGAAAATGCAACTGGTCAACAGCAGTTCAGGCTGATGACAGATTTGTTCTTGCTACTCGATAATGTTCCAAGAATATCTATCGCCTAGCAACAAGCCTTAAAGATACCTTTTCCTGATAAACTTAAAGCACAATGATATAAGACAATAATTGTTACTGAATATGAATATATACAAATGATCCTATTTCGACAAGCAATATCATTTTGGATATGAATTCTAAATATATGCTAAGCAAATATACCTATCTCTGTTCCTACAGAAATTATCCAACAAATAACATTTCAACAGTTATGCACGGATTGTTCAATTAATACTGATAAAAAGGGCAATGTTTCTCTAGTACAACAATAGTGAAACCTCTTCGTAAAGAAATACAGACAGAAGTTTATGAGCATGATTGGATTAAGTAAATCAATGGAACTATGTAATTCTCAGATAGAGGAAACATATCAAAGTATCCATGCAAATCATGTTCAATAAAATACTTCTAGACCTTTGTCTCACAAGACAAAGCAAACTAAATACAGCACATGTATAGCGAATGTTAATACAAATACATTCTCATGCAACGAAATATGAAATGCATTTACGCTGTGAACACAGTCAAGTGAATATATCTCAGAGAAAGTACTAAATTACCTTCAATATATTCGGGAAATCAAAGAGATTGCACTCTCGCTCTCTCTCAGATTACACAGTAATAATACACACAAAACATACATTTTGGCAATATATAATAAATATATAAACTTACCCCTATTGGATGGAATTTGTCATGGAAAGTCAAATATCGTACAAGTTCTCTTCTCTATAGCATGGGTGTTGTCTCAAAGGTGGTATGAGATGGAATGAGTGGATTTTACCCTTCCTCATCCAGATGGGCGGTAGCCTTCACTCTCCCACCCTCTGGAGGTAACCACAACATTCTTTAGAGATAAGATTTACGACGTTTATAAGAGCTCTATTATGCGGGACCCAGAAAGTGACTAATGGGTTTTCTGAGGATCACTGCTCAAAAACTGCACAGTGTTGATAATAATTAAAAGTAAACAATATTATAACAAACATATTAAGATCATTATGAATAATATCATAATGAGATTCCAGACTGTCACATTAAGATAAAAACCTTAAAAGTCATTGACTTACATACTCTCTTAAGTTCCAATTTTTATGTTCAAAACTTCAAATACATGAATAAGCAACTGCCACCTTCATTCGATAATTTTTTTGTTCATAATAATACAATTCATTCTTATCCAACTCGTATTTCTGAGAATTTTTATTTAACTAACCCCGGATTGTTGAATACACATAAATCAATCAAACATCATGGCCCGGATATGTGGAACAATTTATCTACAATAATTAAATCATGCTCGACCCTTTATTCATTTAAAGCGACACTAAAAACGTGACATTATATTATCATACAAAATTCTCTGAATTCGATTATATTTTCAATTCATTAATTCTTAAAATACACTAGTATTCGATTATAAACATTACTAACCAGAATCCCATTCGCGCTTGCAGTCTTGCACATGCACTTCCACTGCACAAATGCACCCACTTGATAAATTTCGCATGTACAATTCGTCCTTGTGTTCACGAAGTGACGGTAGTGAGGAAAAACGTAACGCAAAGTGAATGCAATTTTTTTTCACTACCGTCACTTCGTGAAAACAGCGACGAATTATATTATTTATGAGTTACGCCGCTAATTCTCTCGAGGCGCCATCAATTTCAAGCTTACCGCTCATGATGTAATTTATCTTATTTCATTGAAAAATATTTGTGTCTGTATGCATCTTATTTAATGTACTTAAAAATCTATAATTATGAATAATGAAGAAATAATTGTTACTTTAGGTATATGATTATGTTCTATTTTGAAAACGCGGAAATAAAACAAAACAATCAAAAAGTAGATAAAGTTCAATGAATATCTTAATAAGCTCCCCCCCCCCCCCAAGAAAATACACTGAGATGTAAAGAAATGGGAAGGGGCAAATGAAGGGCGGCAAATGAATTTAAATTACTATTCTGCCTTTAAAATTGGGGGCGGATAGGAAGGACGCCAACAGTATAAGAAAATAAAATACTAAAAAAAAAGCAACATAAGTATTAAGCTCCCAATTGTAATGAAATGTTATGTAAAGATAAAAACTTCGCTAATATTTCTAGTTATAATTGCAGAATTCAAATAGGCCTACATCGATTAAAATTATACAAATGTATCTTTGACACTGTCTTGTTTGTCACCTCTTCACTTAATGAGAGCTTTAACTTCACGACACGAGGCTTTTAAACATCTCTTTCCTTGTCGAATTTTGATCCGCAGCTTAATTAGGAAATGGATGACGCGGACCCGAACCTCGATAATAGAGATGAACAATGATCTGTGATAAGGGCGAATGATACATTAAAGGGAAAGTCATGTTATAAAGTTGGGTTTAATTCAAATTGAGAGAAACAATTTAGTTAAACGTTTGAGCAATATCCGCTTAAATATAGGAAAGTCAAGAATTTTGGAAATTGTCATTTACTGAAACACAAAGTAGTAACACTGTGACATATCTTGCGAGGTCCTCTCCAATTCGCTCTGTACAGAAATTTTCATAAAATTTTATTTTTCTTAGTTTTTGATGATGGAATACATTTGCTTCATACAGGGGTTGTATAAAAAACATGTTTTCAATAATTACATTTAGGGTGAGTTTATGATTAAAATGTTCCTTGAGAGAAAATATTTTGGTTTAAGATATAAGTTTTTTAGCACAAGGCAATTGGGAGGGATTTCGCAAGAAAGGTCACAGAGTTGCCATTGTGTGTTTGCTTCATTGCACCTTCAAGAAACTAGAAAAAGCCAAGTAAAATAAGCAAACCAAGTTATGAGCTCCGAATTGTTATGAAATTGTATGTAAAGATTAAGATTTCGATAACATTCCGTAATAGTTACAAAATTCGAGCCACATCATGTAGATTTGCGAAAAGGTCACAAACTTTCTATATAGGCCTAACAAGTACAATTTATCGAAACCAGGGCAAATCACTCCACGCCAACTCCACGTGCGGCCAAATTAATATCAGTAAGTCCACTTCCAACGAACGAGCAGTTAAACGAGCAAACATTTCATTGCCATACTCCTGCTAATTGGGATTTTAATAACGACACTTCCATTATAACATTGACACTGCACTTCAAATAATAGCTTCAATCTAGCTACTTCTATCTAATTACTTAGCCGCCTTATGAAGCCTCGTTCACACAGTGCGGTAATCGCCTAAAATGAAATAATGCTCTCTCCTTTTTGTAAAGCAGCAACAAATTTAATGACAAATGCATCAAATTGATAAACATACAAAGGTCTCAACATCTCAAAAGAGGCAAAAAAAAAATTGACGAGGATCATTTGCATAACGTATCACGAGGAGACGCAACCTACATGCCGGTTGCACACGAGGCCTCATTTCGATTGGAAAATCTTCTTTGAACTCAAAGGTAAATATTTAAAACGGCCAGAATATGGTCTTGATGAATATAAGCAAGATTGGCCTTATTCAAAGAAGGAAACGGTAGTGAGGAGCACAAGATGAGAAAGACTCTGATACATTTTTAGAATTAATAAATTTAGCGTCACCCCAATCATACATTAATCACAGAATAATAATTGTGCATCACTCTGAAACTCGTCAAGTGCTATGAACACACCTACAGGCATACAACCTGTACTTGTTTCTAATTTTTGCGAGGGAGCGAAACGAGTGAGCCCCAGAATGACTTCTTTAATAAGTAACTTGAAAATTAATTTGGAATCAAGACACTAAATAAGATATGAAATATTGTATGAGCACACGCCATCGCCAAATATTGATGAATATGAGGATATTCGGGGAGAAACTATACATTTCTAAATGATGCGAGCGAGTAATAGAAACAAGTGGTAAAAATGTGATTTCGATATGAATGATAGGAAAAAAAATCGGGCACTTCGCTTCCACATAGAATTATATTCGGGCACCTCATGTCCAAAATATGAAGGTATTTAGGCAATTCGGCGCTGAATTCACTGCATTTATAAATAATGCGAGTGAGCGAATCGATCGAGAAAGAAATATACTTTTCATCATGAAATAATATACCCCAGCGGTATCTGAAATTTGGTGTTCCAAAATAATGTTTATATATTCCTAAATATCTCTCGCAGTACCCCTAGAGATGTCTCGCGGCACTCCTAGGGACGTCTCGCGCCACCCCTAGAGATGTCTCGCAGCACTCCTAGGGACGTCTCGCGCCACCCCTAGAGATGTCTCGCGCCACCCCTAGAGATGTCTCGCGGCACTCCTAGGGACGTCTCGCGCCACCCCTAGAGATGTCTCGCGGCACTCCTAGGGACGTCTCGCGCCACCCCTAGAGATGCATTGAGAGCCACATGTACTTGATTTTCTTTGTAAAAGTTTATTTTGATCCGATGTACAATAACAAGACGTAGTAAAACTACAAACTGGAATTGTAAACATCTGTAATGCACTTGAAATTTAATTACTAAATGTGGAGATGATGAACGAGGATGAGATATAAATAAAATATACGACCACCTATCAACTCATAAATAATGATCCTTGATGATTAAGCTTTTCACTGAGGTGTGCATACTGCAAGACTAATAAATATTAACTCATAAATCTTTCAAAGTATCACGCCAAGAGCTTGTGTACACAGTGTTGCAATACCACTTTGCATTCAACGATATGATATTTCCCAAGGTTACAGATCAATATTGAGACAATGACGAAATATTAATCTAAAAATACGATCTTCCATCAACTCATAAATGATTTGTTCTCCTTTCGTTAAGATTTGATGGCAATTAATCATACTTGACTATTGTTGCCAATGACTATATTATTATCATTGTTCTCCCCCTTTCTCTCTCACTCTCTCTCTCTCTCTCTCTGTTGATTGATATTGTTTTATATAAGCCTACTTTCTATATTTGTTCTTCCTTTTTCATTCCTAACAAAATTATATACATATATATATATATATACATCTCTTATTAGCTAAATTTACACTAAAAATCCGCAAAACAACCTTTAAGGCTTTGTATGGTGGTGTGTATACCACTATCCTTTTTTTGTAATGCCCTTATGAGAACTTATTGCTATGAAATGATAAAATAAACATACTACACAGATTACACGATTGAACAAAGAAACGAGATCAAATTATTACGATTATACATATTTTCAAATCGTTTCGTACTCTGTTTACATAATTTTATACTTTCAATTGGACCTCATTACTAAAAATTTAAGTTTGGAAAGTTGGTAGAAAGCAGAATAAAACAATATAATTTGAGTTATTTCATAAGATCCTACATTCTAAGCTCAATCTTTATATTTGGAATTACTTTTCATGTTCAATTATATTGTCCTGAAGTAATCGTTTTATGGCGTAAAGTAAAACATTTAATCTATGTTTATGATTTGTATTTCTATATTAGTTACTGGATATGACAATGATAACGAAAATTGAATAGGTACATTGTACTTCTAACACAATTGCAAATGCATAAAAAAAATATTAAAAAAACAGGCACGGATCCACAAGGAGAGGGGTGAGGGCCGACGGGCCAAGCCCCCCCCCCCCCCCCCCCCCCCCGGCAAAAAAAGGTTAAAAAAAATGGTAACGTTAATTTTACTCTTTTTTAAAAACAAAACATGAAAATGGGCCCCCCTGAATTTTTAAAAAAATACTCCCCCTTCTTCCTTGCCCACTGAGCGAAATATCCGTCAGCGTGATTTTCAAATTTCAGCCCTACCCCCCCTCCCCCCCCCCCATATTGGATCCGCCCCTGAAAAAAAAAATAAGGCAATTTAAAACCTTGCCAATCACCTTTTAAAATGTGCGAATATTGCAATGACTGAATAGGATCATGATTTCTATGGAATAATTAGGGTAGTAAAAATGACCTTCAGATGATTGTCGAATGCCTTCGCAACTGTGAATTCGGGGGGGGGGGTCGATTTAAACATACATCAATTTTGCCCAATAGGTTTCTCTCAAATTCAAATTTGGTGCGTTTGAACGTAACGTGCATTATTCGTTGCCTACTCCAATACACTTCTCTTTTAACCAGCGTTTCATATCATTCTTGAGTTTTATTGCCTCCTTTCTAAATGTTCTCGATGTATACATAAAGATAGGCCCATTCCACCAAGCGTTAGACATGAGGAAAAAGATACAGACAATACCATTTTCGAAAATGTTACGGTTATTCAAAGCAGTTATGAACAAGATACAAAAAGGGATGCACGAAATATAGAATAAACCAGTGACAACGATAACAGTCTTGAGTCCTTTAAACCCAGACGCGGGATGAAATTTATGCTGACCAGTGTCCGGACGATTATTCTGTTGGTTCCGCTGACTGTTAACCGATTCCAGGTCTGTGGTTTTCTTTTGACCAGTGCATTGCGTTTGGGATCTTTTAACGTTTGCGTTCCTGCGCACAACTTGACAGGCGATCATTAGCAATCTTGCGTTTGTGACGGTGAGAGTCAGGAGTGGGATTGCAAATGCGATGATAGTCGCGCCGACTGCTCCGGCCATTCTCGGAATCATGTCGTCCGAAGGGAGCCACACCGCCCGCTGGTCGTTCCGCCTAAGATCACAGTAGGCATCTAATGCGCGACTAACAGGCATGCAGGTTAAGGGTAACAGAGGCAAGACAAGTCCGAACACAGCAATCTTGACGATTACAACACAGATGCGTACCTTTTTAGGAGTCAGGTAGCGCACTTGGGTCAAGGGTCTCACAACGGAAAGAAGTCTGTAGAGATTAATTAAACACACGATGTAGAGCGACTGAAGCACCAAGTAGACTGTTGCAAAGGGAACCAGTTTACAGATCATAACCGAATTTGCAAACTGCCTTGACGTGTGATGGAGAGCCTGCAGTATGCAACAACAAACGCCACCTACTAGATCTGTCATTGCTAACATTTGAATCAGAATTCGCATGACTTCGTCAAAGCGGTTGCGACCGCGGTGGAGGACTACCAGCACAAAGACGTTACAAATTAGTGTGATGACCGCGAGTAAACTGAAGAACAGACTGATGATCATGTCTCTCGTTCCCACTGCTATCAATGGCACCCATTTATCAGGAAACGCGCTAGAATTCATCTTGTTACAGTTCCCGACCGAGCGTCATCAGTTTTTCCTTAAAGACCCTGACAGAAGTGAAACAATTAATATATGAATTATATATCGACGAAAAGCTTAGAAGTCATAGTCAAAGATTAAAATAATGCCGATTATATGCTATTGTTTTGTCCGTCAGATGAGGAACAGTTCTCTAAATCTTGAAATCGAAAGCTTTGAAAATCAAAAGTTGTCGACTTAAAGATTAGCTATCGACTTGATGACTTCATGCCACGTGGAGTACGTATGTCTACAATGACTTTGCATCAATTAAGCACGGCTCATCGCCTCAGCTAGAGAGTACTAATCACGGAGAGTGCCGACTCGCGAAAATGGAAATGAGCTTTAATGTAATAAGTGATCACTGCAATATTTAGCAGGGATTTCTAGAATCGTATAAATATGTTATCTGCTTTATTTTTGTTCTATTAATCAATGTCTTCAATTTATATGTATTTAATAATAAGAAACGTACAAAAAACTTACAAGACAATTACCCACTGGATAATAAGCCCCCCCCCCCCGAAACTCATCCCCTTGATTAATTGATTTACCCCCACCCCTAAATATCACCCCCTAGGACAATTACCCCCCCCCCCCCCCCCCTCCGAAAATAAACCCCTGTTCATTTAAGGGTAAGTCCATCCTGAAATAAGTTTGTTTTAATAAAAGCAGATTTTAATCCATTGCCGACTGGAACCGGGTGGTCCATGTATTATACCTATGGAAATGAATGAATTCAGTAGTTAACAGGTTAAGTTTGTTTGGGGGGTTAACTATACTCGATGGGGAGGGGGGTAACTGTATTCGGGGGTAATTGCTCTAGAACCGTTAAAACATATGCGAAAATGTGGACTTTATGAAATATAATATTGAATATCAAACTCTGTAAAGAAAGGATTTCAAATGTACGAGCAAATTTTTATTATTAAACGTTCGTGCAACCTGAGGGATCTAGGATCCACAAAACGATAAAAATAGTCATCGAGTTTGTCAAGGGTGTAAATTTGTACTCGAAATTGTCTAACATTCAAGCAAGCAAGCAAGCAAACACCCATAACAAAAGAAAAAATAAATAATTCAACAATTTAACCATGGGTGGCGAACGTTTTCAAAAGTTGGGGGAGGGGGAGCACCAATTAGAAAAGAAAAGGAGCACGAGTCAGAGTAAAAAGGGCAATTGGAAGAGGTGAAAAGGGGCAATTTTCGCACATTGATGGTGGCACTTATGAATAAAGAAAAAGGGCACTTATTACAAAGGATATAGGGCTATTGACGAAGGAGAAGGAGGACCTTTCAGATTTTAACTGGGGCATACATTAAAGGTGAGAAGGAGCATTTTTCTCTCAAACAGCATTATCAGAGACTATGCGGAACTTATGAGGCAAAATGTTGATGCTGCAAAAAAACAAAATGTCACGACTGTTGCAATGAATAAAAGTCACATCACTCACACACATGGCGTTCATTTATTAAACGACCTAATACAAATATCAGCGGTTGAGAAATGACTTGGAGGATATACGGTGAGAAAGACAGAGTGACAGTGACAAATTTATTTAAAAAACAAACATTAATGAAGGAAAACGGTTTGAAGAGATGAGCAAACAATAATATCATGCGATAAATGTTCGTTACATTGTCAGACATGGTCCCCTGATATAAAGCGTTCTGGCACAAGTCCAAGAAGATGGGAGTGGCTGACGCTTTGGTCTGTATTTATTTCCACTTTCAAGTTTCCAGACCTCGCTTGTCACTTGTAAGCGCAAACAGCTACTAGAAAGTATGACACCTTTATTATTTTAGTGACAAATGACAATGACATTGCATTTTTTTGTGTAAGACATGACTCTGTTAACTATTTCGTGACAATCAGTCCTACATTTTGCGTTTTGGCTCCAAAATCTTTTGATTTAGAGCCCTAAAATATATTGCAGATGCATGAAATTTATGTAAACACTTAATCTATTTTTGTTTCATGAATATATTGAATTTGAAAAAAGAAAACTAAGTCGTAACATTTTCGAGTTGGCAACCAGTTCAGGGATTCAAAACTTTTTTCCATCATAATTTACAACTCGTCAAGTTGTTGACATCATTTTTCCCATGTATGTGGTTTAATGTATCACTAAAAGATAAATGGGACTCCATTAAAGGTAATACAAAGTTTTGGGAAATTTTGAAATTGGGTGGATAGTGATTCTTTACAATTTTGAAATATTTGGATGCCCCTGTGGATGCACTATAAGCGCTAGAAATTTAGCCCCTAAAACAATTCCTCTTCGAGAAAAATTGAATATAACAATTTACCAGTGCTCCCGGTAAATATTGATAAATTTTTAAATAGAGTCTACGGCCGTATAATGGAAGCTGCGACCATGAAAATCTCAGAATATGTAGTTGTGATATATAATTTCCAAACGGGAATAGCTCATCGGTCGATTTTAGTCAAGAAACATCGTTTTATAGCTTAATTGATATCTTGACCTTGAGAGGGAGCTATACAACATACACAGTTAATTATTTACAATTTCATAACTTAAGACTCGATTTAAACTTTTATTGTAGGATCGCTTATGCTTCCAACATGTTCATTTGAACCAAATTCATGACCCCAAAAACTTTGTATTACCTTTAAGACTTTCAAATTTAAAGAAAAAAAATACATGATCGATGTAGCCCTAAAAATAGCTCCTGTCCCGGAAGGGTTATCTTTCTCCTCGTACATGTATTTTCTTTCATTTCTCTTCTTTTGCATCAACCTTTTTCTCCTATTGTATTAGGAATGGCGTCTGGCCAGAATACTCCACAGGGAGAGGAGCACCGTCATAAGCAGATTAGTAATTGAATCCAATGACCGGGGTAATAATATAATGTAAAGTGCTTAGAAACATGGTATTAAGTGCTGTACAAATGTGACTATTATTATTAGTTTGGTTTCTGTTGAAACAAGGTGCAATAAGTTATATGTGTTGCTATATATATTTTGGGATGCTATCTTCAAAGAAACCTTGAGAGAGTTTAAACAGCTATAAGTAGTTCTTTCAAACATTTATATATGTATATATATATATATATATACCCCTGGGACTGACATACTTTCGAGTAATAGCAATTTCAATTGCCTTTGTCAGCCCTGACTAGCAGATTGTATCCTTCTCTCTCTCCTCTTAAAACTGTTTGCATGTATTATGAAATTGATATGTATCATCTGATTGTTATAATCATTGTATGATGTCTGATTGTTCAATAAATAATGATATTAATAATCTATTTATGTTCATGCTATTTCACTTTTGTATTTATTTTATATCGAATTCAGTATACTGAACTGGACTGAACATAATCCTTATGATTAACATTAAAGAAAACGTACCAAACAGAACAGAAAATAAACAAAGCACATGATTAGAATTTGTTTATTATTAAAATATCTTCACTGCCAATGGCCAGATTGTGAAAAATTTTACAGAGCAAAAATACAGGATATATTTAAAATCATAAAAGTGTGTACAAATAATCATTATAATCAGAATATCAAGAAAGTTCAAGGTTTTTTTTTTAAAGTTGGGATGATATTTCAGGAAAATTTAATGTCTTTTGACTTTCACTGTACTGTTGAATTGCCACGTTCGTATTAAGAAGTGGAGAATTCAGAGTTATTGATTCCTCTGTTGTTTAGAATGCTGTTTCCCTGCTTGGATTTAATATAATTTTCAGTTTGAAAAATTACTTCAAAACCCTTTATAATCTATATAGAATGAATCAATCTATTTGAAGAGCTAAAGTATACCAACATTGATGTACATATATTGCAAGACTTTCTCTTTGATTGAAATATTGCCAATTTTTTTTTTGTTTTTTTATTGTCAAAATATTTCAGTTTGCCAGGTCGTATATCAGAACAATGTTTACCTAAATAATCAAACTTCAAGAAAATATATGTAGTTGTGAGGCAGGCTTTATAGCCAACGTTTTTGTTCATACCATAATTTCTGAAAGTCTACGCCTCCACAAGAACCGCCCCACAAGGAAAAGTCATGATCATAAATTTTGCAGCTAAATAATGAAAAACGTTTCCAATATTTCTCTTTAATGCAAAGAATGCCCGAACTTGCACATTTTTTCCCACCCTTTACCATACCTCAACCTCCTCCCAACAGGTAGGCCTAGTTTAACAATGATTTCTCCTTTTCTGTCTCTTCATCTGGTCGGTAATATCCCACATCGTGTCTCAGTTTATCCATGATCTTATGGATGGCTAAGGTTTCGGACCATGGCATGAGGGGATGCTCTGTCTTACCTACAAGCCGCATTGCAAATTTGAACGTGAAATTGAAAGTAAAATTGAATTTAAATGTTAGCTTCAAATTGAAATTGGATTTGAAATTGAAATTGGAAATGAATTCGAAATTGAAATCGACTTGAAATAGAATTTGAAACTGAATATGAAATTGAATTTAAAAGTATTTCAATTTCAAATTAAAACCGAATGTTAACTTGAAATTGAAATTGAAAAATGAAATTTAATTTGGAATTGAATTTGAAATAGAAATCGACTTTGAAATTGAATTTGAATTTTAAAGTAAATTTGAAGTTGAATTTGAATTTCAAATTAAAACCGAATGTTAATTTGAAGTTGAATTGAAATTGATTTGAAAAGGAGTTGATTTTTCAATATGAAATTGAAATTTGAAATTGAATTTGGTATTGAATTTGAAATCACATTTGATTTTATATAATTTGAGTGTTGAGTAGGATTTATTTTACATGTTTCAACTATAACATTTAAAGGTATTTAGTATTACAAATGCATATTATCAAAACATTGTACAAATAATTTAGCTCAATAATTTTTATTCAGAGCACTAAAATGAATATCAAAAGCAGAAGTTCAAGAGCGCAAATTTAAGTGCACAGCTTACCAAATTATGTTGCATCACCATATTACATTTGACACAAGGGGGTATTTTTTTTTAATGAGTATTAAAATCAATTGGCATTTGGCAAAATGATGGAACAGTCGCTATCACTATTCTTCTCGTATATTACTTTGGTTTTGAATTTTTTTTCTTTGTTTTGAAAATTGTTTTGATCTTTCCATCATAGTTTCTGCCCATATATATACTTTGTAGTGTCATGGCGCTGTGGGTCATTCCCTTCACTCTTAATCAAAAGATTGAGGGTTTGATTCCCAGCCTGGCACTGACATCCTTTGGTAAGACATTAATCCAGTTTGCCAACCTCCACCCAAGTATACTGGTAAATGGGCACCAGACAAGCCAGTGCACAACATATTTGGCCACTCGGCTATGACCAGGCTAATAAAATTGGAGCGCAAGGGGCTTCACTTTGTATTACCGTTGACACCGGTGTAGATTAATCTTCCACTGGAAGTCTTTAGTATATCTATCCCACAATATATCCAACATGTCAAAGAATGCCTGTTTTCATCAGCTTGAGTTTGCCAATTAAACCGCTATTTTCAAACTTGGGATAACATCCTGGAGTTCGAAATTGCGTCTTCACCAGACCGATACGCTCATCACAAACTAGCTCATTAGCCTGCTATTTGGCAAATAGCGGGATATTTTGGAAACAAGACCAAGATTTCTCTGCATATTCATCTGGAGCTGATGAATATAGGCCTAGAAAGATTATTCGTGTGACATGTAAAGAGTCAAAGCCTATGGGAATGGGTGGACTCAGAAGTCAACTAAAAGAAAATCATCATACCTTCATCTATGGCCTGCTTGACCGCTTGAGCTTGGTACTGGAACCCGACAGAGCCAGGATAATTGAAGGGTCGATCAGAGCAAGGATGAGGAAACTCAAACACTTCTTTCTCAAACATGCCCGGAACAGGAAAACCTCGTACTAACTCCAGCTTACTAAGAGCCTGGAAGCTATCTAATAACTGAAGACGAAGAAGAAAAAATTACACTGAGCAAATTATCCAAAGCCTCTGTATCAACATCCTATACAATATTACAGCCGTCTGCACTAGTTTGGCCAAGGGGATTAGACCTCCCTGCAAGGTCACTGACAGGTGGTTATCTCATCAAATAAGCTCTCAATTAACAAAAGAAAAAGAGGATCATGCATGGGGACCAACAGGCCCGAATAGCCATTGTTTGCTATATAGAGGGCGCAAGTAGCTATAAGTAGTGCAGTGGGGCTTTAAAGTGAATCTAAACAATGCACCTGGCATTGTAAAGGTTAATAACTTAATAGGATGTATGAGGGAACTAAAAGATAATATAAGACCCTGTGTAGAGAACATAAGTCCATCTTGGGTTTTACTTCATGTGAGCACATATGGGTGCATCAATTTAGATTATGGACAAGTTACTTATATGGTGACTAAGTTACTTATATGGTGACTAAGTTACTTGTTATATGGTGACTGAGTTACTTATATGGTGACTAAGTTACTTATCATATGGGGACTAAGTTACTTATATGGTGACTAAGTTACTTATATGGTGACTAAATTACTTATTATATGGTGACTAAGTTACTTATATGATAACTGAGAGGTGTTAAACTGGAAATATCACTTTTTTGAGGTACTATTTCAAGCTCATATTTTGAACAAATATGTAGTGTAGTGACATGCACGAACTCTGAAGACCCTTTGGCCCGAATTCACTAAGGAGATTTAAATCTAACCCATTATGTTAACCTGCTTTAGACCATGGGTAAGCCCATGGGTTATCATTTTGCAATTCACAAAGGAGGTTTAAATCTAACCCATGATGTTAACCTGCTTTAGACCATGGGTTAGACCATGGGTTATCATTTTGCAATTCACAATGAAGGTGTAAATTTAACCCAGGGTTTAGGTTTAAATTTAAACTACAGTTTATAAAACCGTGGGTTAAATTTAAACCTCCTTTGTGAAATCGGGCTAATAAGTTCTATTCAACTTACATTAATTCTTCCCTTGGTGCCGACAATGCTGGCCACATTATTGCTGTTAGCTGCAATACAGGTCACCATGCTGGCTATCTTGTGGTTTGGGTACTTCAAGGTGATACTGCAAATCTCATCAACACCTGAATCAAACATGAGAGATCATTCAGTTTGGTGAATAATTAGTGATTAACATTCATATGCTTGCCAAAAAGTTGAGATTATAATGTATTAAAAATGTCCTTAAGTAGTTAGGAGTGGGTAAACTAACTTTTTGTACTGAGTAATGTTGTTTAATTTCTTGATTTATTTACAGTTTTATTTCAGCTGGGTTGCATTTTCAGTTGACTCACTGCTACTGATGACACAATAGAAGCAGGAATAAAATGTCAATATGTGTGCTCCTCTAAAGGTGACATGATGGCTCAACGATACACCCATGTAACAAATGTTTCCTACTTATTATAGACCTATACACTAACTGAATTCAGAAATTTCTGGACCATTGCTCTACCGACTGAGCTATCGCGCCTCCTCCTTCATATCTTCACATGCTTATCATTGTTATACTATTGTTATATTGATACTATGTTGTAAATATGTTCATCATTGTTCATATCATCACATGTTTATCAGTGTTATACTATTGTTATATTGATACTATGTTGTAAATATGTTTGTACTCTCGTACCCCGAGAGGGGGTCGATAGAGTCAATAAAATCTTACCAATCTTACTCACCAGTCTGGGTCAAGCCTCCGACCCCCTGTACCAAGATAGGGTTTGGACCAAACACCATGGTAGCTAGCTGGACCAGATAGACCCCAATATCATACACAGCTCCTTCACCTAGGCCTGCATTAGTACCAAAAATGAAATTAATAAATAAAAGGTATTCATTTGCTGTCTCATATGATTAATACCAATAATAATGGAAAAATTAATGATTGACGTAAAAAATGTCTTGTCTATGTCCTTTCGTCTTCCCCAAGTCCTTCGCTCTTGCCACCAGTTATCCACTTTCAGATCTCAACTAAAGACATACCTATTTCAGATTGCTTACAATTAGTCACTGCTTTTTTGTCTTTCTTTTGTTTTGTACTTGCCCAACTAAGCAGTAGTCGTCATATTGTGTCCAATTCGAACAAAGTTGGCCAAACTCTGTGTGTATAGATGGCTCTGTAGGACACCATTGTAGGGCGCCCTCACAGTTACAATAGAATCTGCAAGATGACCAATGACTGCATGCATACTTACTCTTATCATGGGAAGATCCAATGCTGAATCCATCGTAGCAGAAATCTCCTGTAATAAACTTCACATCTCCAATCTCTCCGTTAGATAAGAGGGACCTGACCTTATCATACGCAGGGAAGAACCGACTCCATATACCCTAAAGTAAAGATATGAAATGTAAGCCTTCTTGTAAGTGTTGCATTATATCAGTACTTTTTTAAATGATTTTATTGAGTAGTTTTCCTGAGAGTCTTCTTCATTTCATGATAAATGAAAAATATTACATAACAAAATAAAAGGAGACAAACTGAAAGGGACGTATTACAGCATTTCATTTATACATGCAGATAGATCTACTCATTTTTATTATTAACCTACATGTTCTTACAAAGGCAGATTTGTTTTCAAAATAGAAAAAAAATTATATGACATAAATTCAGAATAAAATGAAATTATAATCATCATCACAATTTTTATTGTTATTATGTCATTTTCATTATATTTCCTATAATTCTTTTTCTTATTATCAGTATTATCATTTATACAATGTTAATAATATCATTATTATTATCATTATCATTATTATTATCATTATCATTATTATAAACGTTATTATTATTATTATTTGTTATCATTAATATTATTTCATTATTCTGTCATCGTCACAGATATATATTTACCTCCATGAAGAATACACCACTCTTCCTCGCGAGGTCAATCATTTGACCTACTTCTTTAGCATGTACTCCAAGAGGCTTTTCACACAGGACATGTTTCTTGGCTTCCAAGAACAGTTTACACAGAGGAAAGTGGGCAATGTTAACGGTCCCAATGTACACAATGTCTGCAGGAGAGCATGATACAAATTTGACATAAATGATAACCTGGTTTTGATGTAGGCTAGTCACTCTCCCCAGGACTGCCCCCTCTGATCAGTAGAGGTGCACACTGCACAGCCAATAAAGGATTTCAGAGCTTGATATAGGAGACTTCGGTCAAGATTTTTAGAGACCGTCTTCCATTTCAGATACCAATTTCCTTTGTTTACATCTAAGCCAATGAACTACGACATTCACCCCTATTATCGATCTTGATATGTATACATCTTATTTTATAGGCGAGTAAATTTTAGAGAGTTTTCTTGTTACCTGTACTCTCTTTTTCACCATTTTCAAATGTTTGGTAATTGGCTTGCATATTTCTCCCGTCACTTTTAAATAGGCATGGGTATTTTGTGGGATATCCTCGTTTATTTTGTTAAACCTTGCATGGATAAGATACCACATCTTAAGTATTCGTAATGTAGCCCATTAGTATATAGTACGGCTCAAGAGTTCTTTACTGAAAATCTGTCCTTGCCTGAACAATACAAGACACACTGCAAAATACTTAATATTCCACATTACTGCTTGCTAATAAATAAAGGCAGTTAAAGTGTCTATTCACAATCATTATTACTAGCAGACTACACTACAGGTATCTGTAGCAAACTACATTATACAGAGTCTCTGTTATTAGGCCACCCTAAATAGCTAGAAACAAGGAGTCGTTCACTCATTAAAAAGTTTTAACCATTCTTCATCAGCTCCAGCTCCCTATTCTTCCAAGTCTAAATAATCAAATGATAAAAGAATCATAGGTTTCATCATGCAACCTGTGCTATGCAAATATATAGACATGTACTATTGTGAACACAACATACAGGAACGCACACCACAAAGAATCTCCAAGGCACACACAAATGTGCTGTGCTGAATTGACTTTCTGCTACAAACTAATCATGTTAGACTTTGAGGTGCACACTTTGCAACTGTAAACATGTGTCATGAGTGTTTTTGTATGTTTAGTATAAACATTTACAAGCTTTAACTGTGTGGGGCGAAATCGCGGACCACGAAAAAGTAAGAATTTCAGTGGTCATCCGATCCCATGGACTTTATACCGGGCGTTATACGAACCGACATTTGGGTCAGCGGCGAGAGACTCGTAACTTGCGTACGTCGTTTCGGCTCCAACTTTTCCTGCTAATTCCTGTGCCTTCTCCAAAGATCGTGAAGCGATAGCGGCAAACCCGGACTTTAGTGCCCAGCTGAAAATCTCAGTTTATTATGGATTTAATATCAATAATATTAATTATGCTAATATATGCAAATATAAACATACCAAAACTTGATGATTTTTAATCATTTGACGTCATAAAAAGCAATTTTAAGCCAAAAATAGCAGCGAAGTAGGGGATCTCCTCTTTGCTTGATGCGAGATACTAGCGAACTGAAATAACCGAATAAAAACTATGGTGAACTAAAAAAAGAAAAGAAAAAATCAAACCACCTCTGAAATTACCTTTGAAATGTTTATTAATTTTTTCTTCCGATATGCGCACATGATAGGGGCAGGTTGGGATGGGATGGGGGGGGGGGTGCTCAATAGTCGCCAAATTTGGGGTAAAAGGGCAACTGGCCTTGGGGGGGGGGGCTAAATTTATTATTTACTTATTTTTCTTTGTAATCATGATTACAAAGAAAAATAAGTAAATAATAAATTTAGCCCCCCCCCCAAGGCCAGTTGCCCTTTTACCCCAAATTTGGCGACTATTGAGCACCCCCCCCCCATCCCATCCCAACCTGCCCCTATCATGTGCGCATATCGGAAGAAAAAATTAATAAACATTTCAAAGGTAATTTCAGAGGTGGTTTGATTTTTTCTTTTCTTTTTTTAGTTCACCATAGTTTTTATTCGGTTATTTCAGTTCGCTAGTATCTCGCATCAAGCAAAGAGGAGATCCCCTACTTCGCTGCTATTTTTGGCTTAAAATTGCTTTTTATGACGTCAAATGATTAAAAATCATCAAGTTTTGGTATGTTTATATTTGCATATATTAGCATAATTAATATTATTGATATTAAATCCATAATAAACTGAGATTTTCAGCTGGGCACTAAAGTCCGGGTTTGCCGCGATAGCCTGAATTTTATGGTTCTTCAGGTCACAAATTGCATTGGAAAAATCTTGGGAGATTTTTCCTGCCGTGCAAATACCCCATCGAAGAACTTTCATGTTGAGGATCTGTCACTGTCAGCTGTGAAGTATCATGAAACTACAGCAACTCACGTGTACAAGATTCTCAATGTGACCAATTAGGCTTTTCCCAGAACTTTGATATTTTTTTCTTAGTATTTGTGGAACTCAAAACTGTATAGAGCATGGTCATATCACTCTTTTCACTTTTCCTTCTTATCCTTTTCTGAAAAAAATACCCTGGAAATATCTTCATCGGAAAATTCAATCAGCATCAGCTTTCATCGATTAAACTGGATGATTATAATATGTAAATATAAGTTGAATAAATAGAAAGACTGGTGTTGAGACCAATCCCATTGTTTACATTCTTATCACATGCACGTGTCTCCCAGGCACTGATCTCCGAGGGGCCCCCGTTACGTAATACTTTTGCCTTGCAAATATAAAATGTGTCTCAAAGTACCCGCCACGAATGCTGAATTCGAATTCATAAATATGTGGAGAAAAATAATATAAAAATATGTTTATTATTTGTCGGGGGTTAAAAATAGACAACCAAATTGCAGAATATGTTGGCGGGTAAAAAGGGGGTTGCCTTCACCGGTAGGCCTATGTGTATGACTTTTTTCAGCGTGTTTGTGGGGAGGGGGAGGGGGAGGGGGAGGGGGAGGGGGAGGGGGAGGGGCGGACAGGGTCGACACTTTACACTGAGGTACTGTACAGGTTCTTCTGACATATTCTCTCTTTCTGTATCCCTCTCCTTTTCTCTGCTAATCTCTTTCTCTCTCTCTCTCTCTCCTTTCTTTTTCTATGCCTCTCATTTTCTCTACTACTTCTCTATCTCTCCTTTTTCCTTCTATCTCTCTCTTTCTCTCCTCGTCTCTTTCTTTCTCACTCTCTTAGAATTTAAAACAATCATTTTAATTTCGTTCCCTTTCTTGTATTTCTGTCAACAAGTTCTTACAACATACTTCATGAAAACACTTTCAGAGATTAGCTTTGTCTTTATCTAATGAATTAATAAACAACAGGATACCATCAATGTATCAGCCATTTTTTTAGATTCCAATTTCATATATGATGACATATTATATTATTCAGTTTCATTTTATAAGCCTAATGGGAACTGCATGATTTCATGAAGTCTGTGCACATTCTCTTCGATGAATATGATGTACTACTACTTTTTTGTATTTCTTTAGTCTACCTAATTAAAACAACACAGAAAGAAGTTATAGAAGATGTAGGTTAAAAATATAATTTTATTTATTCCTCATTTTCCAACACTATTTCATTGCAAAGACAACATAAAGCATTAGATCTTCTTATAATAATAATAATAAATAATAATAATAATAATTGGCATTAATTAATATTGCAGACTTTCATACCTAAAAAATAAATAAATAAAATACCAACTTAATTTTTTCAGTCATCAATATATGCATGATTTCAGGATTGTAAAACCACAAAATATGCAATAATATACTCTTAAAGTAACCATTCTATAAAAAATATAACTATATATCATTGGAAAGCTTAAGACCTCAGGAACTAAAAAAAAAAAAAAAACATATTTTAAAAATACTTGATTAAGACGTAAAAAAATGAATTTTCATCTTTCATTTTCTCGACCAAATAAAACAAATAAAACGCTGAAAATAATGTGACGTAGGCGATAGTAGCATGTCCGCAAAACATAAACAAAAGCTTGTAACCACTACATGGAATCTATGGCTTTTGCTGTATATGTTCATTGCATGTTTTCCATGTTTTCCATGCACGTTCTTTGAATAAGATAATGATAAACTAAAAGGAAAGAAAGGATAATGTTGCTTATTACATAAAACTGACGAAAAAAATTATACAGATGAAAAAAAGAAAAGAAAATAAACACAATGTGTAAGTATTATTGCAATCGCTATTGCTGGTCATCATTCATGCTCAATTCACACTGACCAACAAAATAACATCAAATCAAACAACGCTAAGTGTTTATTTCATATATTGGTCAGTGGAGGCTTCTTGTATTTAAACAAATTTTACAACATTCTTTGTTGTAAATATAACCCATTTTAGCCTTTTTTTCGATAGAAATTAGTTATAACACTCGTCTTCTCCACCGACTTTCGACTGCGATCTCTGCTGTCTAGATAGTACATTACGCCCGTGGAATCTACCCACTCAGAATCAAACAGGGAGCAAGTATTTACAAGTAGTGCAGTGGGGCTTTAAATAGTCATGGCAATCACAAAATCTTGTTTTCTGTTTCCTCATCTGGTCGGTAATATCCCACATCGTGTCTCAGTTTATCCATGATCTTGTGAATGGCTAAGCTCTCGGACCATGTGATGAGGGGATGCTCCGTCTTACCTGGATAAAAAATATTTTAAAAATCAGATTCTGATTAGAAATCAGTACTTTGACACATCCTATATTATTTACCTTTGGGACAGTATCAGTGTCTAAGTTCAGGCACCTTTCTCAGATGTGTACTACATGTACTAGCCTGAAGCTAGCTGTCAGTTTTCCAGTACACATGTGACATGATGTGAGGATGGTGTTTGAAGTTAGACACCCATACTGCGCCCCACACTCCCACAGGTAAATAACTTTGGATATGTTATACATGTAGAACTGATATCTAATTATACTAACCTCCTGCTCCGCATATTCCTGTTGGTTTCTATATTTACCCTAATTTTGTGCAAGTATGATACTTTCTGAAGTTTCCCAAGTGGTCTAATCTCAAAAGTTTCATTCTCTATGCAGAGTGACCTGAGTGACTGAATTACCACATCATAAAGTTTAAGTGATTACAACAAAAGTTGTCGCAAAAACATCCACTATCAAATTGCAAAGTTTCATTCCACACAACAATCCCTGGTTATGCATTATTGGAATGTTGCATTTTAAAAGTTGAAATCTTAACAAAGTTAATGTTGCTGTTTTTTTTTTTTTTTTTTTTTTTTTTTTTTGGGGGGGGGGGAGGGGCTATTAGTTTTAGGGTGTGTTTGTGTGTTTTTGTTTGCATTATCATATCATAGCATAACAAATATTACTATGACAGTGTTATCAAGAATTTTAAAAGACCGTGAATAGTTTTTGTCCAATGTACTCTGTTTGCTCCATTGTCTGCCATTGACTTCTAAGTAACCATCAAACAGTCAAATGTTCTTAGGTTGGGGATTAAAGGATTTATTACCTAACAACATACACCAGGATATCTTCATAAAATATTTGCATAAAATTAGGCACATGATGACCTCAAATCTGTAGTTCCTTTTCATCCCTGGACCAGCTCTCAACTCACGACAAAACAGGAATATTCTAAGTGCAATGTCATGTCTTTTCATAATATAATAATAATAGTGGGTTCTTGTATATAGCGCTCATGTCGGTCAGATTTGACCCTCTTGGCGCTCCCGATTATTACCCTGGCTTTAGCACGGCTGCCATACGGCGCTCTAGCATTTCAAGGTATAAATTCCTACCAGGTACCCATTTACTTCACCTGGGTGGAGTGTGGCAAATGTAGATCAATGTCTTGCCAAAGGACATTAGTGCGGCGGCGGGACTCGACTCATAACACTATCAAACGATCTAATATCTAAAATCTTATTTTCTCGACAGCCATTCCAATTTTGTAACATCACACAAAATTTCTTTTAAAGCCCATCTGCACTAGTTTGGTCAGAAGGGATTAGACCTCCCTGCATGGTCACTGACAGGTGGCTATCTCATCAAATCAGCTCTCAATAAACATAAGAAAAAGGGGACCAAGGGAAAACAATGGTCACCGATTAGGCATTGTTTGCTATATAGAGGATGCAAGTAGCTAAAGTGGAGCAGTGGGGCTTTAACAAATACAACATTTATTCAAAACATCCTGAACTGACTGACCCTCGTCTATCGCTAGTTTGACAGCGTCGGCTTGGTAACGCAGCCCCACCGAGTTGTGGTAATTGAAGGGGCGATGGCAGGGAGGCAACGGGAACTCAAAGACTTCCCTCTCAAGAAACCCTGGTGCTGGGCATTCTCGTACTAGCTCAATACGACAGGCCACATGGAATTTGTTTCCAAGCTGAATTTTCAAAGAAATGACAAAGAATAATAATTATTTTTTTGGATATTTATATACATGTAGCTCACATATCCATGCACGGTGCTCAAGGCGCTCCAACTTTTACCCCGGCTCTGCTAGGCAGTGGATTTCAGCGTTTACAGCATTAAAGGAATTTCTACATACCGGTACCCATTTAACACCTGGGTGGAGCTTGGCAAATGTAGATTAATATCTTGCCAAAGGACATTAGAGCCGTGGCGGGACTCAAACCACAGACCCTGTGATTCTCAGTTCAACCACCTATCCACTAGACCACAACACCTCTATGTTAAATGTCTATTCAATGTCTATTCTCAAACTGCAACCCAACCTTTGTAAATGAATTTGTATGAAACCAGGAAAAGGGGAGGGGGGATGGCGAAAATTTCAAAATAAATTGGCCGAATGCTAAGAAAGTTATACATGTTGAAACATTGATATCACCAAATCTTTACAAATCTCAAATTGGCAATTTGGTCAGTGGATTGCGACACAATCATGGACAACACTCCTGTTTTTCCTGTACAAAATTATCATAAATTTCTGATTTTCTCCCCTGGGGCACTTCTAAAATTAGCATATCTTTACAGCAAACCTGCCAACCTCTGGAGATCAAAAACTGTATTCTTTAATCCCAAAAGTTGTATTTTACTGACAAAAGTTGTATTCTTAAAAAATAACCACGGACTGTTACGCGGATCAATGCCTCTTGCAGTTCCTACATACAGGAAGATTTTTTTTTAAATGGATTATTGGTTGAATATGCATTATTTCGTCGCGACTGGTGTGTTCGATGAACCAATAAACATCCCCGAATTGCCTATGTGAGATGTTTTAAGGATACTTTACAGGACAGAATGGGCATTTTGCTATTGAAAATTAATAAATAAATGAACAAATTTAAATTCAAATTTTCGCTTTTTTGTTGTTATTTTTTTTTTTTGAAAATCGTATTTTATTGAAGAAAATCGTACTGTCGTATTTGCTTCTAAAAATCGTACTGGTTGGCAGGTCTGTTACAGGTCTCTCCTGAGTAAAACATTCTGAAAAATTGACATTTTAGTCATTTTGTGGGTTGGAACAAATGGGGAAACTTGAGGGCACTACATCACAGTGACATTACTGATTTGGTCAATAGGAAATTCCCATAGGCACATACGGTACAGTGATTGAAACATTCAAAAATTTGAAATATTCTCATTTTTTGTCTGATTTTGTTCAAACTTTCACAACACTTCTTCTCTGATTTTTCTGGTTTCTTTTAAAGTAATTTACTACTAAATCATCTAAAAAAAATAGTAGGTAGCATGTATAAAAATCAACTTTAAAAAGTTCCCCTGGCATTCTATTGATTTACAGTTAAGGAGTATTGAAAATATTAAAGATCACATGAAACCCTGTATATTTTAATGGTCGATCTAATCCCGGCCCGGCCCCCCCCCCCCCACTCAGGGGTCGGAATGACCGCATGCGTGTTACCAAAATGTCTGGTAAAGGGGTACTTTTCACGCACCAAAGTCTGGCTCGTACATACACAAAATTGACTTTACGCATATGCGTACCCTAAATAACACTGAGTGGGGGGGGGGGGCGGGGATTTAATCCACATGACAGATAATTCATCATGTGATTCTGACACACATGTTTTTGGTAACATCTCAAACAGTGTTGTTAAATATTTACATTTACATTAAAAACTACAAGTGCTTACAACTCACATTTATTCTGCCCTTGGTGCCGACGATAGTTGCCTCGTTATTGCTGAAAAGACCGATCGAGCTCATCAGATTGGCAACCTTATTATTAGGATACTGTAATGTCATGCTGCAAATCTCATCAACACCTGGCGGGAAAGAAAAATTAAAATGGACAAGTTTTATTAGTGAATATCTACAAACATTTTCTTGTCCCCTGTAAATCCTTTTCTAGAGGGGTTTAATTGGATCAGGGTAATAGGGAAGAATAGACAAAATAAGGGGAAAATAGGGATAAAATCGGGGAGAAGAAAAAAATCAGTTAAACAAATTAAAATTAAATAAAGTTAAACAAATCAGGAAAAAAAAATATCGGAAAATAAAAATCTGAAAAAAATCAGGAAACCTATAAAATCGGGTAATTATCAGGCCTGAATTGGATACATGTGTAACATTATGACAAATGGAAAACAATTTCTATAGGAAAATAATTGGTACCATTTATTCTTATTTGCCATTGCTACATAGTGTTTTTTCTTCATATGTA
This sequence comes from Strongylocentrotus purpuratus, assembly GCF_000002235.5. Classification (NCBI taxonomy): domain Eukaryota; kingdom Metazoa; phylum Echinodermata; class Echinoidea; order Camarodonta; family Strongylocentrotidae; genus Strongylocentrotus; species Strongylocentrotus purpuratus. The sequence continues at coordinate 26,378,179 of NW_022145602.1, forward strand.
TATTACATGAACCACTGTGAATAACATTTCTAAATTCAGCTACAAATTGCTTTCAAAAAGCCTATTATGTACAGGAAAAAGTTATTATAATAAAGTTTTCACCACATTGCAAATTTAGAGACTTGATTATTTACCAGTAACTAGTTTTTATTCAACAATGGCCGATGTTTTGCATTACAAATGGATTCAACATTTTCTGTGAATTTTGCCCTTCACATTCATGTGTAATTATGTCATTCTTGGCATTCTGAATCAAGAGATCATCCAAGAACATCTATAAAGGGACAAACTTGACTGCTATTTGCTAAACAATCCATAGACATATTAATAACTTAGGTGGGATCAGTAATGCCAGGTACAAATCACCTTGGAAGTGCCTAAATATTCTAGGTTTTAACAGATACAAGGGTACTAGTGTGGTACGGTATGTCACTGCAACAGCTCCTGTAGGATTTTTGTGCCAAAGTTGATTTTTTTTTTTTTTTTTTTTTCATTTTTGGATTCATTGGGGTCCAGGCTATCAGAAATTGATGGGTGTTCAAATTTTCCTGAAGACACCAAATTTCCCCTTTTGCCCGTTATATAAGCCATTTTAGCGCCCAATATGGACCCCCCCCCCCCCCCCCCCAGGAAATGAAGGAGGGGTCTGAAAATTTGGACCCCATCATTTTTGGCCAATTGGGATCCTTTTGAAGCCAATACAGCAAAAAAAATCAACTTTGGCACAAAAATCCTACAGGATTTCGATTGCATACCATACCGCACTATACTTGGCTAGGCTTCTTACCAGACTCGGACAGACCTCCAACCCCTTGGACCAGGATAGGGTCTGGACCAAATACCATGGTGACCAGCTGGACCAGGTAGATCCCAATATCGTATATAGCCCCACCACCTAAACCTGTATGAATACAAGACGGATATGAATAAGGGAGTTTACAGATAGCACATGGTACAAATGACCCCAAATATCCACAAATCTTTTACATATGGAGAAGTTCCACTTTGAGCATCTCAGAATAATAACTGCCAAAGTCCTAAATGTGCTTCATGAATACCTTTTGTTCGTCAAGTGTGGCATTGTTTACAAAATGAATAGAAGATACTTCACAGAGGACGTTCTTCTCCGCACATAATTCATTAATTCAGTAATTTATTTATTTATTCATTTATTCATTTATTCATTATTCATTTATTCATTTATTCATTTATTCATTTAATCATTTATCTATATATATTTTTTTAAATATTTTTATTAATTTATTTATTTTTCTATTAATTTACCCATTGATTGATTGATTCATTCATTCATTGATTCATTTACTTTATTGCCTTTCTACCCAAGGTAACTACGTAGTGACTGAAAAAAGTTTTCCTTTAATGGCCCTGTAGATTTGCGAGCACAAAACATTGTTCCAACCTCACATGTTCCTGTTCCTTACTTTTATCGTAACATCTTCCTCCCCCTACTGCATTAATGCAGAAATCTCCTGTGATGAACTTCACATCTCCAATCTCTCCAGTAGATACGATGGACCTCACCTTCTCATAAGCTGGGAAGAACCGGCTCCATATACCCTAAAATAAAAAGAAGAAATAGACTTAAAATATATAACCTTAAAAAAAAGTAACTTGCGTACACCTAGAATGTACAAAATAAGGTGATCAACAGCAAGAAACTTTACATGGCATTATATAGTAAAGGTTCAATGGGGTGTTTCGCAAAGATCCTAAGTTGAACTTAACTCTAAGTTAGACTTAAACAATATGGAGAGCTATTTGAAGCCTTAACATAAAATATATTCAAAAGCGAAATTTCAAGTATTTTAGACTTTTTACAAACTCAACATCAAGAACATGAAATCCCTGTTGGTAATAGAAAATATTAATTATGTGAATCAACATTTTATGCCTTTTCAAATAACTTTTACAAAATATTTTCATAGATGCCAACGGCATTCCATAATTGTTAAAGGTACTATGCCCCTTTTGCAGCCAACCTCAAATTCTGTAGAACTTGGCAGGAATTATGAATATGTCATGTTTGTCCTATCTGTGAAATTTAAACGTTAGCAGTGTCCTCATATTCAAATTATGCAAGGAAACCTGTTTACTTGCTAGACTTCACTGTCAGACACTATTGAGTGACTGACTGGCATTTTTTCTTCTTGTATTAAGCGCTATATAAAAATTAAATATTATTATTATTATTATACATGAAAATAGTTGTAAAGGGTACATGAGCATTTGTCTACATCAATAACCCACTTCTTGTGATGGCCAAGATTAAAACTAATTGAATCTTTGCGCAGCATAAAACGTATGACCATTCGGTACAATTGTCTGAAAATCAAGATTATTACTTTTGGGCTCTATAGCCCTAAAGTCGATTTGACAACTAATAGTCGTTATTTTCCCACTTGAAGACATTTTCAAACCCCACCTTTTTTAGGGAAGTTCTAAATTAGTATTATCTTTCAAATGCAGTTGGAATTTAACTTTTTCATTTTTTTTTGGCCTGCAAATGGGACATAGTACCTTTAAGTCCAACTTAGGATCTTTGTGAAACACCCTCCAGAAGTACGAATAACATAAAACATATGGCGCATGGAACCCAAGTTGGATTTAGGTTCCAAGCATGATATGCGAGCGTGTTTGGGTGTGTCAACTAGTCTTTTCACGATTCACGTTTCATAAAAATGCACTACAGAGGAGTAGCCAGGATTTTTTCAGTGAGAGGGGAGGGGAGCATCAGAATTTGTTGTGGTGAAGCATAAAATCAAACGCTTGTAAAATCAAGTGTTCTGCAAGGGACCAAACAAAAGATACATTTGGATGAAAGAAAACTTATCATCTTGTTATAGCATCAAATTGTCAAGTTTAAATATTAAAGTAAAATGCAGAGTTACTAAGTAAAAAAGAGTCATTCTTTATTTTTCAATTGTTTTTCTCCATTTTTCTGTGGGGAGGGGGGCCTAGGGGGAGGAGCATTTGCTCCTACTACTACTAAGATACTACTTCCTAACTACCGGTAGTAACTTAATATACATAAGTTTGGTTTGAAATGTTTTACTAGTACATTAAGAAATGGTTTATTGACCCAGCCCTACTTATGGGTGACTCCGTGTAGTGGTAAAAAGTGGGTTATTATTTACCTCCATGAAGAATACACCGCTCTTCCTCGCAAGGTCAATCATTTGACCTACTTCTTTAGCATGTAGTCCTAGAGGCTTTTCACACAGGACATGTTTCTTGGCTTCCAAGAACAGCCTGCATAAGGCAAAGTGTGCAGTGTTAACAGACCCAATGTATACAATATCTGCAAAAGAAGCAATAGAACAAAAAAGAATATGTGGTAATGAGTGACATCATAATATACATTATATGATGTCATAATATGGTATCATATTTGATGACAATATGAGATTGATTTCATACTATATATTACAAATTAAATAAAAATAATGATGTACATCTAAGTGCATGAGGAGATTGTTCACCAGTGTGACCTGCATCGGAATCAAGTTCGACACAAAGTGAGTGCATCTCTCAAGTTCTACTCAACTTTACCAAATAATTTTAAGTAAAAGTTTGTTCTTGATCATTTGGTAGTTAACACAAATGCAATTTGACCAAACATTTGACAATATTTCTTGCTTTGACATGTCAGTCAGCCCGAGCTTAAGAGCATGAAAAGTCCATGTTACTGAATCAACCCCCTTGCCTTTAATTGCCACACATTTCCTAGCCCAGCATTATTTAATGTATTTTCTACACATGACAACCATTTAGATAATTGAGACTGGGACACTGGGTACCACTCTCCATAAGTAATTTCAAAAGATTATAGAATCTGAATGAAAATTTACAATAACTTATAACCATTCGCATTCTAGATCTACTTGTTTCTTCATTTATTTAACATTAAAACCTGAACATAAATGTTACTGTAGTATAGCCTGTCTCACCCACTCCAGCAAAGCATAGAGAGTCCTAGCCCAAATTTTCCTACTCTTTCGTTCGTTAAGCCTCTTATTTGGGTAGGGTCAAGAGAGAGCCGACCCTACCCAAATAAGAGGCTTAACGAACGAAAGAGACGGAAAATTCGGTCTAAGAGAGTCCATGCTGCTAATGCGTATGGTCTCACCGTAAATCATACAGTCAGGTGTATATTTATTGACATTCAGTATTGCGATAAAAAATATCTATCTGACTAAAACTCTAAAAACCCACACCTCACAGCCATATAAGCAGGCGCGGATCCAGGATTTTCCAATAGGGGGGGCCGGAAATTTGAAAATTGCGCAGACAGTTTTTCAACTCAACATACCAATACTGACAAGGTCATATTAGAAGCACCATACCGGTAATTTTTTTTGACATTTTCATCGGGGGGGGGGGGGGCTGAAGCCTCTTGCCCGAAAAAGTAATTTTCTGGTTTCACAATTCGGCTAGTGAGCGAAGCGAGCGAGCAAAAATTTGAGGATAATATGTATTTTGTGAAAGTGTTATTTATCACCAAAATATACGAGAAAAGATACAACAAATTCATATTCGGGCAGCTCGCTGTCCCCTCCCCCCCCCCCCTCCCCCCTCCCCCATTACGCGCGAAGCGCAGAAGCTTTAATGTTCATGAAATTATTAGAGAAAGTAGAGGATTCGTTGTACCGTTCTCGGTTGTTAATCATTGTCTGAATTCAGTTTTCATACCCCTCCCGCGCGAAGCGCGGAAGCTTTGACGTTTCATTAAATCATTAAAGAAGAGTACCGTTCTTGACCCTTAATCCTTGTCTGAATTGAGTTCCCCCCTCTCCCGCATGAAGCGCAAAAGTTTAACGTTTCATTAAATTATTAGAGAAAGAAGACGATTCGTTGTACCGTTCTCGATTCTTAATCATTGTCTGAATTCAGTTTCCATACCCCCTCCCGCGCGAAGCTTTGACGTTTCATTAAATCATTAGAGAAAGAGTACCGTTCTCGACTCTTAATCCTTGTCTGAATTGAGTTCCCCCTCTCTCTCTCGCACGAAGCGCAGAAGCTTTGACGTTTCATTAAATTATTAGAGAAAGAAGATGATTTGTTGTACCCTTCTCGACTCTTATTCCTTGTGTGAATTCAGTTCCCCCCTCCCGCGGGAAGCGCGGAAGCTTTTACCTTTCATAGTTTAATGAAATTATTAGAGAAAGAAGATAATTTGTTGTTCCATTCTCGACCCTCAATCCTTCTCTGAATTCAGATTACCCCCCCCCCCCCAGCGCAAAGCACAGAAGCTTAACGTTTCATTAAATTATTAGAGAAAGAAGACAACTCGTTGTACCGTTCTCGATTCTTAATCATTGTCTGAATTCAGTTTCCATACCCCCTCCCGCGCAAGCTTTGATGTTCCATGAAATCATTAGAGAAAGAGTACCGTTCTCGACTCTTTAATCCTTGTCTGAATTGAGTTCCACCCCCCCCCCCCTCTCCCACGCGAAGCGAGAAAGCTTTGACGTTTCATTGAATTATTAGAGAAAGAAGATGATTCGTTGTTTCATTCTCTAATCTAAATCCTTGTCTGAATTTAGTTTTCCTCCTCCCGCGCGTAGCGCGTAAGCTTCTGACGCTTCATTAAATTATGAGAGAAAGAAGATGATTCGTTGTCTCATTCTCGATTCTTTATCCTTGTTTGAATTCATTTTCCACCTTCCGCACAAGGCGCGGAAGCTCTGACCTTTCATAGTTTAATGAAATTATGAGAGAAAGAAGATAATTCGTTGTTCCATTCCCGACTCTTAATCCTTCTCTGCATTCAGTTTTCCCCTCCAGCGCATAGCGCAGAAGCTTAACGTTTCATTAAATTATTAGAGAAAGAAGATGATTTGTTGTCCCGTTTTAGACTTGTCAAAAATGTTTCTTTGTCTGCTCCTTTTTTCATCCTATGTCATCTTACTGCCCCTACCGCCCCTAGCTACGCATGCTTTAAAGGGAAAATGAAACAATCATGATTGTGATAGCATACAATTAGGTCAGTAGAAATGAAAGGGGAAAAAAGATCTATGTATGTACACAAACCATGAAATAATCGCGACCGGGAGCGTCATATCTTAGTTTTGTGTTATTGGGCGAGGGCCGTAGCAGAGCGACCAAGCGAGATTTTGCAATGTAGAATGCTGAAATTATGCATTGTCCAATATGTACGTTCTTTCCGCTACATGTATATTTCTTTCTAGCTATATATCTAAATTTCCGGGGGGACGTGTCTCTCTATCGGGCCCAGGATCGCCACCGCTGTCCATTATCACTACCTACATGAGTTCAAATATAAGCACAAGCGAGTTGGTATGAGCTGAATCCAAATGAATTTAAAATTTTACTGTTTAGTATATAGCTTCTATTTGAAAGACATCCAAAACATTGTGCCCTTTTCAATTTTTTTCAAAAAGCAGGGGCTGTTTGTAACGTTTAACTTTGAATCCGTGGCTCGAGATTTAATGCGGCCGGCCCGGCCCCCTCTATTCAATAACGTTTCCCAAGCCTTCTGGAATGACCCCAAATCTCCCGATTACAGTTTTTCCCTTATTCATCGTTACTGTCACTTAGCGCCATTTCCTTGTCTTTCCCCCTTTCTCACCCGACTTTTCTCTTCCCCTTCCCACCCCCCCCCCCTCACCCACTCAGTGTTATCTAGGGTATGCGCATGTATGTTCCCTCTCTTAGGCCATGTAAAATTGATTACATGTTGATCGTCCGGATTTTTTGAAAAAGAGGAGGAGGGTGTACCATGTTATTTGATATTTGATATTTTTCCCTAGATGGCTGCCGCGTGTACAAATAGTATATAATTGAATATGTTCATCAACCAACGTTGCTGTAGTGAGTTTGATTTGCCCTAAAATTATCAATTTTGGCTTTCTTCAACAGGTTTTTTTTGGTCTATTTTTAAATATTAAATATTGCCTTTATTTTAAATATGTAAAGTGTAAATATATTGTCATTTTTGTTTTGATTTTGTAATTGTTGTTTTAACATTTATGTAGATCTACATGAATGACATGATATTTAACATTTTCATTGGAAGCCTTGAAGGCGTACCTACAGGCTAGCTTTGGTCTATCCAAGTCTGCACTACAGGAAGCTGCCTCAAGCAGAGGACGCCAACTAAGTGACATGCATACTACCATCACGTCATGATATTGAATGCCAAGTATTAAATCCTCACTCCAACATTGAAAGTACCAAGGGTGATGACCCATACATGTATAAATCGAAATCCAGCTATGCTGCATTTACCCTACCAAAGGAGTGCCAGAATGGGAGTATATGCCAGAAACCACTACCAAGATTTGTTGACTGTATCAAATGTTAAGGGCAAAATCCAATGCTCTCTCTTTCCTGAAAAGAAAAACACTGAGAACACATATATATAGATCAAATTTCAACTCTATATTTATTTTTGACAAAGAATTAAAACAAGTTGTACTCGATTATTTTTTTTTATTTTTTTTTATTTAAAAAAAAAAAAAAAATATATATATATATATATATATATATATATATATCAAATATATATCAAATATCAAATATAAGGAGGCGGGCGGAAAAAAGGAAGCCGGCGGGGACGATCAACATGAAATCAAGTTTACATGGCCTTAGTTTGAAAGCACCCCTTTATCTTCGGTGTGTAGAGTCAGTGCGGGCCGGATTTGTGTGTATTACGGGCCGGACTTTGTTGCGTGAAAAGTAACCCTTTATCAGAAATTTTGGGAACACAAAATCTGTCCCTCCGACCCTGGAGTGGGAGTGAGGTGGGGGGGGGGGGATCTTCTTCTTTTTTTCTTTCTCTCTCTCTTCTTTCTTTTCTCTTCTCTTTTCTTTTCTCTTCTCCTTTCTTTTCTCTTCTCCTTTTTTTCTTCTCTTCTCCTTTCTTTTTTTTTCTCTCTTTTTTTGCGCCGCCAATAGGGGGGGCCGCGGCCGTTTCGGCGCCCCCCCCCCCCCTGGATCCGCCACTGATATAAGTATGATAAGAGTTGTCTCTGAGAAAGTTGCAGATAATAACGCCCACACATACACACACTATATACTAGCATGCACCCACGTCAGACATCGGCACCGTGCTAGATCTCCACGCCTACGGCACCGGGGTACGAGAGGTCGGAGGTTCGATGCTTACCAACATTTGGATCAGTGGCGAGCGAGTTGTAACCTTCGTAGGTCGTTTCTGCTCCTATTTTGCCTCCTAACTTCTGGGCATCCTCCTCACACCTTGCTGCAATCGCTTGAATCGTGTGGTTTTCTAGATCACAAATGGCATGGCAGAAATCTTGGGAGATTTTCCCAGCCGAGCAGATTCCCCATCGCAGAGGTCCCATCTTACATAGGCCTACACGGTACGTGGGCTAACTTGCTCCAACATTAACAATACCAAAGTGTGTGCGCATGCGTGACATGCTTATGGCACCGCCCCAACCCCTCACTTTTTCAAATACCCCCAAATTTTCGAATTTCCCTTCACGGAAATGCCCCCTATCTTTCTAATAAGTGCCCTTTTTCTTAGAAGTGGCCCTTTTCAGGTGCGTGATGCGCTCCTTTTTGCCCCTGCTATACGTGCCCTTTTTTTTTTACTTTGACACTACCATTTTCCTCGATCTGTAATTATAGTGCTTTAATTTCCCCTT